>NW_020664454.1:2236192-2308565 GCF_002925995.2 Terrapene triunguis | reverse complement strand
TGGACACAGGGTAAAAAAAATACTAAAGAAAATCATCACAACTAACTGCTAAGTAGAACAAAAGTTAGACAAAAGGCCTGATCCAAAGTCCATTAAGGTCAGTGGAAAGATTCCCACTGACTTAGATGGGCTGTGGGGCAGACTCCCCAGCACCCCAAAATGCACATTTAGCTAGGTACTCTTCATCCGGTTTGAATCTCTGGGACTTGTTCCCAGCTCTGAATCAAAACTGTTTTTTCTTCTGTACTCATGCTCTCTGTCTCTGAGTGGCTTCGGGGATGTTTTTGAAAACAAAATATATCACCAAGGGGGGAAAAAGCCCTTAGAAGTGTCTTCTATAAATCAGTCTATGGGAAAAAATAAGTCTAAAAGGAACATAAGCACTTACTGTAAAAATTCTCTCTTGGGACACAAATTACAGGCTCCTGCTCATCCAGAGGCTTTTTGGGAAGCTTTTTAAAATCTGGGGCCAGAGCCTCAGCTGGTGCCAATCAGTGTAGTTCCTTTGGCTTCAGCGGAACTACGCTGATGCACACCAGCTGAGGTCTGGCCCACTAATTTTGGCCCTTCTCCTGTACTACCCCCATGACCTGGAGGTGATTAGCCCAGTACTGGGTTCACCACAAACACACAGTTCAGCAAAGAAAGCATTGCCATTGTGAATGAGCTCATTCCACCACAGCAGCTGTGTTGGCTTTTGCACTTGGAAGCCTTTGAACAGAGCAGGGCAGAGAAAGGTCGTTCTGTTTCATGGAGGATTGCGATATTTTTAAATTTGGTTTCGTTCTGATTTGGAATGAAACCACCAAATTCATCCGCAAAGGGAATGGATCCCTGACTCCGGGCCAGTCTGCGTGGTGTCTACGCTGGAGCTGCAGGCCCTGAGGTCCCCTGCTGTAAGGCCAACTGGCATGTACGCTGTCCTGGAGCCAAAGACCCGGGGAGCTCTGGGCTCCCCATTTCTGAGGCAGTCTGGCAGGTGCTCTGCTGAGGAGCTGGCGAGCAGGCAGGAGCCAGGCAGGTTTCAGTCAAACCCCTGCCTGGGTTCCATCAGAAGTGAATGTCTCTGTGAAATGTTTTGTTTCCCACAAATCAGCAAATTCCAGTGAACAAATGTGTTCTTGGAATTTTCCCACCCGGCTTCCGTTGAACGTCCCACAGCCGGCCTGGGGCAACTTGTTGATTTTCAAACTTGTTTGTTTAAAAAGGCCAGTTTCTCACCATAAGCGAATTGGGCAAATTCTGGCTTGCAACTAAATTAGCCCTGCTAAGAGCCTGAGAACCCTGTTGACTGGTGTGTGGGTGTGAAGAGCTCCATGTAAAGAGCTGCACACAAGAAGCCACTTGCCGTGCACAGCAAGAAGAAATGTATTGGTCCTACAAACCCCAGGAACAATGCTGAATGTTACTATTATTTATATTACCATAACGCCGAGGAGCCCTCGTCATGGACCAGGACCGCCTTGCGCTTGGGGCTGTACAAACAGAATTCTTGAGCATCATCTACTACCACCTTATCTACTAACTATTTACCTATATGCAGACCTTCCCCTTTATAGAGCATTCCTGTAACAGATGGCAACTCTAACGGTGTTCGCACTAGGGCAGGACTGAGAACCGTTGGCAGGGCAGTGTAGGACAGTTTGCACAGCGGCTGTCTGGGCGCTGCCTGGTCTGTGGATAATTCAGGTAAACACCTCACATGTAAACTTCATTGTGTTCCATTCTAATGATGAAAGTCTCCTGTGGTGACACATGGCCACCTTGCTGTGGCATTCAGTCCCAAGCTTTTGGCTCCCTTAGGTACAATAGTTTACAGACGAAGGCAGGATCATGGCTCGATGGTTTCATGGGATCCCGCAGGGTTTCTCTGGAGCGCGTGTGTGTGTGTGTGTGTCGCCATATCCTAACACTGCAATACAAACATCAAGTCTCAAGCCAGGCCCTTTTACAGGTTTAACTGAGAGGTTTGTGGTCATGGCCTTCCACACATTTCCCACCCCCTTTGAAAAATAATCTTCCCTTCAAGGAAAGGGGAAGTGAGAAGATCAAAGGTTGTGCAAATGTTTTACCTGTACACAGCCTATGTTTACTCAGCAAAACAAAGTTGAAAGGCACAAACATTGTGTTTTTCCTAGGTTCTCCCCACTGCTGATTAGTTAATGATTAACAGTGGACACTATTAATAATAAATAATAATAATAATATAATATGTATTTGGCTTGTAGCAGCACCCAGAGACCCCAGACAGGATCTGCCCATGGACTGTTTTTGGTACCCTCATCCTCCCTTTCCTCCATTTTTCCTCCTTTCATTTACCACGCTCCCTTCTTGCTTCTAGTTTCAAACTATACCTGTCCAGGCAGGAATGCAACCTAGCAGCACGTTTGTACTGTCCTTGGCATGTTAGCACAATAAGATCTTGGATCGTCATGGGGTCTTTGGTTCTAAATTACGTGAAAATTTTTTTAAAGACATAAATAAAGTCAGCTAGCCCCTACTGCGACAGAATCTAGGCATCACTGGCTGGCTGAATTCCTCTAGACATCACAGCAGAAGTAAATGCTGAAGAGCAATTTGAAGGAGAGGGTGGGAAGGAAGCTTGAAGCTATAGCATCTCTCCAGGTCTCCTGAAAACCAGCCGCATGATCATGTCAGATTAGGAGAGGCCCGCACTTTGGGATGCCCAAATGCACAGCCTGTTGACACTGTAAAGTATTAACAGTTTCTCACTTTTCAACACACAGTTATAAGCACCACCACATGGCACAGAGTGTCAATGGACCAAAATTGCCTTCAGTGCTTCAGTGCCTTCAGTCACTTAACTCATGGGGTTACTCAAACGTCTTTCATTAAAGTGGACCACACTTTCATGCAGAAAATTTCTCTTGAAACACCCTCCTTGACTTCCGTGTGATAACGACAAAAATTGCTTACATTAGAAAGTAATATGTAGCCACCCTTTAACGCAATGCTTAGCATCTGGAATGAAGGAGAAGCCACCAGCACCAGGGGCGCAGTAGAAGCTGTTAGATGCTGAGCGCTTTTGCAACTTTTGTGTCCAGCAAGTGCTCCGTACACCACCAGCAAGGGCCCTGCAGACTCACTTTGGGACCACAGTCTAAGGACCTCTGGTTTAAGAATTGTGACTATTCTTATGCAATTGGTAGTGGTAGGTCCCCCCGCCCCCGTTAAAGAAAGAGTAACCTGGTCAAATTCAAACCTCTCTATTAGGTAGCCAGGAGTTTTGGAGCAGCTGCTAGCTAATGCGATAGCTACTTTTACCTAGTCCCTGTACTTCATTATAAATCCTATTTTACAACCTGATGCATTTGATTTGGTTTAGCTTGATGCAGTTTTGCTTTGCTTTTTGTTTCAGTGCCTGGGATGCCAATGCTATCCCCACCTATGAAGAAGCCCTGAACTGCAGGCCTGCTCAAAGTACCCTAGATTATATACCACCTCATGGCGGGAAGGAGGAGACTTCACCCCCTCTATACGGAGACTTAGATGAGGATGATACGTGGCCAGGTTGCCGCAGACGCAGCTCCTCAGACAGTGTGCTGCTCAGGACCACGTCATCCAGAAGGGAAACAGAGTCACAGGGTGAGCCCAGTGCTACACCACCGCCCAGCTACGAAGACATCAGTGTACGTGGTGTATGATCTATGAACCACATACAATGCTTTGGACTCTATAGATTGCTGCCTAGTCTGTTTGCTTTGGAGCCTGCCTTTCCTCCTCTAAATGATCATGAAGTGAGAGGGGAAACATAGATCAGCTATTCAGATCAAAATGGCTGTTCTGTCTTTTCTAGGAGTAAATCCAGAATAATTAGAAATAAATCCAGATAATCCCAATGCTGCCATTTTCTGAGTTGTGTGGATAATCAGTATGTTTTAAAGCTTTCATATTTTTAATACAATCACTGATGATTGCAAATATTTGACAGGTAGCAGGACGGAGAAGAAAATATTTTTGAGTACCTAGGATGCCCGTTGAAATGCATGGGGGAATCTTTACTAGAGCGATCCAGCCAAGACTAGCATCTTAGGGTAACATTTTCATAAAAGCCTGGTGACTTAGGTGCCTAAGTGCCATCTTAAGAAATGATTTAGTCACTAAGGAGGCTAAGCTGCATTGCCGCTCAATGACACCAGCTAAGATTTTCAATAGTGATTTTTGGGTGCCCAGCATGAGACACCTTAAAGGGGTTTGATTTTCAGACAGTGCTGAGCACCTCGCCTCTGAAAAACAGGCTCTTAAGGAGCCTCAAGTTAGCACCACAAACTTGAGACATCCCAAATCACCAGTTTCTTTTGGAAATCTTGGCCTTGGCTCTTAGGTGCTGAATGTACTTTTGACGTTTCCCTAAGTCACTAGGGACCGAGGTTGTTCTGGTAGATAAGAACGCCGGGGCTTAAGTTTTACCCAACCATTGGTCACGAGCTGAAGTGCTCAGCAGCTCTGAAAATCCAGCCAGTATAGTGTGTGTGTATATATACACACCATATATATGGCAAAAATGTGCTTACTTCAATAGATTGTTCCCCCAGGAGGACAAAGAAATCAGCTTCCCTGTTCTGCGAGCAACCCAAGACAAAACTCCCCCAAATAATGTTTTGTGGGGAATCCTTGATACTAATTAGCTAATGAGTCGAGGGCAGTGCTTTATAATCTGAGTGGTTTGTATTCAGCCTGCTGTCCCTCTAAATCAGTCACTTTGCTGCTGTCTCATGGAAAACCCAAGTGTCTTGGTGTTTCAGTCCCTCCAGAAACAGCTGTGGGTCACACTGCTGGCGATTGCAGGAGAGTGGGGGAGGGGTAGTGTTGTCAGTGTTATGGGTGGCAGTGATGACTAGCCAGTGTACTTTATGACTGTCGTTCGCCATACACACGGACACAAATATAGGAAGTGCAGAGTTCTCGCTGTCGTGGGAAATCACACATAAGGCAGCGGGAGATAGCAATCCGGTAAAATCACCATGGTGACACACATCAAAGCATTAATGGGAGGGAAGCAATCAAGCAGCTTCAGGGAATCAAAAAATTTATGGCCATTTTAGAGCGAGACTAAGCTAGATCCTCAGACAGTGTAAATTCGCAGAGTGCCATGGCCACAGAGGAACTACACTGATTACACCAGCTAAGAATCTGCCCCCCAGCCTTTGTAGTGTTGCCTCTTTAGCTGAAAGTCTGCTACTGAGTCCACAGCAGTGAGCGCTCCCCAGAGCTTACAGTAAATCCTTCACATTCGGATTGGAATTGTGTAAAAGAATTTGTAGTTGCAAAATAAAAATCTCCTCTCAAAATTGTTGCGAAATTTTAGGCATTCCCTGTGTGTGGGAATTGACAGCATCCTGCTTGGGATCTCTGTGATTCTGTGTGCGTATGCATATATAGACTCTCTAGAGACATGAGGAGATGAGGAAGAGTAGCTTGTAGTTGTTGCTTTTGTGTGAGTGGTGGGGTTGTGGGGTCTCTGTTTCCTAGTAGATTTATTTCTCCTTCATGGGTGGGCTTGTCTCCTCCTATTTCTTGGGCTGGGAGGGGTTGGGTTTTTGTTTTGTTTTTTAAGGAATTTTTGCTTGGTTCTTTTGTTGTTTGTTGTTGCAAACTGAAGTTAATGGACAATCTTCCACCCATAAAAATATTAAAGCAAAAATAAAGCATATACTGCGCTTACAGTTAATTTTCCAAAACTGTGACCAATAATTGCTTATAAAGGACATTCATTCATATCTCAGCTGTTTCCTGTTTGTTCTCCCCTCCCTACAAATGACCCCAAATACTTATGCTACTTCACTTACTGCCTTTTGGTCTTAAGCATGTAGTAGGGTTTTTTTTTTGTATTTGTGTTTGATTTTCAGCTAGTGCACTATCACAGTACACCCAGAGCCACTTAAATATGTTATACAGTTTCAATAAACAAATGCGCATCTAAGCCAGCAGTGAAGGCCAGATAAATTACAGGCTGTTGTCATTTGATCCTTGGCATCTAAGCAACAAACTCTGTAAAAGAGGGATTGTAGTAGAGTTTCTTCTGACAGAAGGTCCATAACCTTAGATGTGTCCTCGTCAGAGACGTTTATGTTGTGAAGCGCTCTGCAGACCCCATAGTAGATATGGAAGAACAATTCAAGGACCTGCTCTGCGTCTGTGGTTCTTCAACAGCCTTAAAACCGCTCTGCTTCTAATAAATAATCTCTCGCGATCTGGGGTTGGTGGACTATATCCAAGGCCAGATCTTTCCCCATGCTCAGCACAGACAGAACTGATGTAATTTCACTCCTTGCAAGCCATCTTCTAAGACTGTAACACTTACTAGTGTGTGAAGGAAGGCCTGGCTCACGAAGAACCTCCACATCCAACGAGAGAAACTTTGAAGGACGCTGCTGAGGTATGAGGTATTATTCAAATATTGTTTTTGCTCCCTCTGACGATGAAAAGCTGTTCTCCTGCCATTATCTTTGCTCCTTCCCTCCCTCCTACACTCCCACTGACTCTTTATGGCAGGGTTGCTGGCAGTTGGTTTCTTTGTATTTATTTACAAAGAGAATTGAAGCATTTGTTTTGGAAATAGCGCCAAAGAGAATTCCAGAGCCTGTACAAACAGACAGAAGATAAAGACAAGGTCAGATGAATTTTGGGTCTGTCACCAGCCTTAACAAAACCAGAAGGGCAGCAACAGAGAACTGGAGTGAAAAAACTTACTTACCTCATGGGGTCTGCTTGTCCTTAACCTCTCAGTGGCTGGGACTCTCCACAGGGCAGAGCTCTTAAAATGAAATCAACTACTGAGACACAATCATTATGAATACTTTGCACTTCTCTTGCATCTTCCACCTGAGGATCTCACCATGTCTTACAAACTGGATCACTGGACTAAGCCTGGTAGGGCCCCTCTGAGGTGGGGTGGTAGAATTATCCCCATTTTGCAGGTGGAAGACTGAGACGTAGAGGGCTCCGTCATGGCAGTGCCATGAGCCTGGTGAACTACATTGCTTCACAGGCTGCGCCTGGAGCAGCATAGCTGACTGTGACCCCACTGCTGCCCAGTGCATGCTAGGGGATGGGCAGGGTATGTGTGTGAAGCCAAGGCCTTGCTCACTCTCATGCCTCACTCATCTGCGGGAGAAGGGGAGCAGGGGCTTTGCAATGGCTGCTTCCCCATCTCCTCGGGCTCCTACCATTGATTTAGGGAAGTGCCTCCCACCCCCCATATTCTCCAGTGTGGGAGCACAGAGCAGGCCCCGATCTGACCCAGAGAGTGTGACTTGCCCAAGGCCACAAGCTCTATCTGCAGTCCCGTCACAAAGCCACATTTGGGTCACGCCTAGAGTGGGTGAATGCAGGGCTTAAATTCTCCGATTATTTCCTGGGGCTCGGGGCTTCTGCCCCGTGGGTTTGAAAATATTGACCAGAGCTCTGCTCCGGACAGCTCTGGTTGAGTTTAAGCCTTAGGTGCATGTACAGTCGTTGCTAGCTGGTTCTAGCATGGCTTCCCTGGCTGGTGTAGGCAGATTTGTTTAGAAAACAATCCCTCCTGAGGTTCTTACTACCACAATGGGCCTAGGCTATCAGGGCATGTCTGCCTAGGAACCGTACACCCTCCCTCCTCCAAGGACATTTCTGGCTCATAGACAAAATGTTTGTGGGCCTGATTCTCCACGGCTTTGAATCTGACTGCACAAGCTGCACGGCAGTGAGAGGTGGGCCCCAGAAGGCTACCAGGGAAATAGGGCTAGCACCCTGGTAGCTGGGTCTGGCCTGTAGTTGGGGATTAGCCTGCATGAGCTTCCAGTGGAATACGAAAATACAGGGAAAGTTCTACCTACTGCCAAGAAAATTGTTCCTGCTTTGACTTCCTGGAAAACCAGACCACTCAAGATCACAGGGAACCCATTTCCCCCGAAGATACGTTGCCACAGCTGCATTAGAGTTAACATTTGAGCTTCCTTTTTAATCTTCTCTCTAGTTGCCAATCCCCTGCCATTCTATGAATGTCTCAGAGCCACCAAAATCAAAGCCAGCTGCTAAGCACTTACGAGCAACCATACCGAAGCACCTAAACGAGGAGATTATAACCAACGAGGAAAAGCTTTGTTTTAAACGTATGAGAAATACGATGCCCTTTTAATTTAAAACCCCTCCGTGGGCTTTCAGGTCAGGCTGCCCTCTAATCGTGGTGCCCCCGTCTAGCATAATTACCACCCTCTTTAAAAATCATCGGGGCTCGCTGCATTTAGCTTCAGAGATTCCAAGGCCAGAAGGGACCATTGTGATCACATAGTCAGACCTCCTGGAGAGCACAGGCTATGGACTAAGGATATGCACACCATTGTAGCTACAGTCATTCCTTTACACCCGAACAACCACTAATGCTGCACCAGCACAGACTGGGGCATACATCGGTGCTGCTGAAGTTGGTACTAAAGCCAGCTGCACTGGGACATCATTAGGGGGTTGAGCCAGTGTCACTACATCATTGCAGGGTGGATTTCCTTAGTATATACCAGGGATCGGCAACCTTTGGCACACGGCCGATCGCGGCTCCCACTGGCCGTGGTTTGCTGCTCCAGGCCAATAGGGGCTGCGGGAAGCGGCGCGGGCCGAGGGATGTGCTGGTCACCGCTTCCCGCCAGTGGGAGCCGCAATTGGACGAACCTGCGGACACGGCAGGTAAACAAACCGTCCCGGCCCACCAGGGTGCTTACCCTGGCGGGCCGCATGCCAAAGGTTGCCGATCCCTGGTGTAGAAAGTGCCCAAGTGTCCTAGTTGTAGCGTGGGCTCTGCAGCAAAGGCCGTGCTCATTCTCTTTCAGGGGCTGAGCTGGGATCGGGGTACATTCAGGCCAGGTCTACACAACGAGCACTTTACTGGCATAGGAATACCAGGTTACCATGCCGGCAAAGCACTGCTCGTGTGGACACAGCTATACCGGCGAAGCATCACTGTGTACTGGTACAGTGACCCCACCCCCAGGAATGAAACAAGCTATACCAGTAGTAGTGCAGGTCTGCCAGTATAACTGCGTCTGCTCTAGAGACCTCTGCTTCTAGAACTATGCCAGGCCGGGAATCACACCGCTTCACAGCTATGTCGGCAGAAGCCTGTAGCATGTCCCCAACCTCAGGCTGTCAAGAGACACCAATCTGGGATCTACCGGCCATTGGCACAGGGTTCGCTCAGTCAGTCTCAGACAGACTGGTGCCAGCCTGCGGGAAATGCGCCCACCTTCCCGTCCAGCTCTGGGGAGTCCTCTCCAGGCAGGTTTTGCAGGGATCTGGTGTTTCAGAGCTGGTGGGATGGCAGGGCTACTCCCCCACAAAGCTGGGGGTGGAAAATAGCAAAATGGGCCCCTTGGTGCTGTAATCTCCCCTTTCTGTGTGTGTGTGTGGGGGGGGGGGTCTGGGGTAGCGGTAAGAATGGAGGTATCTGGCAGCGTGGTCCCAGTGAAGCACTGCTGCTGAAGAGCGAAGCGTCTGGGGAGATGTCCATGATCTCTTGGGCTGCAGTTTCCAGGTGGTCTGAGCACATGGGGACCCGCACCCTGATGGAAGGACTGGACCATTAAGCTCACAGTGCTCCCTGTCCCCTCGCAGGGTTATTCCTGCAAAGGGGAGAATGGGGTCCTTATTGTTTTATATTCATTAATCACGAATAGTTGTTGGTGTCCCTGTAATATTGACCTTTGCTGGTGCAACTGTGTGTCAAATCCACATGGGGGCGCCAGGAGTCCAAAGCTTTTAGTCCAACTATTCCTAAATCCATTTTTCAAAGGGAGATTACCAAATGAAAACATGGGAGCATTAAGCGTCGCAAGGGAAAGGCAGTCGTTCCTCCCACGTAATTGAAATCGCCCATTAACTCCCCCCAGGGTCCAGGGGAACCAGCTGAATGTCGGATAGGGTCTATGTTGCCCTCTGCAGCCCTTTAAAATACACTTACATGGGAAAAATCATGCAGCTGAAAATGATGTTTAAAAGACACATTTCTGTGATTTGATTGTTTGTGGCACCCCTCAAGAGCTGGCCTCAGTGGGGCAGCTGGGGACAGAGGAAGGACTAGCCCTCACTTCCTGACCCCATGCAGGTAGGCTACAAAGCACGTTGGTGCGACCTCAGAAGAGGGAAGGATGGGGTTCTGATACACGTTCGCATGAGGGCTCCCTCTCCCTTCGTAGTTCTGGTGTTTCTGTCCCCAGAGTATCCAAATAACAATGGTGGAACCTGAGATTGTCCCTCACGCCCTCTTGCTTTGGATTAGCAGGGTCATCTGCCCTGTCATTTAAGCCACGCTTCTCTCCTATCCCACTAGGATGAATCCATTTAAAAATCAAAACAATCACCTGTCCTCCTAGCTGAACGGAAGCATGAGCTCTGTCTCTCCAGAGAGATGGCAGCCATCCCAAAGCCAAACATTCTCTCCTGGGATTGGGAGAGGTGCCTGTCCCCATGGGAAGTTCTCCCTCCCCATCTCTGCTCCTTCCTTCACAGTCTGTGGGTTTGTTTTTCACTCCTGCTCTCCCTGGCTCCATTTCCCACCCTCCTTTCTCACTGGAGTTTCTCTCTTTCCCCCCTCCCTGCTCCATTTCTCCCAATCTCGCCTATGCAGGACAATACGTGATTTCAAGTCAGCCATTAGAATCCACAACACAGGAGTGGGGCCTGCTCTGTGCTCCAAGAACTGTGCTGCGGGGAAAGTTTTCCTTCCACCTGAATTCGGGCTAGTACCCAGGCCTATCAAAACTGACGTCCCAATCCCATCTCCTGGAGAGCAGGGAGATGATGGTCATTGGCAGCTGAGTGCAGGGCGCACCCCAGCAAGAAGGCACAGAGGACAAGGAATGAAGAACCAGAGAAAGAAAAACATGATCCCTCATTGTGTGGGTGTGATTGATATCTCCTTGTAGGGATTTCTGAGGGGCTCTTTCGGTGGCTGTTTCCTCAGCAGGACACATCACTAGAGTTGGTTGAAATGTGTAAATTTAAAGTTTTCTGTTATTTTATCAAAAAATTGGAAAGCAAAAAGTTTTCAGGAAAAGTTTACAGTTTTGGTAAAAGCTTTACCAAAGAACTGAACATTTGTACCAGAAATCGGTTTTTTTGAAAATTAAAACTTTTTGAAAATCAACGTTTCAGGTTTCTGTTTTACAATAAATGGGAAATGTCAACGAGAACCAAATAACCATAATTTCCTCCCCAAAGTTTTCTGCAAAAAAGTATATTTTGACCAGCTCTGGCCAGAATCCCTTCAAAACACACCCAAAGCTCTTGCTCACGGCGAATCATCATGGTGTGCTTGCCCCATAGCCACGGGTAGACATTCATCTGTCCTGCTTGGAGTGTGACCTTGCTCGTAGTCCTTGCAAGAAGAGGATGAAGTTTCCAGTGCTAACAAGGAATTATCCTGTTGCATCCTACCTGTGAGTTCTTTGTGGCAAGGTCTGATTCGGGGGCCTGGAGCACGTGACTTATGAGGAGAGGCTGAGGGAACTGGGATTGTTTAGTCTGCAGAAGAGAAGAATGAAGGGGGATTTGATAGCTGCTTTCAACTACCTGAAAGGGGGTTCCAAAGAGGATGGATCTAGACTGGTCTCAGTGGTACCAGATGACAGAACAAGGAGTAATGGTCTCAAGTTGCAGTGGGGGAGGTTTAGGTTGGATATTAGGAAAAACTTTTTCACTAGGAGGGTGGTGAAGCACTGGAATGGGTTACCTAGGGAGGTGGTGGAATCTCCTTCCTTAGAGGTTTTTAAGGTCAGGCTTGACAAAGCCCTGGCTGGGATGATTTAGTTGGGAATTGGTCCTGCTTTGAGCAGGGGGTTGGACTAGATGACCTCCTGAGGTCCCTTCCAGCCCTGATAGTCTATGATTCTTTCTTAGGTATCTGCACAGCACTTTGCACAGTGGGGCCCTGACCCTAGACTGGGGTTCCTAGGTTCTATCGCAATACAAGTAATAAATCAACATCAGTTCCTTTCCAATAGCTTACAAACATAGTGGTGCAAAGACACATCCACAGAGCTCAGGAACGCCCGTGCTGTATGATATGCCTGGAAGGCATCAGCCTTATCTTTTATACCGGTGTGGCTCCATCTCTGGGCCCTGGTGCTACTAACCTGCCCCCTCCTACTGTGACCTCTCCCTTTCCGACTCGCACTCCCTGGCTAAGGTGTTCTGGAGCCTGGGCTGCAGGTGCCTCGAGGGAAGGTTAGAGTGAAGTGCGCTGGGCAGCTTCACTGGAGTGTGAATTTCAGGATCTTGTTTGCATTCATTACACTCCCATTAAAAACTGGCTGGCTCAGCCCTGGGCAGGACTGGTCTGACTGTGCAGCTGATCCTCAGTCCCTGGCAGCCTCTGGGAACACACTCCTGGCTGTGCACCTCAGGAGTGCTCGCCGGGACACAGACAGGCAAGGGACTCCCTGGCATCTGTCTCCTCCCAGCCCCGGGCTCGCTCTCTGCATGCTCGCTCTGCCCTTGGTTTCTACCTGTGTGGTTTGCAATGGCTGAGGATAAAACTTTCCGCTACGGACTCATAGTGCTGGGCTTCTTCCTGGTGATGATTGGGATGTTCATCATGAGCGTGGACAAGCCCCAGGTCTACATCACCTTTTGCACCCTGGGGGTTTTAACCATAGCAGTGGGGATCACCTGGAGCATGTGTCAGTGCTACCCCAAGGTAGGGCCGAGTCTCTTATCTGCGCTTTCTGGCACAGGGGGGATATGGGTGGGGCACTGCAAGGCATCGTTGGGAGCCAAAAACCATCCACAAGTGCTTAACGATAGTAGCTGATGGCTTAAATTCCCATTGAGACAGCTAACTGCCCTGCTGAGGGGTAGGTGGTGCAATGCTTAAGGCACCAGACCAGGAGACATGGGTCCTATTCCCATCTCTGCTACTGACTCACTGTGCAGCCATGGGCAAGTAATTTAACTGCTCCATGCCTCAGTTTCCCCATCTGTAAAATGAGGATAGTGGTACTTACCCTTCATTCCAAAGTGCTTTGAGACCCAGGGATGAAAAGTAATAAGTATTAGTATCCACTAGTAATGATTGTACAGTCACTGTAAGGCTTGGCCCAGCATTCCTTCTCTCCTTTGGCAGCTGATCTGTCATCAGTCAGTGCTTGTGGCTGGCTCTGGGATATTGCTGAGTGTATATGTCCCATTGACTAGCTGGCAATTTCTCCTGGGTGTGTAATGCATTGCTTCCCTCGAGAGGGGCTTGGGAGCATCAAGGGGCTTCAGAAGATGCCCTCTGCCACAGTTAGGCAATTCAGACTAACTTTCAAACGGGCATTTAAAAGTTACCATAACTTTGGGTTGGTTTCAAAAAGAATACGTGAAACAGCTGTGAGTGGAGCAGGGAAGAGAGGACAGACACTTCTTCTGCCTTATTTTCTCCACCTGGCCCACGGCACCTCCAGTTATCTCTGTGCTTGGGGAGCAGACACTTTGCCACTGTCCACGGAAGGGGGTAGGGGGATTACATCTAACTGGTGTTACAAAACTGTATACCCTTCCATCTGTTCAAAGTGCTCCTTAATACCTAAGAGGAGATGCCCCATAAGGACACACACACTGTTTTTCTATCCCCAAAGAGCCTGCTTTCTGCCAGGTTTGGCTTTAACCCTTAGGATGCTAAGACAGCTGAGGAGGCTGGCTGCCGTTTCCGGAGAGTTACAGGCCCAGCAGGCACAGGAGAAGCTGGACAGGGTGTCTTTCTTTTCTCTGATCCAGGGATAAAACCCCTTCAGGCTTTACTGAAAGCAGGGCCGACTTTCACCGGGCAGTGCAGTGAATCCCTGTTACTCATGAAAGAAGGAATCATTTAAAAGAAACTATCCTGTATGTCCCAAGCCCTTTGCTATACCTCTCAGTGACAGCTGCACTGTAAATCATTGCTGTGAAATGATGAACAGGAATCAAAGAATGAAGAAAGCCTTGATTCATTTCTCAGGGTCGCGGTTGGAAAGCCACCCCCAAAATCCACCTTGATAAGGATAAGGAGAGAGTCCCCTCCCCCACTTTCAGCCGGTGTCTTCACTGTCTGCTTTCCAAAGGGTTCCTCTTGCCTTCACAGGACTCTTGAAACAAGTTCTTTTGGGAGACGCGTAACAGAGGGGCAGGCTGGTGCAGCAGAAATGTTTTCACGCAAGCAGCTTATTGAACAGATTCACGACACCGTGAAAGAAATTCGTAGAGTAGGGGAAGAACTGATCTTTTGCCTAAGGAACAACACAGCTGTGTAAGTGAAAGGTACAGGAGATAGCCAGGAAGGTGCTGGGAGGAGGAAGCGTTTATTTATTGCTCATCCATGGCTGATAGCTTTATATAAAGTTGTTTTAAATTCAGTTTAGATTAAGGGAAAAAGAACCCCTAGACCCTGTTGAATCCATGCCCAACCCCCATCCCTTTGACTTAGGTGGGTCATTAAAACCCCTTTCGGAAAATCTCCTGGTTAAAGAATGTTGATAGCGCAGTAAAACAATTTAACTCCCATCCTCTGAAGAAACATCAATCCAAGAACACTAATTTCCCACTGGAAACAAGACATTAGCTCTAGGGTTATGTCTGTAGTCTAGAGTCCCTGAGGGACGCAGGGATACCAACCAAACTCCTGGTGTAGACAGCACTATGTCGACAGGAGGGCTTCTCCTGTCAATGTAGCTACCACCTCTTGCGGAGGTGGAGTACCGACAGTGACGGGAGGTCTCCTGTTGGCGTAGGTAACATCTGCACTGAGCAGTACAGCAGTGCCACTGCAGCACTGTATGTGTAGACAATCCCTCAGTGACGCAGTAGATCTGGGCCTATGACCGTGCATGTTGAGGCACAGCATGGGGTGGGGGTGGGGGGCAGAACTGGAGGTTATAGCACAATGAGCTGAAGGGTTCACCTGTGACAGGGATCCGGCTCCAGAATTTTGTATTATACGGGGTCTTTAATTGCTGGCAATTAGGCCTTTTTAGTGTCACTGAGCTACAGCGTCTGGATCTGGATCCAGACTTCCTGAAGGTTGGGGCGGGGGGGTGGAGGGGTTGGCTCTGGGGCTTTGGTTTGGCCCATTATAGCGATAAAGGCCAGCCATGAAGTTTAGAACTAGATCCAGTCCTCAGAGTGTGTAGGGGCGTGGATTGGGAATGCTGGGAATCCAACCCATTGGGCCCATCCTTTCCCAGATGATGTCTCCATTTCGGGACCACAGCCTCTGGGCTGCAATAACCCATGCAAACGTCCATCCCTCTCTGGGAAGAATCCTGCCTCTCATCCCCCAGCGCTCTGGCCACCAAACATGGCTCCTGGAGGGAGGGGAAAAGCCGTGGAGCCCCCAGCTTCTCCTCAGACTGAAGTCCATGACGAAGCTCTGACTCCCTTGAAGGGCCCCTTTGGGGAACGGCCTGCCTGTCTCTGAAGGGGCCTGTCTCCCCTCAAGATCTGCCATCGTTTCTGATGGTGCTGAGGGTGGCCAAGCTGCTGCTGGGATTTGTGCTTCAGAGCCTGCAGGGCCACCAGTTGGCCCAGTACAAGCACGCTCTCAGTTCCATTTGGAACGAGTTGGCATTTCTCTACCTGCCTCCTCTGTGCCTCAGAAGGCAGGACGCCCATTGTCATCCAGCAGGATGGCAGGACTGAGCGCACTATTGGTGACATAATTAAGTCCCAACCCGGCCAGGCTTGAGGTTCTGAGCATGCTGCATGGACCACTGAACACTCCGGACCTTTCACGACTGAGCCCCTGTTGTGGTTCTTCTTATCAGCCGGAGTTTCCTGGCCAGGGGAGCAGCGTGCATATTGTCTGTTCTTTGTAAATGTGAGCTGGGGGCTTAGATACCTCTTCCTTGGCAGTGTTTTGGATGTAAAAATACCTACTTAAAGTGCCAATGAAGTGTGATGTCACCGCTGGGAAGGAGTTAATGATAGCCCCACGCCAGGGAAAACTCCTCCTCCGCTGCAGGAGATTCACCCTCTTTGTTCACATTCAGAGGAATGATTCATCCCTCTTTTTTTCCTCCCCCCAGATAACGTTTGTCCCCATGGAGACGGAGTCCGAGAAGTTCCTGTCACGCACGCCTGCTGTTTCGATAGAAAATGAAATTCCGGAGAAGAGCTGGTATGTTGGAAAGACCCCAGGCTCCCAGCCTCAGCTCAACAGTTTGCAATCTGGTTTTTAATGAGCGCCCGAGCTTGTACACAAGGTTATCTGTGTGCCTCCGGGGACAAGGGCCGGGTCTGAAAACCCTGGCACGAGGGAAGGCTAAAAATATTTCATCTAAAAAAAATTAAAAAAATAGTAAGCTGAGGGGGGAAAAAAAATCCTGGGACTGAGGACTCCGTTTCCATGTTCTTTCAACCCTTGACTACATCGCTTCTCTCTGATGAGGCTGCCAACAGTGGTGTGGAGGAAGGGAGGGTGGTGTGACCTGATCCTGCAGTCCTTTCCCAGCTAGACATCCCACTGACTTCAGGCCTTTCCCAGGCAAAATCCCCCACTGAAGTCCTTCTCTGCTGTTCTGATGGTGGGCCTATTCTAGTGCCTGTTGAGCGAGTGCCAAATCCTGCAGTCCTTTCCTAGCCAACCCCCCACTGAGCCCCCCACGTCAAACTGCCATCGACAGCAGCAGGGACGTACTGCAGGCTCGCTCAGTAGGAACTAGACTAAGACCAATAGTTAATGTCAATGCCTCTCAGCTGGGGGTGACTGCTGGTCACTACAGGCTGGATCCAAACCTTCCCACCGTCTGGGGAGTTCAGATGTGGGGACCCTCTCTAATACAAACCTGCTCGATGTGACATGAACATGCTACTCTTCCCTTTTGTGGCATTTTATTCGTTTCCTTCTCAGCTAACAATAAAATTCCTGTGTCTAACCAGAAACTATTGGAATCCAGTTAAATGGTAGAATTTAACAGCGTCCCTTCCCCTCTTTCTCCCTCAACCCCAGCTCCCAGACTCCCTACACCAGCCAGGAAGAAGCTAATGTCTATGAGAAAAGCCTGCCATCTTATGAACAGATCCAGAGGAAAGCAAAGGGCTCTGTGGAGTGTCTGGGGATTCAAATGGCCCCGCTCCTAGGTGACTGTGAACTCAAGACAAGAGGATGTCCCCATCCCTTTGTACAGGCCAAGGCTGAGGTCCACAGGATCTCAGAGAACAATGGAGAAACCTACAGAGATCCAGCATCCCAAGTGGTCACAGCAACAATCAGCAGGTAGGTGACCTTGAGGATCTGCTATGGAGGAGTCCAAAGGGCAGTAAAGTGGCACTTATGGAGATTCACACATTACAGACATAACAATAGGCAGCAGATACGGTGATCAAATCCTTCCAGCTAGATACATCTAACCGGAACATGCCTCCTGAGCTGCTGGATTCTCCAGGTACCCATAAGCTCTTTGGGCCAGGGACTCTCTCTTTCAATGGGCATGTCTACACTGGGAAAAAATAACCCATGGCGCCGAGTCTCAGAACCTCGGGCTTGTGTTACAAACAGCAGTGTAGGGGTTCAGGTTCAGGCTAGAGCCCTGGCTCCGAGTCCCTGCCCCCCTCGCCAGGTTTCAGAGCCCGGGCTCCAGCCTGAACCCAAAACACCTACCCTGCTGTTTGTAGCCCTGGTGTGTGAGCCTGGATCCGTACCTCAGGTGGGCATCCTGGGAGCGATTGCAATGTAAACAGAAGCAATGCAGGTAGGAAACAGTGCAATCCAGTGCAGGTAGGGTGCACGGCTGTGATGCTGGATGTTCTGGGCACATCCCAGGCCCATCAGGAGACTAGTGACATGTGACAGCAGCACAGCACGGGAGGTGGAGGTTCAGCAGCAAAAGGGTTATGGCAACTGGCTTCCTGCTTAACTGCTGTGGTTGTGAAGCCAGAGAGCTGCATGGGCCAGCAGGAACAAGGTGCCTGGTGACTGGCAAACGTCTCTGCAGGCAAATGATGGGGCGTGAACTTGCTTGTCAGACGCTTCACACAGAGTTAAACATTTTAATATACAAAAGTTAAGAGGGAAGGTACTGTACAGCTGGGGTCAGGCTTGGGTTATGAGGGATTACAGGTATCGGTTGCAAGGATGAAGAGATACATACATATCACATAACCAGCATAGACCCAGATTGGGGTGTGGGAGTTTTTAGAGCGTCAGTGGATAAGTGGGCTTGGGTATGCCACCCATGGACTATATTAAGAGTCCAAGTCAGTATCGGTGTAGCGAATAAGTACATGGGTGGGGTGCGTCCCTTGGTTCGTCAGGGAAAGAAGTGGGTTAGTTCCTTGGTCGGCGGTCTCGATTACTCAATGTGGTATTGACGGTGTCCTGTGAGGGTTCCATAATTTAGGACACTCTGAGTTCACATGAGCCTAACTAGGTGCTGCAGCTTTCTCTCCTCTCCCAAACACAATTCAAGGCCAATGCAACGGGCTTTCTCTAGCCCCTTATATGAAAAACACAGCCCGGCCTCATGAGAGCCTGAGCCAGCACCCACTGAAGTCAAAGGAAGGGGTGTTTTTTTGGAAAGGGGAAGGTTTTCAAATGCACCAAGGACAATTGGGCAGCCAGGTCCCCCTGTGTGCCTTTGAAAAGCACCCCCTGCACGATGAACTGCAGGATTCCGGCCTTTCCTAACCTTCATTTCCCCGCTTTAAAGCATAAATAGGTCATTATTTCCCAAACCCTGATTGCCAATAGGGTTTGGGCCCCTTAGCATCCCAGCTGGGTCCTACATAGGGGTCCTTGATGGCAGACCCCTGGATCACAGGGGCTCACAGGTGTTGAATATTATTTCAGTGCATATGTTCATTGAAATCATCATTAGACTGAACCCTGACTCTAGCTCCCCCTCTTGCTGTAATCAGAATTTAGATAATATTGATGATTAAAATTATGTTCTCTTTGGGAACTTTTAATCAAAGTTTGGCAAACTACTGTTTGCTTTTTTATCCAAATTATTTGTGGCAGACCGGATCAAATCACTTCCAAAATTTGATTAGGGAAGGCAACTTCCTTACACCGTTATATGTCTCAATAAACAAATGTCATTCCTCAGAGTAAATCCATGTTCCCAGTTCAGAGTTTCAGGCAAAGAGAGACCTAACTACTTCTTCATTTAAAGACTTCAAGCAAGGCGTACAGATGCCATGGTGATGGGCTCAGTGGAAGTAGCTGGATTAGAATGGTCAGAACAATAAATCCTGTCGATCCCCAAATTGCTTTACAAATGCTACTAACCGATTGTATGAACTATTGATGTAGGAATCAGTTGCCCCCCCCCTTGCTGGAATGCGGCCATCTCTGGGGTAGAACATGGTGGCTTTTTAACGTGTCCATAAGCAATACTATTCAACTGTTTAGGATGAGAGGTGAAGAGTATCATAGCCAATTGAAATGACATGGGGAGGTTAACTGGGTCATTGCCATCTGCCTAAGTGACATGCCCTTGGTCTGCTTAACTATTTCTGGATAATCAGTTAGCGGCTCACAGCAGGCCTATCTACTGGGTGATGAAAGGAGCTCTGAGCTCTCTATTCTCCATGAACCACTGGCAGGAGAGCCACCGGAGTCTGATTATGCCTGTGCCAGGATTTACAGCAAGGAGACTGTCAAAGGACACCGTGAACTGTGCAAGTTCTCCTTGGAAGCTGCTGCACAGCAGATGAAGGAGAGGAGGAGGGATGGGCAGGTGGGCTCTTCCGAAGGTACCAAAATGGAGAGATTGGGCTCCCTCTGTGTACAGTGTCAGAGCCTCACCTGACTAGTGGCAGCTGAGATCCACAGTGGGGAGGGGAAATAAACAGAACAACATCATTATGAAAACCAGGCACAAGTCAGCTAGTGAAAGGAACACCATGAACCCAGCGAGCATCTGCTCAGCTTGATTTACTGTAAACCCCATGGCCAAAAACACAAAACAGGGAAACAACAGCACAGAAACCAGCCAGTAAATGAATCCGTGCCCTTCAATGTACCTTTATGCCATTTTCAGCCCATCAGAGAGGTCCCACAGTGCAGCGCCGCTGGCTTCCTTCCCGGAGGACACTGACCTTCCCTCTTCCGAGGGATCCACCTCCAGCAGCCTGTTTCTGGGGGGATCCACCAACTCACTGAGGAATCCGCTCCCATCACAGGGGCACACCCAGAAGCCCAGGTCTGAGCTTCCTCGCTATGAAGATTTTGCCCTGATTGATTCACCGCTGGCAGAAGGGTGGCGTCCAAGCCAGGAGCAAACACCAGCCCTACCCCAGAACTACCTGTCTGGGGCTGCCTCAGCAAGACAGTTTGCATTGGTCTCAGGTCCTGGCTCAAAGGCAGCAGAGTCAGGAGGGAGACAGAGTGTGGAAGAGGATGACATGTATTATGGGTTAAAAGAGGGGCCAGAGAATTTACTGATAGCGAATGATTTTGTCTTTGAGCCAGAGACCTAACCCTGGAGGGGGGAAGTGACCGTCAGAGACAGGCCCAGGTTGCAGAGCTCAAGTGCTGCTCAGTCTCCCCAGTGCCTCGCAGATCAGCCCTGCTCCGACTGGGGGTTGGGGGCAGCTTGCTGGGAGGCCACAGCCAGTTGCAGGGTTTGTGGCTGTTCGGTCGGGTCCTGGCTCCTGGGAATGCGCTGGTTTGTAGGGGGAAGATAGGATGCTTGGAACATTAAAACAAGGTCTGATTCATTACTGAAAACACAGCCTGTCTCGCAATCATCTGTGGAATACGACTGTTTGGAGAGCTTTCGGAGAGCAGTGAATGCCCCACGGGCCAGTACTCTGCATTCACTTCCCCCTCTCCTGTACATATTTAGCTGCTGGCCCACCTGACATGGAGGCTGCAATCCTCCATGCCGTGGGTACTGGGAGTCCATTGGCATCAATTAACAGGCCTCCTCCCTGCACCCACGGAGCCATGTTTTAAAGGGGGAGATGTCGTTTGGGCCCATAAAACGTGCCCCTGTAATTTTGTTCCCAAGCCCCAGCTAGTTGCACTACAACGCTCAGAATTCGGGCACCAGTCTGTTTGGGCCCACCGCTCGTTCTTTGGGCCCTGAGTTAATGGGAACAAATGCTATGGGTATCCAACCAAAAGGGAGGCCAGGGCTCAGGCTGGCTGAAAATGTAAACGCCAATGTCCAAGAAAGAACGCAATGGTTTTTTCGTTTGCCCAATGAAAATAATTAGGTAAATACGGTACTCAGAAAAGTGGGCCTTTACTCCAGGCAGGGTTATCCAGGCCTACAAGTGGCTGATCACTTGGACGTTGTGGGGTGGAATATGGGTCCCTGGTATTACCTGTGATAGTCCAGGTCTGTGCTGCCTAGGCGCTGGGGAGCCGTTGTCTCTGCATATCCCCAAGATCTGTGGATTTGGCCGGCGTCAGTCTCCATAATCCAAATCTCTTCCCCAAGAGCATTCAGTGCAAGTACCATCTGGAGACGGCAAACCCTGAGCCCCTCATGCAGGTTTTTCTGTAGAAGGCAGGAATCTAGGGTGCAGTCATGCTGCACCATGCAAACTATGGCCCAGATACTGCAAAGGCTTACACGTATTTGGCTTTCAGCCTGGGAGCAGTCCCATTGTCTTGACAAGGACTGTCGATGCGAACAGAGTTCAGCACACGCGTGAGCCTTGGCAGGATCAGGGCCAGCTCACGTGCTTAGGAAGGGAGGAGGAGACTAACTTCTCTGATTGAGACAGCAGGACTAGTTTCTAGGTAGGCAAAGTGTATTCACCCCTGGTGGACTTCACAAAGCATAGATGTGTCAAAGCTTTTTTCTAATCATAAAAGCCCCACAGAATTCAATTAGTACCAATACGAGGGATCCTGAATGCTATTTTGCTATAGTTTCCAGGTTAAAAGGCACTTCAGCTGAGAACGTCCCGCTCCTTAACTCCTCACCTCCACTGGTGGCCGCGATGTGGGGGGAGGAGTTCTTTAGGTGAGAGGCAGTCAAGCAGAATGCAGCTCACGTGCGGTCAGCTCCTTGCCTCCGAGGAACCACTTCATGCGCCGACAGATGCCTCGCGGGGTCAGCGGGGCAGAAAATCTGGAGCGACTCATGTCAGTTTCAGGATCCTGCAGCTGCTGAGCTCCTTTGCTTGTCAGTTTGCCTCCTGGTGCTGGGAAAGGAAGCCAAGCTGACAGCAAGCCATGGAGCAAGCCAGCAGCAGCTGTGTGAAATTGACAATGAGTGGCAAAACAATTGCCAGCCACGTGACTCCTAACTAGGCCATCGGCAAACCAGGTCATTTATTCAGGACCCCAACAGTGCACCTCGGTTTGAAAACCTGGGCCCTTATAGTTGTCAAGGGCCACATAGGTCTGTGGCCTGAGGTTGAATGATACAGTGAGGATGGTGTTGCAGGTTCTATCCCATTAACATCTGGTTTCATTTTATCACGTGAATACGTTGTGTGCAGTTGGAGTTTTCCACAAGAGCTAAGTGCAGAGTCTCCTTGATCTGCCTTTGAGCGAAGGGCCATGACACACACGGTTACTTGGCTTTCATTCAACAGGAGCGTACACTTGAGCACTAGGCCGGTGCTGCACAAGGTCACTCACACTTCAGGCCATTGGGATTAAAGATCTGTACAGATTATTTCTAAGGGGTGCTGGGGGATCTGAGAGTGGCTGTGTCTCACATATTGGGTCTTGCATTTATGTTTTTCACAGGCTTTTTAATGCCTAAGGGAGCCCTTGATGTCAAACTAATGTGTTATTTGGTTTTCTTATGATATAGCAGGATAGAGGAAATACCATGAGAAGACCAAATCTCACTGCTTGTTAGCTCCAGAACTGGCTCTCTGAGGTATTAAATAGCCTACAGAAGGCACATACAGAGGTGGATTTCTCCAAATGCTGCTGTTCGCAGCTGTGGGCGACAGTGGGTCTTGCAGAGTCCTAATTTCCCACTGAGACTTGGGGGTACAGAGTAAGTGTTCTCCCTTCAGGCCTGAGCCCCACTGCCTCACACGTTAGCTGGTCATTTACACCTGAATAAAGTGGTTGTCAATGCTACTGAATCGTAATTCTCTACTCACACGCGTGCGAAGGGCTGCCAGGAGTACTAGACAGTGACTATACAAGGTGCAAGGCAGGCCCTGGCATGGTACTAAAAATTAACCCAAAGCAGAGCCCTGAATCCACCCCCCCGCCCCCAGCCCAGGAAAGTTCAGATCCCATTCTGGATCGGAGGCATCTCTAAAATGGCTAGGGACCCCATGGGATGGAGAGGGAGGGATTCAGTGTCACCCACAAAGTCTTTCATTGGGACTGATTGGTAACAATCACAAGCTACTTAAGCAACTGGATGGCTCAGATAACACCCCGCAGCAATATGCCCCTGGTTCTGATCTGGCTCCTGTTGGTAGAAGGTTGTTCCCATCTGAAGAATATTGGGTCATGCCTGTGAGATGAATTGGTGGTCTCCCTCCAGTCAGCACTGTGTAGGTGCCTGCAGTAGAACCACTGGTGATTTTTAGCTGGTAGTCTCATTAGATAGGCGAGTTGGCCTTTCATTCCCTGACCTCTCTCTCGGGTACAGATCTTCCAGGGCAGAGCAGAGGCAAACCCAGGCTGTTTTCTTTGGCTCAGTTACATCCCATGACTCCTAGTTAAACCATTGGACTGTCTCTGAACAATTCCTCTGGTCTGGTGGTGGTAACACCCTTCATGGACCTCCTGTTGGAGCGGTTGTACTGTGAATCAATAATGAAAGAGTGGATGGAGTGAGGAATGGGGGGGGGGGGGGGAAGAGGATTGTTCCACTGTGGATAAACACTGAAATAGTCATTGGGCATGAGAGACTGGGAATAACTCTGGGGTCCAGAGTTTCAAGCACGCACCTGGGAGATGGAAGACCCCAGAGCCACCCCCCGCTGCTCCAACCACTCTTTCATTGTTTAATCCAGAGAGCAACAGCTTCAACAGGTGAATCGGAGTATCCCAGAGCTCAGTGGTTGGAGCACTCTCCTGAGAGGTGGGAGATCCCTGTTCAGATCTTTGCTTCCTCCTCTCTGCTAGGCAGGGGGCAATTGAACCTGGGTCTCCCACATCCCAGGAAAATGCACTAGCCCCTGGGCAGCACCCCCCGCTTCCTGGAATGGGATCCAACCCAGTAGGCAGTCTCAGAGGATGCCTACCAGATGGGGTCCTGCATGCAACGTAGGCAGCCAAATGCCTGTCTCTCTCCAGTTCATGAATTGCTGTGGGGCTAAGTTGGGAGATGGGTGTCCAGATGCCTAGAGTGAGGCAGCAGCGTGCATACCCAGCAGCAGAACATGGGCACCAAGAGAATTGGGGCTCTGAAAAATGGAGATGCTGAGGGAGTTTAGGCACCTACAGGGTTCAGCACCAGATTTGTGGATTGGCTACAAAGCTGGGACGTAGGCAACCAAACCCAAGACTTCAGCGCCTACAGCTTGAGTCGAGGCACTTAAAGTTCTTTTGTGGATCCCACCCTATCTCAATAGGAAGCATTTGGTTTAAGTCATTTTGTCAGAGAAAGGCCTCGGCACCAGAAGAGATGAAAACATAATTGCTTTTAAAAAGTCTTGTTTACAATAAATAGAGTCACCCAACCCAATGGGAGTTATGACCTGTACATGCCCTTCAGAGTCCTGCCTGGAACTCTGGACAAGTCACGGAGACTCACCTTACCGACAGCTTATTGGGCATGACACAGCTTCCATATGAGGAGAGATTAAAAAGACTGGGACTGTTCAGCTTAGGAAGAAAAAAAAAACAACTAAAGGAGAAATATGATAGAGGTCTATAAAATCATGACTGGTGTGGAGAAAGTGAATAAGAAAGTGTTATGTACCCCTTCACATAACACAAGAACCAGGGGTCACCCAATGAAATTAATGGCAGCGGGTTTAAAAACAAACAAAAGGAAGTATTTCTTCACACAACGCACACTCCGCCTGTGGAACTTGTTGCCAGGGGATGTTGTCAAGGTCAAAAGTATAACTGGGTTCAAAAAAGAACTAGATAAATTCATGGAGGGTAGGTCCATCAGTGACTATTAGCCAAGATGGTCAGGGACACAACCTCATGCTTTGAGTGTCCCTAACCTTCTGACTGCCAGAAGCTGAGATTGGAGGACAGGGGATGGATCAGCTCAGTAAATTGCCCAGTTCTGTTCATTCCCTCTGAAGCATCTGGCACTGGCCCCTGTCGGAAGACAGGAGACTGGACTAGATGGACCATTGGGCTGACACAGTATGGCCATTCTTATGATGTTTCTGCTCTTGTCCCTCCATTTGAAGGGTATTCAAAAATACCATGGCCAAAGTTTTCAGAGGTGACTAGTGATTCTGGGATCACAGTTTTTGGATAAGACACCTTCCAGGTCCTGCCTGTCAGAGGATGGGTTTTCAGCTCTTTCTGAAAGCCAGCACCCTTTTTCGCAGCTCAAGTCAATCACCCAATATCGAAACATCCCAAACCACTCTTTATTTTTGAAACGTACTGGTTTAGTGTCGTTGCCAGGGTGCTGGAACGGGGGTGGGGTGGGGGGTGATGAGGAGGGGGGAAAGGGCAGGAGGCCAGGGCCCCATCATTTTTTACAGGCTGTAAGGGTGAGTGACATGGGAGAGAGGGCAGAGAGGAACCAGAAGGGCCTCAGTGGGAGTGGGAAGGGGAAGAGGCGGCGGTGGCCCCCCGACTTTTAGGGAGCTTCTGATGCTCTGGGGCAGACGTCAGCGCATCCGAGGGAGTTTGGGGAAAAGCTGATTTACACAAATCATGTATAGAACTTTCCCCTTCAGTGGTATATGGTTTATTAGGATGGGACCTTTCCAATCTCATTCAATGGGAAATACAGCCTCTTTTTTGGCATTACTGTACTATCCCTTGGGACCGACCTTCCCAGGGAATACTGTTGGTTTAGGATATTGCTCTTTCTAACCCATGTTAGAGTAATGGTCTCAAGTTGCAGTGGGGGGGGGGTTTAGGTTGGATATTAGGAAAAACTCTCTCACTAGGAGGGTGGTGAAGCACTGGAATGGGTTACCTAGGGAGGTGGTGGAATCGCCTTCCTTAGAGGTTTTTAAGGTCAGGCTTGACAAAGCCCTGGCTGGGATGATTTAGTTGGGGATTGGTCCTGCTTTGAGCAGAGGGTTGGACTAGATGACCTCCTGAGGTCCCTTCCAAACCTGATAGTCTAGGATTCTATGTTAGCTCTACAGGACGCTGCACAGTTCTCTGTCTCTGGGAACCATGCAATCTCCTCTAGACTGGGCGGGACACAGGGCCACCCTGGTTAAGTGGCTTCTTTTGTGTCTGATTTGAAGTTGAGCTGTGGTAAGTGAATCCTCCAAGGCCCACACGCAAGATCAGATCCCAGAACCAGTGCATCAGGCCTTTCAAATCCCCTCCTTAAGACCTACTCCCATCGTGGTCCCTATGGCCACTTGACACCTGCCAATGGCCAGCTAGCCTACCATGGTTATTTCCTGTTTACGTAGAGCAAACAGGAATGGACGGTCCTTTCAGCCTTGCCGACTCTGCATACCACTCCATCTGTACGTAAACCCTCGCCCGCCCCCCTCCCAGTTCTCTTCCGCCTACCTCCCTGTAGCGGGGTGGTTACCCGCTCATGTCCTGAGGCGTTTAAAACAGCCCTGGAGGAGGGATGTGGAAGGGCAAGATGCCTGGGCTGATTGGGAGGAAGCAGGCTCAGCTGGGGCCACGCCCCAATCAGGGCCCAGCTGGTCCTATAAAGGCTTGAGCCAGGAGCTCAAGCAGACAGTCTCTTTCTGTGGAGAGAAGGGCCTGGCTGCAGGGAGCTTAACCAAGTACCTGGAGTGGAGCAGGGCTGGGGAAAGGCCTGGGGAGCTCTGGCCTAGGAAAGCCCCAGGCTGCAGGCCTGGTAAGGCCTATTAGGTTCTGGGTTGCAGGGGGCAGCCCATGGGTAGGCAGAGGCAGCAGGTCTGAACCCCTTTGCCTGTGAGGAGTGGCTGATACTGCAGTCTGCCCCAGTGAATGGGGGCTAGATGGAGACTGGGCAGTAGCCAAGACTGAGGCAAAGTGGGGATAGTGGGTGGGGGTTCCCCTGGGAGGGGGAGACCCAGAACTGAGGGAGTACTGCCAGGGGCAGCACCCCAGGTAAAAGGGCACCCGGGTCCAGGGCGGGACATGGGGGCCAGAGGACAGGCGGATCACTGGCCTGCAGAGGGCGCTCCAGAGCTGGAACAAGCTAATTCCCGGAAATCACCAGCAGGAGGCGCCGCAGGGGTGAGTCTGCTCCTCTACACTCCCACTAGCTGTTACTCACTTGTATCCTAGGCTGTGGACTCTGTGGGGCAGAACCTGCCTGCCTCTGCCTAGGTGTTCATACGGCATCTAGCACAATGGGACTGTCATACAAAAAATAAACTTTGATCCATGCGCACTTACGTCCTGCATAGAACCAGAGACACTGGAAGGCAAAAACCAAGGTCAGAGACCGAGGTGAAATCCCGACCCCATTGAAGTCAGTGGCAAAACTCCCACAGGGCTAGGCTTTCACCCACTGTTTATATATTTATGGCTGACACTGCTGTGATAAAGGTGGGGAGTAAAGAGGAAAGTGTTTCCTAAATACTGCAGGCAGGGTGCGTGCTGCTGTCCAAAAGGAAACAATTATTCCAACTGGAATATTGGCTGGCTATTTTCCCTTGAACTGCCATCTACGTTCTAGAACAGTGGTTCCCAAACTGGGGTTTGCGAACCCCTGGGGGTTTGCAAAACGTTACAGGGGGTTCTCGGGGAAAAATTCCCTAATGGCGGACAGAGCTGTCCTTAGGGACCCCGGGCAGCACGGGACCAGCAGCCCGGAGCCCCTGGACTTCCAAGAGCTAAGCAGATCAAAGTAAGCACAGCTATCACACTGAAGAGATTTAAACTTCAAGACTCCTTATAAGAAATGGAAAGGGAGGTGGATATTTTTTGCTGTTTTTAAAATTAAATAGGCAGCTACTTTTAAAAACAATACTATTATGAAGAACGAGTTTAAGCTTTGTTGTAATGTGTGGTGTTTGCTTGAACTGCTCAAGACCTGAATGCTTGTATAAGAGGAACTCTTTGAGTTGGCTTCTTAGATGCCTTCATGCTGTTTCACATCCGATACTTCTTGATGAAACATAGGAGCCTTGTCTTATAACAAGCTTATTCAAAGTGATGCAAGCTACAAAAGTGAGATCTTGGAAGAGTGTTGCTGTTTTCATAATGTAATAAAAATACTGTAATGATAAATAATTAATGTGTAATAAGCATGTCATTAAAAAAAAGTTATATTTCCAAGATCACTGCTTTTATAATTTATACTCAGGTAAAGGAGAAAATCCCTGGAAATATTCATTTTTAGGAGGGGGTTCGTGAGACTTGACATTTTGGTGAAAGGGGTTCACAGGATGTTAAAGTTTGGGAACCACTGTTCTAGAATGACTGTTCTTTGGATCCTCCAGAAGTCGCCTGGTACTTAGCTCCTCTTCCGTCTCTTCTTCTTGACTCGTCACACTCGGAGGGCAAACACTCCTTTGAGAACCTTTCCACACAGCTCTCTCCATTTCTCCCTCAAACCTTCTCTTCCTCTCGCTCCGTTTCTATGTGGCATTTTGAGTCTGCCACACGCGACAGATAGCACATGGGCCATTGGTTAAACTAGTGGGGTCACATCAAGGGTGAGCTGTCTCCACGCTGGGGGGAAGGGAGGGGGTTGGTCTGTTTAGGATATTACCACTGGCTTTATCTTTTCATTATTTGTTAGAGAGCTGGCCCGAGGTACAGCTGGGAACAGGACACAAGTAGATTGGGGCAAAACTCTGCCCCGCGTTACAGGTTGACTTCAGTGGGGTGGCCAGGATGTTACAGGGGGTAGGATACAGCCCTACATCTCCACTTCAAATTCAGCTTTGGACAGTAGGTGGTGACAGCTATTGGCCTTGCATAGCTATTCGGTCTCACGTAAAATGAGTTCTCTCTAGGTTCGTACACGGGGCCCCGTCACCATCGCACCTGAGTTGGTCATTTCAGTCCATCTTCCAGCAAGCGTCAGCTACAATCGCCATGGCTAACAGTCTCAGCAGAGACCTGTGAGCACAGAGACGGGGCTATCCCCTCGCTCCAAGAGGTGGCCCCTTCAGCTCAGGGTTCAGGCACATCAGGAGGGCAGAGCTCAGAAGCCAAGTCTGTCCATGCAGCATCTTCTGTGCACACGAACCACTACCAGACAGCCCTGGTGAGGTAATTCCTCAGGGAACGAAGCTGACGTTAGTCTGAGTCTGAACTACTCTGCTATTACCAGAGGTTAAACATTGTAGGAAGAGAGACATTCCTGCATGAAATTAAAAACTGTACAAAGCAGAAAGCCAAAACGTCGGCTGTACGTCTCAGCTGTTAGCTGGGCACGGTCCTAGGAAATAACCTTGACGTGGTGCTGGGGGAGGGCCAGGGAGCTAAAGAACCCACAAAAATGGCTAGCAATAACTATCTTCACTGGGGAAGAAATGAAAACCCAACATGTTCCGATGAGCAACTCGTGTGCACCCCAGGTACTGTAAAGCACCCCTTCTGGCTGGACGGCCTGCTCTAGTGCAGGGGGGACTTGGCTGGGACCCCAGAGATCTAGCTCTGCCCCCTGTGTGCTTACCCTGCGAGGTAGGACAAGTCACATCCCCTCTGTGCCTATTCCCCTCCCACCCTTGGCTATGGAGAAGCAAAGATCTTTGGGGGACAGGGACGGTCTCCCAGGGTGGGTTTGAACAGTGCCTGCCTGTGTTGCTGTGGAGGGCTGGCTGGCAGTTGATAGATTTTAAGGCCAGGGGCCCAGCTCCTGCACAGCCCAGTTGATCTGGTGCTGGTGAGGGTCAGCTCGGGGTAAGTGCCATGCAGATCCTCCCATCTGCCCTCCGTGGAGGGGACATGGTAGGGCTGGAGTAGCAGGGCTGTTTGGTCACTCCATCACCTGGGTTGGGCATAGGGGGAGAATCTCTTCCCCCAGCACCTGTACCAACTATCCGAGCTGGAGAGTGGGGTGGGTCTCTCGTTGTCCTGGTTTTAAGATACCCCGATGGCAATGAGAAGCCAGCTTTTGTCTCCCAGACAGCAGAGGTGGGGTCAGCAGAGAGGAAGATCTTTGGTTTTACAATATGCTAGTGGAGGCAGGGACACGGGCACATTGTACAGAGTCGAGCTGCTTCTCCAGCTCAGCTGCTGAGAGCACAGCATGCTGGTATTTTCAACATGAAGCAGCTAACGAAGAGGCCTGAGCTTCAAAGATGCGGCACACCCAGCGCTCCCATTGATCGGGTCACTTAGTGAGGTGCCTAGGTAGGGATTTAGGTGCCTTCCTTTAGGCACCCACATTTGAAAACCCTGGCCAGAGAGTCTTTCCAGAGCCCTTCCTTGTGAATCAAACCTAGAGCTTGGCATGGGGTCTGCTCACAGAAGGAAGTGAGTGCTGACCCCTACTGGCACGTTTGTATATTCACAGTATATATCTGGTACAGATGGGTGTCGTAGCCTCAAAGAAATGTCTTGGTTGAGAACATCGCTGGGGAGATGAACCTCCCACTTTGAGATTTCAGTCTGTGTTTTTAAACCAGGGCTCCACGTGGCTGGGTGAGCTAGTGGCAGAATAGAAGGCTCTGAAAACCTGCATCTCTGGCAGCTGTAGGGGAGACAGACATGCCCTGCTTGCAGTTGGTTGAACCAATCCTGGGATGGTCAGTCAAACCTTTTGAGCCTAAATATTGAGCCAGCAAGCTCACCGGAACAGGCTCTCAGGGACTGTGAATACAGGGGAAGCCACCTGTCAGGCCTTTCACTTCTGGACCTGCCTGGATCTCTGGAGGGGTTCAACAATGAAATGCGAACAAACTGGTCCTGGTTTTATCTGAACTAGGAGAGCTGCTCCTAGTCCAGCTACTGTAGGAGTCAGAACAGATTTAAAAACAAGAGCACAAGACCCCCCTCAGTTCATGACTTGGGCCATGTCTACACTTAAGCTTACAGTGGCACAGCTGTACCAATACAGCTGTGCCGCTGTAAGAGCGCTTATGTAGCCGCGTTACGCTGTCGGGAGAGTATCAGAGGGGTAGCCGTGTTAGTCTGGATCTGTAAAAAGCAACAGAGAGTCCTGTGGCACCTTTAAGACTAACAGATGTATTGGAGCATAAGCTTTCGTGGGTGAATGCCCACTTTGTCAGATGCATGACTCTCTCATCGATGTAATAAAACCAGCTCAATGGGCAGCTGTAGCTATGTCACTCACCCACCAACATAGCGCTGTACACATGAGCGCTTATCCTGTCAAAACTTACATTACTCAGGGATGTGGGTTTTTTCACACCCCGAGTGACAAAAGTTTTGCCAACATATGTGCTAGTGTAGACCTCGCCTTGTTGGTCTAAACCCTTTACACCGGCAGATCTTTACCTGAATTCAACATTTAATCTCTTGGGCCAGTAGTGATACTAACACCTATTTCTCAGCCCCTAGCGTACTCTTACATAGGAGACCTACAGTACACAAGCATGAATACAAGATGAATACACACAGGAAATACCCATGTGCGAGTGTCTCCATTGTGTTTTGACTTATGATTCTTTGTGGTCTGAGTGCAGGACTGGTCAGGAAGTTGTTCTCGTTAACCTCTTAGGATAGGACAAGAAGCAATGGGCTTAAATCACAGCAAGGAAGGTTTAGGTTAGACATTAGGAAAAACTTCCTACCTGTCAGGGTGGTTAAGCACTGGAATAAATTGCCAAGGGAGGCTGTGGAATCTCGGTCATTGGAAGTTTTTAAGAACAGAATAGACAAACACCTGCCAGGGATGGTCTAATTATTATGTAGTCCTGCCTTGAGTGCAGAGGATGGGACTAGATGACCTCCCGAGGTCCCTTCCAGTCCTACACTTCTATGAAGTCTCTCCTGGGAGAGGAAGCGGAGGTAGTAGTTTAGAACTCAGGCCCCTGTTCTATTCCCTAAGCTTTGGCACCAATTCCCTCCCATTGGCATATCCCCTAACCTCACTGCTTCAGTGTCCCCATCTTAAAGATGGGGACAACAATTCTTATCTCCCTCACAGGAGCTGTGTGGGAGTTAATGGAAGCTCATAAGTGCTAAAGATTACGGCGCATTCCCTTGGCATAAGTGTACCATTTTTCTCTTACCAATCTAAATAGTACAAGAAATAACACAAATGCACAAGTGTTTTTTGGGCGGTCTTTGTATAAACGGATTCAGGAGCTCAGTGGTAAAGCTCTCTCCAGAACAGGGCCGGCTCCAGGCACCAGCTTACCAAGCAGGTGCTTGGGGCGGCCACTTCGGAGAGGGGCGGCACGACCAGCTGTTCGGCGGCAATTCGGCGGACGGTCCCTCACTCCTGAGCAGCACCAGGATCAGAATGCAACACAGAGCCGGGCACTACGCCCCTGCTGCCGCACACGGTGTGGAGTTTGGTAGGGCCCATCCGGCTCAAGAGTTTGCTGCTGGAGTTTTGATAACCTTGTTGCCTCCTGCCCTCTGCTGGCAAAGCGCATATTGTCATTTCCAGTGCATTGTAGATACTGCAGGGGGGGGGGGGGGGGGAAGGACAGGTTCCTGCTTGAATTTTACACACTGAATGAGAGTAACATTTACCTGCTTGCTGGTTTTTGACAAATTTTCCCAGTGAACTGGATTTATGGAAAAATCAAAATCAAAATTCACGAGCAAAAAGTTTCACTCAAACGTTGACTCAGTTTCCCCAGCTGTAAGATGGGGATAAGGAGATTGACCTCCTTTGTAAAGCAATTGGGGATTGTGGATGAAGGGTGTTTGTACCAAGAGCGAGGTATTATATGAGGAAACTCATAATATCGAGATGGGGATAGCAAACTCACCCAACACTTCTACTAGAAGCTCTGGGCTTTGTTCAATATGCTCATATTTGGTTTCACTAGAAGCGTATCCAAGTGCTGTGCGTTAAGTAGAGCGGTGATCTGCATGGGACCGGTAAGCTGGGCTGCATGTTCCTTTGGAAGCAGCGAATCTGTGAGCACGGCGAGTGCCCTGTGGAGCAGGGGCTGGACGCTCCAGGGAGATGCTTGGAGGTCAGGCTGGGCCTTTTGGCTAACCTGCAGAGCGACAGCAGGGCCTGCGAGGCCTAGAGGGGAGTGCTGGTGTTGCCTGTGGTCTATGGGGTTGAGGAGCTGGCCCACAGCAGGCAGAGACAAGATGTTGTGAGGCTAAGGGCAGGGGGTAGTGAGGTGCCTCCCAGTCCTGCGAAGCGTCAGCCGCCCTCCCCCTTTGAAAGCAAGCCACTGTACACCAGAGACCCTCGGCAGCACCGCCCCCCTGTCCCCGGTGCACACTGCCAGTACTAGCCACTAGCCTGTGGGCGAAGGGGAGGATGGCTGTGTTCGAGGGCCTCGCTTCTGTGATCCTGGCAAAGCACCTCGGCGAGCTGGGCCACGGGAGCCTGTTAGCAAGACCTCATCTCCCCATCAGACTGTGCCCATTTGGGTGCTTCATTTCGCAGGGCTAAGGACTGGGTGATGTATGCGCCACAGGCCTTGCAGGGAGGGATTTATACCAAGGGCTGCTGCTACCTGTCAGCTTCCAGACACACGGACAGCGCGGGGCCTCTCGGTTATTCCCACAAGCTGACTCCAACAACCAGCCTCACAGCCTAGGTCACCTGGCAATCAACAGGTGGAAGCAACAACTCAGCATCTGCGTGATTCCCTGGCTGGAATCCCTGCCTACGAGCGGGGCCGGGAGCCAGCCCCACCTGAGCCATTCAGCAGCCTGGCTCGGGACCCATGGCTCCGGTACTGACCCCAGAGCACGGCTTGCTTTCTGGCCAGCAAGCTGCAGCCCCCACCACAGGGTTCACACAAGATGGGTTCAGGCTGGAAATTGAACCTAACGTACTCCCACAAATGCCCAAATTCCCCTGTCCACACCCCTCAACCCGGTCTCTCCGGGTCTTTAATCCTCCTGTTCCCCTACATTCTAATTCCTTTTCCCTTCAGTGTCCTGCCTGTCACATTCTCCCTTCATTACACTGCCTTCCTTCCTGTGCCCCATCTTACCTTCCTCCCTGCATCCCATCTTACCTTCCTCCCCGTAAGTCTACCTGTCTGGGCCCTGTCCCTGCCTCCCCATGTTCCCTCACTACCTGCTCCCTGGACCACACACAGCTGCTTCCAACCCCCTGGAAACAGGCGGGATGGGGGCAGTCTTACTAGGGCTACCTCATCTCCACTTGAGAATTGTGTAGGGAACTGGTGGGCGGCCACTTTAGCTGAGCACAGCCTGGCCCCATTCTCACAGTAGGTGACAGTGGCTGGTATTAGCCAGGTCTGAGCAGGCTACCAGCCTCAGGGCACCTCCTGATGGCAACGCACTGCAGGCCCTTTGCCTCAGTTTCCCCACCTGATCTGGTGATTTACATGGCTCAGCCCTCCAGCCAGGTCACTACAACACTTCAGTCCCCTTCCAGGGGAAACAGAATCCAGAGTCCCACTCCAAACACAAAATAAAGATGTGATTGGCCCAAACGGGCTTAGCACTCATCCCCTTTAGAGTTATTCATCCACTCATCCCCTTGGGCTCAGCTCTCATTCACTCTCCTAGTGAGACACCCCACTGCCAGGGCCTATCAGGTCCCAAGGTACTTCCAAATTGTTCCTTGTCAATGCCTGTCTTCCCACCAGGCAGGCTCAATCAGGCATCTGTCCTAGCTCAGCTCCAGGCTAGGGTCTTCTCTCACCACGTGAATGTTATTGATCTGTACTCCTCCTAACCCAGCCCCCAACTGAGCAGGGCCTTCCCATTTTAGCCTCCTCCCTTCAGTCCTGGCACCCCTACAGGAGTAGCAGGAGGGGCTGATTGGGCCTACAGCCGCACATTAACCCTTCCAGGTCCGGGTGGGGTCTGTGTGAAATGGACAAGAGGCAGAGAATTGGCAGCAAAAGGATTTGTGTCTCCCCTCAGTTACCCTGCCTGATGTTACATGGGCTTGGACAAGTCATCCCTTCTGTCTTGTCATTATGCTAACTGATTTGTTTTAACAAGATTAGTGGTCAAGTCCCGCCCCAGTAAGACATGCATGCGCTCGGGACTTTAAATCAAAGCCATCTTTATACCATCTGTTGTTGTTGCCCCTTCAGTTTAGCTGTGAGTTCCTATTTGCTGCAAAGGTCCATTTAATGTCATTGCTTTTGCACCCGAATATCCAAAACCAGAGCCTGATGCTGCAGCTGTTATAAAGCACAGATTTTCACAGGGGCCTAAGGGAGTTTGGCACCAAAGTCCCACTGAGTTTCAGTGGGTTTTGGTGCCTAACTCCATTGGGCTCTTTTGAAAATCTCAGCTTACATCAATAGCAAGGTTCCTACTGACTTCAATGAGAGCAAGCTCAGCGGGTGTGATTATCTCAGTGTTGCTCAGCACATGGTCTTTAGACCAAAGGACTGGAAAATATAAATAAGGTGATTTTAAATGTAAAATGTTATTAATTATTATTTCTTAATATTATCACATAACCCCTTCTTCTCTTTAGCCACAGCAGAGCCTAGAGGTGCAACCAAGATTAGGGCCCCATAGTGCGAGGTGCTGTACAAACACGTAGGAGACAGTCCCTGCCCTGAAGAGCTTACAGTCTAAATAGACATGTTAGAGGGGAAACTGAGGCACAGAGAGGTGAAGTGACTTGCCCAAGGTCACCCAAAAGGTCAGTGGCCATGCTGGGAACAGGATGCAGGTCTCCTGAGGCCCAGTGTATTGAACAAATCTGCCTCTCTGAATGAGCCCTCCAATATACTGTATATTTTGGAATAAACTACGGTAAATTTTTGAAGGTTTCTTGCCTCAAAGATGCTCTGTATAAATACATTGTCCTCATGCTGATATTTTAAACATTGCCTAATGGTTTGGTAGCAAAGATTTGCAAAGAAATCCTGACAGCTGCCCAGAAATATAGACCAGAACACTGGAAAAAAAAAAATCATTGCAGTGTGTGACACGTCTGTAAAAATTCCTAAACAGGATTAGAGTCCTTCATGAAAATTCATCTCCAGAGTAAGCCCATAAGCGACTTACAAACCCCTTCCTCTGAAAACTGTTGTTTAGCTTCCATCTTTGATTTGCCAGCTCTCTTACTAATGCATGGAAAGTCTCAGTTAGATTTTTGTTATCAACAGCAAAAATAACATATCCTGAGCAGAATATATTAGGGTTAGGGAGGAATCTCTTCCTCCGTCTCTCTAATGTTATTACACTTGAACCTTGCTAATTCTTTGCTCCCCTGCAAACATAGGAGCCACAATATGGCATCAGTTTTTAAGGAGAATTCCTGAATGGAATTCTCCCAACCGACCCCCGATCAATGTCACAAAAGACCAGCGGGGTTGGCCCATTTCTCAGCAAAGATTTAATAGTACTGAGCTGCAATTGGCTCTCATATTATAATGATTTGCCTAAAAATAGTAATGTGCCGTGTTACTTGGAGTCTGGTTTGTTTTGTATTGAGAGAGAGGTTCTGTTTCAAGGTATATGATGGACCAAAGTTTCTTTCTTTTCGTTTCTTTCCTTGGTGCAAAGCACTGAATTATCATGTTGAGGGTTCCAGATTTGTCATGGAATTTTTTATAAAAAAATCACAGTCATGGTAAATTTAGTAAAAGTCACGTCTGCGCCACGATTTTTGATTAAAAAAAATGCCCTGACAAATGAAGGGGTACTGACTACCCCCAGCAGCATCCTCTACCCCAGCACCCCAACCCTAATCCTGGCCTAGAAGGGAAGGGAGGCAGGGGCTGGAGAATGAACCCACCCACACTCATCCTGGGCAGTGGTGGCTCCTGTGCCCCGTAGAGCTGAACCTGGCTCTCTGCTCCAGGTGCTGCAACCTGGTATGCTGGATTGCAGCGCCACTTAGGTTTGGCCTGCTGCCTTGCTCCTCGCCATCATGATGGAGTGGTGGCTGGGCCAAATCTGTGACCCCACAACTGGGTTGCAATGCCCAGAGTGGGGAGCTAGGCCCAGCCCCACGGGACAGGAGCTGCAGCTGCAGGGTAAGTCACGGACACAGAAAAAGATCATGGTCAAATAGGAAAATCACACTATCCATGAATTTTTTTTCCTGCCATGACAAACCTGCAGCTGTAATCATGTTGCTTGTAAACGTTCACAGATCCTGCTGCCCTACTGTGGTTCCTTGCTAGGGACAGTGTGCCAATGTCACTTCCTGGTGACGGCTTTTCCTGTTGTCTTACGTGGGTTACTCTGCAGGTTGCCAGTGATGGGTCTGGGTTTGCTGTTCACTTGTTCAAAGGAGCAGGTGCAGCAAAGTGATAACTAAGATAGATACATAGAGCATGTTCTGGTGGGCTGACTGGGTTCTCTTATCATGACATTATTAATATTTCCTGGGGACGGCTTTCATCTCACTCCAAATGTAGCTAGATCTTTGCAGGGATTAGTTTGCAGGTCACTCCGGATTTTATGGAGCAACCATTTTATTTTGTCTGCCTTAATCCTAGGGTTTTACAGTAGGTGAGATGTGACAAGCAAAGCACTGAATCCCTGCCCTGAGGATCATGCAGAACTGCACTAGCTGGTTTTAAGGTTGATTCTTTTCCAAAGCTTCTACTTCTATTTGTGTCTTTTCTGGGACATCAGGATGTCAACATAACTGCTGCCCCTCCTCTGGACTGTTTATCTGGTGGACTGTGTATTCTAGTAATGGACTTTGTTAACCCTTTATTTTTGCTAACTAATTAAAAAAAAAACCTCATTTTCCCATGCTCTGTCTTATTTATAGGACTTGCAGTCAGGCTTGTCCCTAGCTGGGCTAATTTGGTATGTCTGTGTACCTTGCTGGTTTAATGTTAGCATTTGCTTGTGGCAAGGCTCAGGACGATTGTGTGATACGCCTGCGTTGCCCTTGGAAAATATACTTTCCTGGGATCAAAGTACTGGGAAAATGTTAATTTATTATACCCTGGAGAAATGGAATCAACTATTTCTCGTATGTGGTAGCAATGGAATAACCCCCAGTAGGGGTGTTTAGTTTGCTAGTTTGTAATATGTGTGTACATAAAACTGCATGCACATTACAAGTATTAAAATATAGCAATGTCTATTACATGCAATCACTGCTGCGGTGCATTTAATTAGACTGTTCTCCTTTGAGTATTTGGAGTGGATCATGCACAGAAAAATCTGCATTTTTCTTCCTCAAGCTGTGAATGGTATTTTTTTGTTTTGTTTAAATAATGTAATATGACGCCAGGAAGGAAAAAAGGGGCAGAAACCTGATCTCAATGGATAAGTAAAACTCCAATTAATGTTTAACAAGCTAGAATGGTCCGATGGGACAATAGTGGCGTGATCCGGCACATCCACGCCCAAAAGATTTCGGGAAGCACGTGGAAATCTGAGGGGGGGAGTGTGTGTGTGTGAGGGGAGCACTTGCCATTCGCTAATCCGGCTCAGCCGCCGCAGGAGCAGCCGATTGCGCTCCTCACAGAGCTCAGCCCGCGCGCCCCGAAAGGCGCCGCGCTAGCCGGGTTCTAGGCTCCGCCTCGCGCCTCCTAGCCGGGTTCTAGGCTCCGCGGCCCCCGATCCCTGGGTTCTAAGGCTCCCAGGAGCATGGGCCGCTGCCCCCGCGCTCTGCTGCTGCTGGGCACGCTGGCCCTGCTGGCCCCGGGCCCCGCTGCTCAGGATGACCACGACGAGTCCGACGAGCTGGTGCTGTCCTTCCCCTCCGAGGAGGAAAACCAGACGGAGGTCGGGAAGCACCTGGGCTCGGCCGCTTTCTACAGGACGAACAAGGTGAGCGGCGTCGGGGCAGGCGGCAGAGGGGGCTGGGGGCACGTAGCCCGCCCTTGGGAAGGGAGCTGGAGCCTGGGGTCCGCGCCCGGGGGCTGTCGCCTTGGCAGCCCCTCTGCTGCTCCCCGGGCGGCGGGCACCGCCGGGGACTCGGGACCCGGGACCGGCCCCGGGGCCGCCGAGCACCAGGGCACGCGGCCGGGGAGCCGCCTGGTGCAGAAGAGACGCTTGAGCTGCTCAGCCTAGGGCGAGGCAGGGGAGCCCCGGGGGTAGGGCACGAGGCCGGGGGAGCTGCTTTCTGGTTCTGCCTCTGGCTCCTCGGCTGATCTTGGGCAAGTCCCTTAGCCGCGTGGTGCCTCAGTTTCCCTGGTTCGTGCACATGGCTCCGCTGCAGCTTTGCGTGCCGCGCTCATGCAAAGTAAAACGAAGAACTCGCCCCACAGCGCCGGCTTCTGCCCCGGACCACCCACCTCCCCAAGTCCTTTCCCCTCGGGTGGAGGGCAGGACCATAAGTGCTGGAAGTAGGGGTGCTGGGGGTGCAGCAGCACCCGCGGCTTGAAATGGTTTCCATCATCAACGAGTTTGGTTCAGCACCCACCGCTGCTATAAAAATGGTTCCAGCACCTCTGGGCAGGACCCAACTCTCTTCCCGCCTCCAACCCCTCAGGGGCAAGAGCCTCCTCTTTCCCCAGGAGAGTCTCCCCCACCCCCAAGGGCAAGACCTGATTCTCCCCCACCCCCAGGACTCCCTCTCCAGGGGGGCAGGACCTTCCCTCACAGATAAAATGAATAAAACAAACTGTTATAAAGAATAAAAAGAATTTTGCAGGCTCTAGGTGCGCTGCTGCTTGCCCACCTGTGGGACCTCCTGATAAAAGGTCTCTGTGTTAGGGCTGCGGGTTGTGATGAGGATCAGGTGGATCTCGGCATAAAAGAGCTGCTGAGACAGAGCTGACATGCCTAGAGCCTCTTGTGCAGCAGGCGAGAGGCGACTGTGCCATGGGATGGCAAGAGGGATGTGTGCATGCCACCTTGTCGGTGTGAGCTCCCTGGGTGGCTGTTGAGTGTCTCTTGTGCCCTGTGACAGCCAGAGAAATCAAATAAATAAAGCTTTGCGCTGTGGAGCGTGCAGGGCTGGAGGATTGCAAAGCAGCCATGCTTGGGAAGGAGGCTTAGGGAAGTTCACATTAGGGTGCGGGGGCATGCAGTGACTTGTGGCACTAACTTGTTGCAGCTACGATGGGTTGGTGCCTTAGGCTGTGGACCTGGCCACAGTAGTTTGTTTCCTACCTCTTTTGGGAGCAGGCTCTTAAGCCCTTGTAGACCCAACTGTGTGACTTTGGAAACAGAGCTCTGGTGGGACTCTTTTCTTACCCTTGTGGAGGGGAGGGTTTGGCTAGTTTGGTTAGTGGTGTGGAAAGCTGCAGGTGCAGAAGGATTTGGGGAGGAGGGCAGTTGGCTTGTGCTGAGAGTGAGGGAGGGTTCTGGTCACTGAGGGTGGGATTGAGTATATGGGATGGGGCTGGGTTTGTGTCCCACCCGCTGACCTGCTAGACTGTGCACTTAACCCTCATTCTTGCCTTCTACCTCCCCATGATGAATTGGTGATTTCACACTGTTTGGGGCTTTGGTAAGATGTTTTCCAAGTATAATGCAGCTGCCACAGCCATGGCATAGAGAGCGTCTGTGTCCATGCAGTTTAACAGTGTTGCCAGCTCTCATAAGTTTTTCTTCCAAGTCCCAGCTCCTGGAGTCAAGTGATGATGTAAAAATCTTCCTTTTGTTTTGTAAGTTTCTAGCCCTTAAGGTTGCAGAGGACAATTTGGAAATGTGATCCAATGGGCTCTGCAGACTCAAAAACCAGAAGCCAAAGACAACCTCCATTATTTTTTAAAAGATCTCATGCCTGTGAAGCCAATCTCGTGATTTTTGAATGGTTAGGGCTCACAATACTGCACACAGTTCTTTCCTTCTGATCATGTGTAGATTACATTACAAAATGAACTCTGCTGAGCTGATTAAAGTAACAGCTCAAGCGACTGAGCTTGCAGTGAGAATTTGACCAGCAGTGTTTGCTCTGTGAAGGTGCATGGCTTTGAAAAATCTGCTTCTGCTTGTTTAAATTCAGGACATGTGGAGATTACCCGGGCAGTACATAGTGGTGCTGAAGGAGGAAACTCATAAATCCCAGACAGAGAGAACCATCCACAGGCTGCAAGCGCGAGCAGCGAAGCATGGCTACCTAACCAAAATCCTTCACATCTTCCAGGATCTGTTCCAGGGATTTCTTGTTAAGATGAGCAGTGATGTGCTGGATATGGTAAGAGGATGGTGCCCATCTGTCTTTTCAGCCTGCACTGGTTTTGTTTTCTGTTCAGAGGCATCTGGGGTAGGGCAGGCAGTGTGGAGAGTAGGTTTTTTTCCCAGTGGTAACAGTTCTGTTTGAGGCAAGAAACATGTAGATTGAAAGGCAGGCAGGCAGGAAAGCAACATAGGCTGGAAGTAAAAGGATCCAACCTAGAGAATGTTTGTCTCGATAGTGAGAACATCTAGAGTTGCAAGAGTAAGGATTAAAATACCACCTCTCCATCCACATGTTTGCAAGGGTTTGTGAATCCTCATGCTTCAGGGCAGGGCTGGCTCCAGCTTTTTTGCCGCCCCAACCGGCGAAGCGGGGGAAAAAAAAAAAAAAAAGCTGATTGGCAGCACTTTGGCGGCAGCTCAATCGCGCCGCTTCATTCTTTGGCGATGAGTCTTTCGCTCCCTCTCTTCCACTTCGGCGGCAGTTCAAAGAGGAAGAGAGGGACTGAGGGACCCACCACTGAATTGCCGCCGAAGACCCGGACGTGCCGCCCCTTTCCATTGGCCGCCCCAAGCACCTGCTTCCTTCGCTGGTGCCTGGAGCCGGCCCTGCTTCAGGGCACAAACTAATCTCTAATTTACGGGTTTAAGGAAGAAACTTTCCTGTGGGTTTATTATTCCATAACTGCCTGCATGAGGCTTTTTGTAACTTCCTCTGAAGCATCTGGTGCTGGCCACTGTCCAACACAGAATCCGGATTAGGTGGCCCTTGGGTCTGACCCGTCCGGCAATTCCCCTGTCCCTCTCCAATCTGACAAAAGTCATTGCGCTGATTTTGCATACCTGCTTTCTGATGCCCGCTGCTTTGTGTGGGATCTCACTGATATTTGAAACAAATTGTGAATAGTGGGTCTGTAAAACTCAGAAAGAATCCAAAGTAAGGCAGATCCAATCAGGAATCCAAGGTGATGCAAGTCCCAGGTACTCTACCCACATGGCTGGATACAGACTTGTGGCTGCTAGTCATATGTCTTCACTGATCAAAGAGCACGTGGGAGTAATTTGCAGTTAAGCTGAGGCAATACAGTGCTCCTCTTCTGAGGAGGTGATTGTGAGAAGAACCTGGACTTTCCACAGGAGAAGAAATTCAGTTAAAGAGCTGTTTTACTTTGTGTTCTCTCTTGACAGGGCTGCTACAGATTTAGGAGCCTGGGCCATTCACAAGTTTTGTTTTTGCTGCATTAGGACAATCATTTTGCAGTTGCAGACATGGACGTCAGCAACTCTCCATCTCCCCACAGCCCTACTCCGTCAGGGTGTCTGGGGTCGTGTGAGCGTGTTGCCACATAGCGACTTGAGTTTGAGGTCTGCCCTTTGCTCCCAGGGCAGCGGGGAGTGCCTGGCACTGATCTCTCTCATTACGCTTTGCACCTTCCACTTGAGGATCTCCGAGCGCTTTGCTGAATTTAACCTCACAGAACCGAGGCACAGAAATTAGTAAACGAATGTGGTAGAGCGAGGCCTAGAACCCGAATTCCCTGACAGCCAGATCTGTGCCTTAGCCATCAGACCATCCTTCCTATGTCTCTAGGAACCCCCCTGGCCTTCCAGAGCAAGTGGCATTGATGAGCTCTGCAGGGAGCTGCATCCAGCACTGCTCACGGGAAAGTCAGGTCACTGTGGTACATGCGTATTCTAGCAAGGAGGGCTACAAAGGGCACAACCTTGGAGCTACAGGGGCAACCGCTGGAGGTTTAGTATCCTGTAAGTGCATTGGGAGGCTCCTGCTCTCTACCAGCATTTTGTCTGTGGTTGCACCTCCGCTTGGAGCTCTCCCACCCTAGTGGAAGATACTGGTCATGTGGGTGGGGTTGGGCAGACCGGAATGGGCACATCAAGAATATTATGAAACTCATTGTGACGGTCATCAGTCTTAGAGCCAGTTCCCCTTGGAAATCGAGGCTACTGCATGGCTCCGTCTCCCACGGTGTCAGTTCTTCGTCCCATGTGCAGGGTTCCATAGTACAGCTATGGGACAGGAGCGAATGGGGCTGGAATGTCTGGAGTAACAAATCCTGCTCTCACACTCAGAGTGAGGACTGTGTTCTCCACTGTGTGAACTGGTGCAGTGCCACTGACTCCAGGGCATCCGTTTACACTCACGGAGTGTTTGGCCCCTAATGTGCCGCTCTGAGTCTGGGATTGATTTGACATCCTTTTCCCCCCACATTCGACAAATAAAGCTCTGTGGGGGTGTCATCCTGCTGGTTGGGCCATGACCAGTTGAGCACTCAGCTCTCATCAGCTTCAGTCGTGCAGGGTCAGAGCCTAAATCTTTATTCAGGAGAGAATAAGCCACCTGCCTTGGGCAGCTGCAATCTTTCCTGGCCCGGTGCGAGGAAGCTGCTAGATAGAACAGCTGAGAGCATCCCATGTGGTTTCTGTTCTGTGTGGTGTGCACCGAGTACTGTGTCCAGGCCATCTCTCTGTGATGTTTCTTTTGCACAGGCTTTGCGGCTGCCGCACGTTGAGTACATTGAAGAGGACTCCTACGTGTTTGCTCAGAGCATTCCCTGGAACCTTGGCAGGATCGTCCCGGCACAGTACAAGTCTGGCGAATATAACCCTCCCAGTAAGGGCTCCCTCTTTGAATTTATTTTAAAGGAGAATTCATGGGGCAGCAGACGATTTTCAGGGGCAAAATTGCATCCTCCAAATGCATGCAGAGAGAGTAGGAAACCTGCGCAAATGTAGTTCCAAGTGTGTGCAGAAAAGTGGGAGAACATGAATCTCAGACAGCACCTTTCTTCCTACCCCAGTGGGACCGATGTCCTCTTCTCCAGGGAGTTTGTTGGCATCTTTGGCACTCTGAGCTTTTGAGGGGGCGAGGCTTGCTAGGGAGGGGGCCGAGCCAATCAACTCTCCATGGTAACCTTCCCCTCCAAAGCTGGGATACATTTAGCTTGCGGGGACAGGGCAGGTTGGCATCCTCTGGAGCAGAGCCCTTGGTCTACATTGTTTTCTCTTGCTCTCCCTGCAGCTCGATAGCGTCTTCTGCGCTTCCTTAGGAGGATGGAGTCGAGAACGGAAGAAACCACTATAGCTATGGTTCTAGGGGGCCAGGGAGCTTGCATAACTACCCTGGAAGTCAGTGGGAGCTATGTGCATGCAGAGTTTGCAGGATTGGGCCCTATATAGTCACTGGATGGATGCATTGTTTGTTGTTATTTCCCTTGCAAGCCACTGTTTGCAAGAATTGATAACTTGGCTGTAAAAATGTAGCCATGTGGTTTGTAAGATGGCAGTGCCCAGAAAACATCTGTGTCTCATCGGCTAGAGTGCTGGACTGATGACAGCTACGACTGCTCTGGTCCTAACGGGGTGTGTTGCTTTCTGAGGGCATTGCTGCCTTTCACTGACTGCGCCGTGGCTTGTGTTTGGTAGATAAAGGAGATCTGGTTGAGGTTTACCTGCTAGACACCAGCATCCAGAGCAACCATCGGGAGATAGAGGGCAGAGTGTTTGTGACGGACTTCGAGAACGTGCCAGAGGAGGACGGCACACGCTTTCACAGACAGGTGGGTGAGCCTGTGGGCTCTGTCAGGGTCCTGGGCTCTCACTGCCTGTGAGAGGAACAGCTTGGGCTGGTGGAAAGTTTTCCGTCAAAACTGTTCTTCAGCGGAAAATGGAGTTTTTGATTATAGTTTTTCATGAAAAAGTGTTGGATTTCCATGGACGATTTCACTCTGTCCTTGAGACACCCAAAAATTCAGCCAAACATTTCTATTGGGATATGCTGCCATGGTGCCGCCTATCCCTCTGCTCTGTGGGCCGGGCTTGCTAGCTGGACTCCATCTCCCATGAAGCACCCTGGCCAGGGGCTCCCATGATGCACTAACTCTCCAAGAGGGGAGACTGTAGTCCCTCCTGGGAGATGCAGTCCAACCAGGGAGCCAGGATGCAGAGGAGAATGGGAGGACGAGGCACCCAGATTACGACTTCATGATGTGCTGCGGCAGCATTTCTCAATCAGAACTTCCTGGGTTTTGAACGCTTTCTGATTTTCTAATTTGAGCTGAAAAACCAAGTTTTCTCTGTGTGTGTGGAGAGGGGAACCCCCATTTTCCAATCAACTCTAGCAACAGCTTCAGGGAAGATCGCACAGCGACTGATGCCGGGGCACTGTCTACACGAGGATTTTCTGCTCTGTTTGATGGAGGATGCCAAACACAGCTCAGCTTTCCAAGCCTCACCTCCACACACGGCTGTCCTCTGTTGTCCTGCTGATGTGGAGTCCCACACGTGCTTTAACCAGGCCTGCTCCACCCCTGTTTTGAATTCCTGTTACACAGTGGGTGTTTCGTTTGTGCCCATGCCACCTACGCAGTTGTATTCATAGGCTCTTGGCCTTGGTAGAGTTCCTTGAGCCAGTATTCTGAATTGGAATTATTAGCTGAAGGGTCTTGGCTCCAGAAACGACGGAATTCTTCTACCAAGCTCAGCTACTGACTTGCTGGATAACCTAGGCAACCTCTCTGTGCCTCAGTTTGCACATCTGTAAAATGGGACTAATAATACCTGCCTCATAAGGGTATTGTTAGGATTGCTTAGCTAGTATTTGCATATGGGCTCAAAGGCTAAGAACACCTGCATCTCAGGTTCACAGCCTAGGGCCTTCAGTGGGATTGGAGGGTGCCCAGCAAGGATGGTTAGATGGATAACAAGACTATCCAGAGTTAATGCAAACAAAGAATTTTGGAAGGGATAAAACCTCATGCTTCAGGGCTTAGGCCAGACTCTAAATACTAGGGATCAGGATCAAACCTTCATGGGGGGCAGATTGTTTTGAGCATTGGCCTGCTAAACCCAGCGTTGTGAGTTCAATCCTTGAGGGGGCCACTTAGGGATCTGGGGCAAAATCAGTACTTGGTCCTGCTAGTGAAGTCAGGGGGCTGGACTCTGACCTTTCAAGGTCCCTTCCAGTTCTAGGAGATAGGATATCTCCATTAATTTATTTATATTTATTTATTTATAAGCATCTGGTGCTAGCCGCTGTCAGACACAATACTGGGCTAGATGGACTATGGGTCTGACCCAGCCAGCAATTCCTGTGTTATTTAGCAGCTGTGTCACTGAAAATGGCTAATACACTAGAGAATAGCATAAAAGTGTCATGATAGAAATGGTGGTAGCAAATAAAGGGCCTGATCCTGCACGCACCGACATGCATGAGTCCCTCTATATTGACGTCAGTGGAACCACTATCCTGCGTGTGAGAGTGTTTGCAGGATTGGGCCCCAAGCGTGTGTATTGGGGCCAACGCATGGGATGGTTCTGGAAACGTTTGCTGCCTTGCCTGACTTCCCCTCTCTGGCAGGCCAGCAAGTGCGACAGCCACGGAACCCACATGGCCGGGGTGGTGAGTGGGAGGGACGCTGGCGTGGCTAAGGGAGCCAGCGTTCGCAGCCTTCGGGTGCTGAATTGCCAAGGCAAGGGCACGGTCAGTGGGACCCTGATTGGTGAGTAAGAACCATCGAGGTGTGTCGTGTCTAACCCTCGAGAGCCTGATGGGACAGTTGGGATTTTAGGGCCAATTCAACGCCCACTGAAAGCCAACGCCCATTGGCTTCAGTGGCACTTGTCAGAAGTGCTCAACTCCCATTTAGGCACCTAAGTGGATTTTCAGAAGTGCCCAGCACTCAATCTGCTGAGCACTTTTGAAACTGACCTTTAGCACCTCACTGTGATGTGCCTCTGAACGCCCTGTGGCAGGGTGCACTCGTCCCGAGTGAACAAGGGGTTAACCACTTTTCCCAACCTCCCTGCCAGTGGACAGGTGAAGGACCATACACTAGTTGCTGCAGGAATACAGGGCTACACACCCAACTTCCTAAGGCTGGGCTGGAGCCCTGCCGGGGGAGTTCTCTCTCTCTCTCTCTCTCTAGATTGTGTTTAGATTTCTGGTTACCGTAACCCTGGTCCCTGGAAGGAGAGCCCGTCCCAGAGGGCACCTCTGCTGGGGTTCTGTTGACTCATCCCATCAGCATGCTCGCCTGTACGGAGCAACAGTTGCTGATTCACCGAGTCTCTTTCCCTGCCTCAGTCCGTGAAAGGATATTTACGTGAAAAGGATCTTGCTTCTTTCCAGCTGGAGGGGAGAGCTGAATCTGGCCCCCCACTTCCCAGCTAGCAGGATGCGAGTGAGTCATTAGCGCTGTCCTTTTCTGTGATCGTTCTCTGTCCGTTTCATTTGTACGTGATCAACAGGCCTGGAGTTTATCAAGAAGACCCTGACTGCCCAGCCCTACACCCCCTTGGTGGTGTTGCTTCCCTTTGCTGGAGGCTACAGCCGTGTTTTGAATGCAGCTTGTCGGCTCATGGTGCAGACGGGGGTGGTAATGATTGCTGCAGCTGGCAACTACAAGGAGGATGCCTGCCTGTATTCACCTGCGTCTGAACCGGAGGTATGGGGCTGGGACACTGTGCTTTCACGGATTGAGACACCTGGCTTCTATACTTGACTCTGCCACGGTTTTGCTGTTGTCTGGCCTTGACCAAGGCACGTCACCCCATCTGTGCCTCAGTTTTTTTGGGTGTAGAATGGGGATAACAATCGCTTCCTGCCCTTTGGACAAAGCGTGCTATGGGTCAGAGTCCCCACTGCAGTTTGTTCATTGGCGAGGGGGCGGGGAAATAAGGAACTTTGCCTCCTCCCTTGCTCAGGCCACACAAGGCTATGCACAATCGCGATCCCTGCTCTCGGGGAACACACAGATCATTCTGCTGCTTCTCTATGGCTCCCTAAATGGGACGGCGGAATCCCCTTCCCGCAAGCACTTTTGTGTGGGTTGTGCTCGAAAGGCACCATATGGTGCAGGACCTGTTAACGCTCTGCGGGCAGTGCAGCGGGCTTGTTCGCAGTACCTGGGGTATTGCAGACAGTCCAACGATGTGACCTGCGACTCCCAGGTCCTGCCCCTTCCTTGTTGGCCGGGACACTGCACCTTGTTGTAGATGGAGTGTCACTCGGTGGCTGGCAGGAAGCCTGTGCATGAGGTAGAGACTTACTGGCTGGGGCAGCATGACTTGGCCTGTGTGTCCTTGATCGTGTCAGTATCTGTAGTCCCCGAAGCACATTACTCCTGCTGGAAGGAGCTCTGGGCTCCTGGCTATACTCACCCTGGCAGTGAACTTTCAGAGTCTCCCTGAGGAATTATATAGTCCTGGTCCTTTCCAATTCCTCCAATCCTGAAGGAGGGATGTGGCTTTGTGTTCCTGTAAAGGCAAAGCGTTATTCAATAGCACTCACCCTGGTGGGCAGGAGGAATTGTACAGGCCGGGGTGGATTTGTTTGGGAGTTTTAATGCAATTATGGACCATCCGTTCGCGGCTGACATCCCAGTTGAGTCGTGTCATTGCGCTGTAACCCTCAGGTGATCACTGTCGGGGCAACCGACTTCCAGGACCAGCCTGCCTCCATGGGAGCCTTAGGAACAAACTTTGGCCGGTGTGTGGATGTCTTTGCCCCGGGTGACGATATCATCGGGGCCTCCAGCGACTGCAGCACCTGCTTCACTTCCCAGAGCGGGACGTCCCAAGCCGCTGCACACGTGGCAGGTGAATCGTTTTTTTTTTTAAATGCATGCAGCAGTAAGATCAAGCAGTAGTGGCTGTGTGACCGTGTGCCCAACAGGGTAAAAATGAACCATCCCCAGCAAAGCACATTACATTGACTAGCACAAGTGCAACCTGGGCAGAACTGGGTTCTATCACACCTCGGGGGTGTGGTTAAAACGTGAGTCCTAGCTCCTCTGACGGGAGTGGGGAGGCATTGGACTTGGGTTTCCTGTGTTACCTGGGGAAAGTCATTTAAATTATCTGTGCCTCAATTCACCATCTGTGACACTAGGAAAATAGTCCTTTGTCTATGTAGTGCAGTGGTCCCCAACGTTTTTCGTCTGGCGGGTGCCCAACGACGAGCCATGGAGGACCGTGGCGGCAGATGAGCATCCGCTGAAATGCCGCTGACAAGCGGCAACGTCAATAGGCATCGCCGCCGAAATGCTGCCGAGAAGCAGCGTCATCCAGAGGCGTCGCCGCCGAAATGTCGCGCAGCGACGCCTCTGGATGATGCTGCTTCTCGGCAGCATTTCGGCGGATGCTCGTCTGCCGGCCAGTATGTGGGCGCCATGGCGCCCACGGGTACCGCATTGGGGACCCCGATGTAGTGTGTGAGCTCTGTGGGGCAGGGACTGTCTCCTGTTATGTGTTTGTACAGCGCCTAGCGCAACGGAGGCCTGATCTCCATTGGGGCTTCTAGGCCTTGCCAAATAATACATTGGTGCTGTAAAGAGGAGCCATGTTTTATCCCTCTCAGGTAACAACTGCTGTGTCTCTCGTAGTAAAGACAAGACAGGACTTGGTTGCAATCAGGTGATTCGTTTCTGAGGCTGCTGGAAGGTGACCAGAGTCATGCAGTGTAGGTGGGGCCCTGCAGACAAACAGGCATCGTGCTGCCCCGGGGGAGGTGTAAGATAAAAACTACAGTACACAAGGCTGCAAGTAGTCGTGCATGGCCTGATGCTACACTATTCGAGAGCAGTGGCCCCAGGACAGCCATGGCCCAGAGCTACCATTGCTATAGCCTGTGAGTACATCTACACTGCAAAGCAAATCCCATGGCACCAAGGTTCAGAGCCCGGGTCAATTGACTCAGGCCGGGGGGCTAAAAATAGCAGTGTAAATGTTCCCGCTCGGGCTGGAACCCGGGCTCCAAAACCTTCCCCCCTTGCCGCATTTCAGAGCCTGGGGTCCAGCCCAAAGGGGAACATCTGCGCAGCAATTTTAGTCCCACAGCCTAAACCCTGCAAGCCTGACTCAATTGTCCCACGCTGTGGGTTTTTCTTTGCAGTGTAGACATACAGTGGCATCTGGGCCACATCGGGTAAGGCCCTCCCTGTGCTGTCCACCTACATCAGTACATCAATTTCCGCCCCGTCCCTGTCTCCAGTCTTACAAAGCAGCTTCATGCAAATCCATGCCTGGGCCCTGATTAAGCCGTGAGACATGCCCAGCTGTGTGTTACGGTCTAATAGTGATATGCCTTGTGGATTCCTGGGCCCAAGGCTGAGTGCTGTTAACTGTCAACACGTTTCCGTCTTCGACCATAAATACACACGCTCTGTCTTAGTGTGATTGTAGAATATGGCTCCCTACGGGATGAACAGGCAGGGGAAGAAGAGAAAACGTTTACGATGAGGCAAATGCTTTCAATTAGGCGGCAGGTTCCGTTAGGGGAAAATAGTCCCAGATGGCAACAGTTTTTTTTATGCTAGGTCATTAACATTTTTAATAGAAACATTTAGGTGAGTGAATCCTTTTTGAAGCTGACGCTGTGGAGAGGAGGCTGCAGGGACCTGTGGTTCCCTAGATGATTCTTGCCTCGTGCATCTCCCTCCCCCAGGCTGATGTGTATCAGGGAAGAATTAAATGAAGAAACAACCTGAGCTCGTGCGTTGAAATGTTTCTGCCTGGAGGTTAAGTTTAAGGATCTCAAAGGTGGGATCCAGTCAGGAGAATATTGGTTTTGCAAAGCAGAACTTCCTTTCGTTCCCGATTCATCGCAGAGCGCAATGGGAGGCCCGCGCTGCACTGGAGTATGACTGAAGAGGCAGCGTGATATCCAGGGTGCGATGAGGTCCGGTTCCTAATGGAGAGCTCGTCTGGTGCAGTGCCGTCAGTGACCCAGTAGCCACGTGTCACAGATCCACAACGTCTGGTGCATGCCCCAGCCTGTGACCCCTTTCGTGGGTTGGGCCCCAAGGACTCCGATAGGTCCACAGGGATAAGTCCGGGGCCTCCAAGACTCTGAAACTGGGCTTGTGGGTGCCAATGATCCATGGCTCCCTGCAGTGAATCCATCCAAGCCAGACTCCTGTGGGAGGCTTGTATGGTGCCCCTTCAGGGCGCCGTGCTCTCAGTGAGTGTTTGCAGCCACCCCAGGCCGCCTCTCCAAAACAAGCTAACAATTTAGTAGGCACCTGGCCTGCAGCATCGGACAGTCCTTAGGTTAGCAAAGAGAGGAAAAGGTGAAGACAGAGTCTGGCTTGGCTGCGGTGGAAGCCATCTTGTCTTGCTCTCCTAGTCTCTGTCCCTTTGGGCAGGTCTACACTTACTTCCTGGTCCGGCCGTAAGCAATCGATCTTCTGGGATCGATTTATCGCGTCTTGTCTAGACGCGATAGATCGATCCCGGAAGTGCTCGCCGTCGACGCCGGTACTCCAGCTCGGCGAGAGGAGTACGCGGCATCGACGGGGGAGCCTGCCTGCCGCGTCTGGACCCGCGGTAAGTTCGAATTAAGGTACTTCGAATTCAGCTACGTTATTAACGTAGCTGAATTTGCGTACCTTAGTTCGAAGTGGGGGGTTAGTGTGGACCAGGCCTTTGTCCTTGGCCCCAGGTCTGTGGGTCTCTCTCCAAAGGCCATCTCTTAACCCAGGCACCTGACACCTTGTCCCTTGGTTCTCCAGCTGCGGCCTTTGCTCTGCTTCCCTGACGAGGGGTGGGGGGGAAATCTCCTGCCTCTTGGTTGCTAGTTGTGAATGTTCTGGCCCTTGGGGTTCCCACTCTCTTTCTGGATCCTCCACTGATATGGGTCGGTCTCAGCCAGTCCTTAGATGACCCATTCATACCATCCCAGGAAGTTAGTTGACGCAACACCTCATGTCCCCTGCTCTATCCCAAGAGTAGCTGTGTAACCTTCACAGTTCGTGCACAGCAATGCAAAGCACAGAGGGACACTGAGGCATGCATAGGCATCCTAAAATATTCCCAACATTCCCTCTTCATTACACCATGTGACAATCCCAATCTCAGGTACTCATGTGTGTCTGCTCCAAGGACAGTGCACACGTCATTCACATGACCTAAATACGGGTCTTTGTCCCCTGCTAGTGGTTGATCTACAAAAGAGGCTTGTGAGCTGACTATCACGCTACTAGGGGCTAGGTTGGGAGGTAGACGCTTATGCTTTCAGTGTGAGAGATCCTGGGTTCAAACCCCACTGATGATCCATGGTCGGCGGTCATGTCTCTCTCCCCCCCCGCCCGAAAGGTGCCTGGTTCCGAATTGACATAGCTGCAGTGCAAATACAAGTGTAATGAAGACTTGGTTTTGGTGATACAAATTCTGCAATGGCGTTGCAAGCTGTAAGCTACCCTAATCTAAAGCAGACGTGCTGCCGCTTGCCTGTATTCTCCAGGGCTTTCTATACACGTTTTGATGTTTAAATAAACATTTTACAATCGAAATGGCGTGTGCGCTTCTCTCCTAGGCATCACCGCCATGATTCTGAACACTGACTCTGCGCTGACGCTCTCCGAGCTGAGGCAAAGGCTAATTCATTTCTCCACCAAAAACCTTATCAATGAGGCTTGGTTTCCTGAAAACCAGAGGCTGGTCACGCCCAACAGAGTGGCAGGACTGCCCAGCAGACTCGTAGCCGGTAAGTCACGCATGCTCCATGGGGGAGATGCACAGCAAAGGGAGAGGCTCCAGGGGACAGCATTGCCTTGATGAGGTGGCTGAGATGTGCATGACTGAAATGACCCCCACGTAGGGGCTGGAATTCTCCTCTGAGGATATGTCTACAGTGCAGTGAAAAACCCACAGGTGGCCTGTGCCAGCTGTTTAAATACGGTGTAGATGTGAGGGCTGCAGACCATCCACATTGCAATTAAACAGTCCCTTAGCACCAGCCCGAGTCAGCAGACATGGGCCAGCTGTGGGTTTTGAATTGCATTGTAGGCCTAAGGTAAGTTATCCCTAGTGACTTGGCCGGGCTGGATTTGTGCAAAGAAAGTTGCGTGGGGGTTGCCAGATGGCTGGTTTTCAACCATAAAGTCTAGTCAAAAAGGGGACCCGTTCGTAACCGGTCAGATGTACTGACTGGACACCAAAAATTCGGTTACTGCGGGCAGGGTGGCAGGTGAGACGCCAGGTCATCAACCCACAGCAGTCCCTGCTCAGCCAGGGCCGCCTCCTACCCGCATCTCATGGGCAGGCAGGCAGCAGGCTCCTCCTCAGGCTGCAGCTCCCATCCCTGCCCCAGAGCAAAGGGAGCCCAGCTGTGGGGGGGAGAGAGGAGGAAAGGATCAAGTGACTAGGAAGGGGGCAGTGGGAGAGCAGCGAGCAACCAGGGGGCGGGGCCTTGGGGGGAATAGGCGGGGCAGGGGCGAGGCGGGGGGGTCCAGTTTTCAGAAGTTGCCAGGGAGTTTGTGCATGTCGAGGGTGCAGCGGGGCTTGCTCTCATTCTAAACCTCTTGCAGATCAGCGATATGCATAGGCGCCAACTTTCCCCAGCACCGGTGGGTGCTCGTGCTCCCTGGCCTTGCCCCGACTCCATCCTTTCCCTGCCCCGCCCTGCCCCCATTCCAGCCCCTCCCCCAAAGTCCCTGCCCCCAACTCCGCCCCCTCCCTGCCCCTATTGGACCCCATCCCCAAATCCCGGCCCCACCTCTTCCCTGAGCGCGCCGCGTTCCCGCTCCTCCCCTCTCCCAGCACTTGCTGCGCGAAACAGGTGTTTCGCGGCACAAGCGCTGGGAGCTAGGGGGAAAAAGCAGGCACGTGGCGCTCTCAGGGGAGGAGGCGGAGGTGAGCTGGGGCGGGGGGGCAGGGCGGGGAGCTGCCGGTGGGTGCTGAGCACCCACCAATTTTTCCCCATGGGTACTCCAGCCCCGGAGCACCCACGGAGTCAGCGCCTGTGGTGATGCATGCTGCTTGGTGCGGAACCGAGCCCACTCGTTGCCATTTTACTCCCGTGAAGAAACGTGGCCCCTGGAGCATTCCGTGTGCTCCTGAGGACGCAGCATCGACTGGAAGCCAACCTGCCGTGTGGGACTGACAACTGAGCCGTCCCTTTTCAGGTGAGCAGCTGTATTGCCGCTCCGTGTGGTCTGCCCAGTCCGGGTCGACTCGCTCTGCGACGGGCGTCGTGCGCTGCAGTGGGAACGAGGAGATGCTCAGCTGCTCAAGCTTCTCCACGAACGGCAAGCGGCGAGGAGAGCGTATCGAGGTGATGCTCCATCCGCTGGTAGTTTGGGGTGCTGCAGTTGACCCTCATGCATCTCATGTCCTGTTGAAATCTCTCAGGCCCAGTCCCTCAGAGGTACATAGGTGCCTGACTCCCTAAATACCTTAGAGCATCTAGGCCTCAGCCTGTAGGACCGAATAATTCATTGAGGGTCCCACCATCAGGCCTTACACAGGCAAAACTTCCCAGCACTCCAGAGGCATTTTGTCTCTATCAGGGCTGTCGGATTTGTCCCTTAGAAAATAGTGTGTGTGGGGAACAACCTCAAGGCTCCTGCAGCTCCCGTGAGCAGGGACTAGGCACGTCGGAAACGTTGCCTTACAATGGTGCCTTCTGAATTGTAGGTTCATGGAGGCAGGAAGCAGTGTGTGGCTCACAATGCATTTGGCGGCCATGGTGTCTACGCGATAGCGAGGTGTTGCATATGGCCCAAAGCTGACTGCCAGATTCACACCCGCTCCCCGACTGCGGATGGTACTTCGACAACTGGAGTGGGCTGCTCCAAGGAGAACCATGTTTTGACAGGTACAGTAGGCTGTCTTGCTGATGACAACAAACACCCTCTCTGCCTAGTCACCTGTGCAACCAGAATAATCCTACTACATTCACTTGGGAAGTTCAGTTTAATATTTGTAAAGTACTTGGAGGTCCTTGGATTAATTTATATCCGTGGTCTTATTTATGTGCTGTATGGGCTGGTTTGCTAGTTCCTGAACTAAGCAGCCAGCTGATGCCTTAGTCTATGTTTCCAGTACTTCATGTTCTCCTCGTATGGGAGATTGTGACACACACTCATTCCCTTAGCATGCTGACCGCTTCAGTGACTCAAAGCACCTCTCGCTGTTGTTTGTGGGTTCCAGTTCCTGGATTTTGGGTAGTTTGCAAAATGAATAATCTGTTAGCCCTGACGTTCAAAATTAAACACCCTGCTTAGGTCACAAGTACAATTTTTGGGTCTTGTCTTACTCTCCAGAGTGTATTTGCCCAGGTATCACGATCGCCATGCTGGTTTGACTGGCATCCTCCACTCTGGAGCGGCCTCTGTTGGTGATATCCGAGAGCATTTCATACCAGGATTGAGGTGCACTGGCAGAGATGCCCCCCACCCACCATTCCATGCTATTTTCTGCTTCATGTTTTTGAGCGAAACCGATTTCCCTGACAATTAATTGCTCACGAGAGCAGGCTTTGAGCGTTCACCTTGAAGCGTTCTGTATTATTGGCAGGTTGTAGCTCCCATTCTCTTGCTGGAGAGTTTAGTGACAACGTCAGACCCGTTCTAAGGATGGAGACCGGACACCACCAATGCGTAGGTAGAACGGATGTGACCTTGCATACTTCCTGCTGCCACGCCCCCCGCATTGAATGCCAGGTGAAGGAACACTCACCCGTGGGCTTCCAAGAAAAGGTACGGCAGAACCAATCACCGTAGGTATTTTCAGAATCCTTTTGCTAGCTGTCTATTGAAATCATTCTTACTACATTCGAATGGTTCTTTATCCCCGCCCCCCCATAAAGCTGCTTTACTTAGCATCACTCCAGTCACTGAAATAAATGGAGCTGTCCCTGCTTACCCCAGTTCTCAATCTGACCCATATTTATACTTCCCCACAAAGAGTGATTCCATCCCTCTTCCTGGTAGGTGGCCGTGTCCTGTGATGAAGGCTGGACTCTGACAGGATGCAATGCGTATTCCTGGGGTTCCGGCACCCTTGGTGCCTATGCCGTGGATGACACTTGCGTGGTAACGAGCGCTCTCGCTGGCAAAGGGGCAGGGGCCATCGCCATCTGCTGCAGAAGCAGACGTTTGGAAAATGACAAGCACTCTTCCAATTACAAGTGAGGACACTGCCCGTGGCCACAAGGCGCCCCTGCTGAGACGAAACTGACATCACACCCAAAAAACCGCATTCCAAAACCATCACCTTTCCAGATTCCAGAGCTGAGGCCACTACCCCCAGTTTGGTCAGGGCTGATTGTGATGGAATAAGAATCACTAATTGCAGGTGGGAGACGTAACACATCTAAAATGCAAGGATTGTTGGTGTCTGGAAATGCTCAATCCCAGCACCCTGAGGATGAGAGATTCTCCCCCCGCCCCTTCTTCCATAGGACCTCCTAATTTACCGCATATGCATTCTAGCAGGACGACATTTGGCAAAAAGTCCTGCCCACCAGTTTGCAAGCATGTTTTTTCTATTACCAAGCAGCAAGGTTATAAGCTCAGTGTCAGTCAAGTGGTTTGAGGGTGACCTAAGGAGGTGTATTTACTGCATCAGGTCAGCAAGGACCTTTACTGGTCTTGGCATGGTTGCTAGGTACCTTGGTTACCTCTCCAGCATTCCGTGGGTATTTGTGTTACCACCTCGTCCTTTTTCTACACTCAGGGACGGATTCTCCCTCCTGCTATAGCCCCCATGAGCCCCTTAGATTTGGCAAGGGGAGAATTCCCCTGGCTCAGGAACTGGTGTTGTGTGGCCCTCTCTACATCCCCTAGTGCAGAGAGCGATGGGTGGGGGTGAAGCTGTCGGGGCTGCCATTAAGGCGATTCTGGCTGGTATAGTCTCCCATAGGCCGTTCAGCTGTCTCAGCCTTCGCAGCAGCAACACAGTCAGGGTCCAAAACGTGCCTTAAAGCCAGTGTAGTCCCCCCACCTCGGGCTCAGACTGATCCTCCCGGAAGTGCAGCCCAGGGCCCTCGCTCTGGTTTGCAGTTAGCCAAAAACTCCAGCAGGGATTTTAATTTGTTTGTTTGTTTCTAGTAAAATCTCTTATTTTCCGATCGTTCTATAGCTTCTTTCCTCCGAGCAGAGCCCCAAGTGCCTTACCGACCCCGGCTCCGTAGTCATGGCACTGAAACCTGCAAAGTGAAGGCCTCTGTGCGCAACAGAGCAGTGTGGGCAGTGCCATGGATTCCCCCGCCTGGCTGCCTCTGAGCTGCTGAGACAGGTGAGGTCAATGGGGAGGGAATTATTCCCCCCCCCCAGTGGAAAACCCACCAGAGAGGAACATCAGGGAGTTAGATTTGGCCCAGGCCTCTACTGGGTCTCCTAGTTGGCAGTCCTCCTTAGCCACACCATCCCCATGCCCTGATCTCTGTGTGCGCGGAGGTTCTCTGTGCAGGTCCAGAGATTGTGCCTGAGGCCTTGTACCCTCTGTCTGGGGACTGTTTCCTTCATTAGCTGAGACCAACCACATGCGGGTCAGTTCTGATTATTTATGGGATACAGCCTCCTGTCCACTAGGAACTGGACTGAAACCATCACTTCACTTTCTCTAGGCCCCCCAGCCAGGATCAGCTGGTAACAACCAATACCCCAGCGATGAATGCAGTATGAATTCCTAGGAAATACATTAAAGCTAATCTACATGATCTGTAGCTTAGCCAGGCTTGGTTTATCTCACTACAATCCCTGACCCCACAATGCATTGAGATTGTTTACGTAAACATTTATCATACAAGAGTGATCTTTATGGTGTATTCATTTACATTATCAGTTTGACAAAACCAGAAGCTCTGTAACCAAATGCACTGTTGGTGGGGGCTTTTTTCTTGTTTACGCCTCAGATTTCAACGAGACCCCTCAGCGCTAGCTCCTCGAGTTTGGCACTTTTTGCAGCTTTAGCTTTCCCAAAAGGTAGCCTAATAGTGTGGCAAATAGACCCCAGTTTACTCTGTCAAGCTTGCAACCTCTAGTTAACTGCTTGCTTAATCAGATTTTAATTTGTAAAGATAAGAGTTTTTGCTGCTTTGTTAGCTTTTTTTTAAAAGAGCAAAAGAAAGTTGAAGTATAAATGTCGACCTACTGTATTGCTTTAACTGGTTTCCTTTGGGGTCCTCCCTCCTGGGAAGTTTGTTTGAACGAACATGCTGTAATTCATTACCTGTTTTTTTTTTTTTTTTTAGCTTTCATCGTATTGTGGTTTTTACATTTGTATCTTGAAAATATTTATTCTGAGTTTTATAAACAGCACATTTTATAATGTCTTTTTAAAATAAAAATATGTATGCCGCAGCTTGGAGTTCATCTGTATACTCAACTGGCTTAGTGCAACATGGCAGGAGATTAAATCTGGAGATAAAGCATTGTGAAAGGGCATCCATCTCCCAGGGAACTTGCATGGTGCTAAACCATCCATGTTGCTTGAAGTTGACAGGAGAGGAGACAACTCAGGTGCACAGGAGGTTAGCCCAAGTACAGGACAGTGAGCAGGAGGCCTGGGTCTACTAAGGTTTAGCTAGGCTGAAGCTGGGAGCGAGCCTCCCACCTGGTGTAGACAAACTTGTGCTAGCAGGGCTCAAGCCAGTGCACTAAAACCAGCAATGTGGATGTTCCAGCTTGGGCTGGAGCTCAGGCGAGCTTGGGCATCCAAACTTTCACCTTAGGCAGAATGGCCGCAGTGCTATTTTCAGTGCACTACCTGGAGCCTCTAGCGTGCCTCTGCCTAGTGGACCCTGAGTGACGTGTTAGTCGTTCTGTACCTGTTATCCTCTCTTACAGGGTAGCATTACAGCTCCTCTTAGAGGTACTAGAAGGGCAAAATTCTCTACCCGCACCCTTCAGGTACCTGTTAGCCCATGGGAAGAATCAATCACTTCTGCTAGAGGAACTAAGAGTGAAGCTATTCTACACATGTACCTACGATAAGCCAGAGTGGTGAATAAAAAAAACTCGACTGCATAAACCTCCTGTTGGTTTGTGTTAAATGAGGCCTTGGATGGAAAGTTACCAGTTAATAAATAGCACATTGTATCATCCCCTCTGATTAAATTCATTAAAGGCATCCACAGATTTGCTTCTATTCATTCTATTTAGAAGCTGCTTTTACCATATCATATCCATAATAAAGCTAACCTCTTAAGAACATTTGAGCTATTGTCTCAAATAGAAGTGTGGATGTAAACAATATCTGATAAGTGCTCTAATTTAGAAGTACTTGGAGTTTTCATAAGGGAACAGTTGGGCTGTTTTAACAAGTAAAATGTTTCAACTTTAAACTGACTTGGATAGTCAGAGTGGATCTGACCATACACTCTCCTTAAGATATAGCCCACAAAGGAGCTGGGAAAATGATCAGTTTGAATTACAGTTGCCTTGGGTAGGATTGTCTGAGAAGTCAGTTATCTCAATGTGGTGTACTAAATAAAATACAGCTAGCAGGACTTAAGCTGCACTTAAAGAAGGGTAGCTATAGTACAGATCGCTGTTGTAAGAAGACAGCTGCAGGTTATCTGCCACATGGGGCTAACAGTAGGGATGCAATGGGGTTGGGGAAAGGTGGCGTCTATGATGTAGCATATCTCAAACTTCTACTTGAAGCACATGCAATGCCGTGTGCTCTGCAGGGGGAAAGAGAGAAGGTAGCAGCTACACCAACTTGGCACTGAGTCGTCTGGCATCTGCACTCAAGTGCTTTTCCCTCTGAACCCTAAACAAGGAATAAATCTCTTGCACTTACCCCCGCCCCCCAAGAAATGACACGAATTAAGCTGAATCTGGTGCTTTGTTCTGTCTAGCGTTAAGGCACAATTTCATCCACTGGAGAAGACAGATTAGTTTGACTAATACAGGTAAGTGGGCTAGCTATGGAACTGACCAGTGTTGAAAGCCTGGGCTGTCATTGAGCACACCAAGCCTTGGTTATGCCACATCCGAACACAGTACAGGAAGATTTCATCCACATTAAGCAGTTCCCTGGGGAGGTGCTTTATCATAAAGACATTAAAAGCAAGGATTGTTCAGCATAAAGGGGTTTAATTTGCTCAACTAAACAGCAAATAACCCATCTGAGCATTGTCATGTGATTAACATTAAAGAAATCAAAAACACTGCAACAGATTAGTCTTATTACAACCTAAGAGGTTTCCAGCACTCTCAGTTTCCTTACAGATATTCATCAGTTTTAATACAAGATTAGCCCCTGCCTACCTGTGCCAAAAGCACACCCTATGTTAGAGCTGTCAGGACTCTCATCAGATTGTTGCAAAGATCCAAGTGTGTGTGCAATATTTTTTTTTAAGCATGCCAGGACAATCTGCTCGATTTTGAACTCAGGACATCTAAATCTGAGGAAAAATAGGAAACCTTTCCACTTCAACTTAAAACTACGTAAGTAAGAAGGCTGGAGGGCAGAAAATATTGCTGGTCAGTAGGATGCTCCTTAAAGAGCAGCAACAGATTTAATAAAAGCTCAAAAAAGGGTATGGAAAATTATGTGCACTTTACTGTGCTCATTGGAAGGTTTCACGGCTTACCCTAGGAGATCAAAATTGGTTTTCCTAAATGATAGGGAGAGCAGTGAAGAATTGCCACTGTGCCTGAACAACAAAACAGTAGCAACAGGGCCAGTTCTCTCTTTAGAGGCATAACTGCTAACAGCAGCATGATCCCTGGCAAATCAGTATTTTCTACTACCCTGAGGCATGCTAGGGCACTTCAGAGCCCTCTGACATCTTCCAATATGGTGTCTGCTGCTTCGTGGTTGATACATGAGCGAAGTGCATTGCTCCATTTCGTGAAGGGGTGAGATAAGAGAAAGCTCTCACAATGCTTAAGCCCCTGAGAAGTGTGGCGTAATAGCTTGCTTGGAGATCCAGATCATCAGCGGTTAAAGCACCAGTATATTTCATGCTAGTGTATTGTCTCAAGGTTTTGGACTCCTGCTACCAAGTAATTAACATGATAGGGGGCAGCCTTATCATGCTTGAAGATTAGTAGTTTCTTCTCAACAGTGCAGAGGTGCTTTGCTTTTACTTAGCTGATTAAAACACTCATCCACAGGATGCAGGGAGCAGGCATCTGTCAGGAAGGGTTTTGTTTCATTAAGAAATGTAGAGTTGCGTCTTACATACCTGTTTGAAGCTATTGTGTCTTTTCTTTCTACAAAGAGGAAGACTGGGCACATATAACAACCAGTACGATGTCGTTTTGTTTCCTGCTTTTCATAGAAGTTCTTTCTTTGAACCAGCATAACTGGAGTACGCAGAATCTCACTGTTTTATGCATCATGCACAAACTGAAGTCAGTATCAGTGCAAAGTCTGGCCCTCAGGCAACTTCCAGCTAATCCTACTATGTGACAAGCAAAATATTCAGAGAGCTTAGCCAGTCTAATCAAGTGATTTTATTCTGCTGTAAGAAAGCAGGGTGGAGTAGTGCAGATGGCTATTACACCTGTCTATTCTTGTGCTTGCAGACAGCCAGGCTATAAGGGTGTACAATAGAATAGCGTTGAAAGTAATTCACCTCTTTCAAATTAGATGATGTCATCTTGTCCCGGGGCTGTCAAAAAAAAGTGTATCAGGATAATAATCTATCGCTCATTACCTGAAGGATTGGCTATGGGAGAGTTCAAGGTAAGAGGATCAACAACATGACAGCACAGCTTTATGAACAATCTAAAGACTACACTAGTTTTCTGTGAAAGGAATAACTTTATTCCATTGACCAGGATTCCCAAGACTGTTCATCAGGACTGCCGATTATTTTTTCCAGTGCCAATGTCTATGCATTAGTTGGACAAATCTATCCCCGAGAGCACATAGGCAGGCTATGGCTGCTCGCTTACTGAACATATTGTAAGATGTATAAAAACATTTTCATCCAAAAGATTGGCAGTAAAAATTACAACATAGAAACACGTCACAATGTACACAAAAAAAGCTACTTTTGTCAAACTATATTTTTAAAAAAATCATCTTCAGCAGGTTCAAATGACAGCAGCTGGAAACCAAAGTATTGAAAATGATGCCACTGATTTTGTACAAGCATGAGCAGAACCATGAAAAGTTTGTATTGATGTGGAACATACAGTGGTGATCTGAGCCATCTTGGTGCCGTTTTGCAAGCGATGCTACTTTGGCCTGCAGTAACAGAGGGCATAGTTTCCATAGGAAATAATAGGGATTTGAAGTGACAATTGATGCTGGCCCCAAGGAACAACAATGACATCACATCACTACTGTATACTGACTATTTTTGAGATGATTTATGACCTGTTATGAAGTAATAGGGAAGGTGGGGAAAGAGGTGTCAGTGAGAAATGAATTATTTATTCAAAATTAATTTAAAACATCACATTTAAAATTTCCCAGCATGTTATCAGAAACATTTATAAAATCTGCTAACTCTGCCATGTTTCAATGATGACATTGTTTTGAAAAAAAGATCCACTACAATGCCATCCTTATTTTGAACAGGCAGTTTCTGACATGGGTTCTCTAAGCTGCAATAAGTTATAGAGCTGTACAACGGAAATCCTATTGGATGGTTGCTTCAACAATGAAATGACTGGTTAATTTCAAGATTAGTGCACAATAGTGAAAAGCCATCTGCCAGTTCGTGTTTTGACAACAGTACATAAAAGTAAAAAGAAAAAAGGCACTTTTTGGCTGGTTGTGCCTTTGACTTGGCAAATGTATCCATTTTGGAGGTACGCAGGCACTCCTTAAGAATTCCCCCATTTCTGTGCATTTTGTTTTTTTTTTTAAAGTAAGGCAGAATCCATAAATAAAGGCAAAAGCAGCGCAGACAATGTGACAAACTGAAAATGCAAAATGTACAAATATGAAAACTCAATTGGCACAAAAGCAGCTAGTATCCCGAGCTACTAGAAATGACTGAATTGCATTCAGCCTGGAAAACAAAAAAAAGTCTGCTCATGTAGTTCAACTGGTTTCCAGTTATTTATGAGCCAATAAGCCTAGCTGTGGTATTTTAAATGTTGCCTGGTCAAGTGAAAATACAAAGCCAAATCATTCTTTCCCTGCATTAAAATTATTATAAAATCCACACAAAAATGTCTCCAACTCACTCAAGGAATTATTCACCATATACAACCAATACCAACTTTCTCAGTAACTTCAAAGCATAAGCAAATGATTGCAGATCACATGATTAAGACTACAGTTTATTCAATATGTCTCCAAGTCTTAAAGAGATGATTTAATGGAGTCAAACTGCAACAATTCAATCTTAAAGTGCTTTTTTTCTTTTTAAACATTAAACTTTTTTTTTTAAATCCACCTGTCATTTCATACACACCAGTTACTAGAGAAAACAAAGCTTTTTTATTGCTCTTCCCAATTTGACATCAGAAGGTTATCAGAAAAAGCTCACCAATTCCAGAGTTCTTGTGCCAAAGTCATTCTATAAGGACTCACAATCTTTCAGAGCTCTCTGTGACCCCTCTGTCAGGTGCTATACAAACCAGCGGGGAGACATATTAAATACAAAGGTCCTTGTGTAGACTGATTCTTAAACTAATATTTTACAATGTAAATGTAAGTCATCACACATCTTTACATAATTTTGAATATTCCTATTCAATATTATCAGAAAGATTAAAAATTTGCCCTCCATACCTAAAGGCAGACTGATTTTTTTTCTGTATAAAACCCAAAAGAATCTTTTTTTTGCAGCATCACAGAAAAAGCAACAGTTTTACATTCACTCATTTAATGTTCACATAATAAAAATTTCAACCACTAGCTTTTTTTGTATTTGATAAAATCTTCTTGACAAACTTTTATCCTGTCTGGACAATCACATTAGCTACCGCAGGAGTTCTTTGCAGCATTAAAGTTCCTAAACCTCCACAGATGAAGAATGCTTTTAACTCTGGAGGAAACAAACTTCTTCAGGTTTGCCACAGATTCTTATAAAGCATTCTCTCTCCAGACTCCTCTGAAGGTATAAGCGATGGGACTCCAGTTTCAAAAAGGTGCCAGGCATTAAATATTTCAGTTTAACTCTTGCTCTTGAGTTCGTAGATATCTTCTAAGGGTCAACGTCGTCAAGGTCACTTTTAGGCTCACCAATCATCATGGGAGACTCCGAGCCCTTTCAACACACAAAAATAATGATGGTAGTACACACATTGTTCTTTAAAAGGTATACAGTGAAACGTTAGCACCCTGATTGCAGTCAGGGTTATTTTGTCTGTATCACATCTTTAAAATGCAGTCAGTAGGTAAAGTATGCAGCACAGGGAATTCTTAGTATGAAGCCCACTGCTTTAATCATTCATAATGAATTCTTAACATGAGAAAGGATTATTATTATTATTTTATTTACCTGTTGTAGATACCTGTCTCCATTCTCATTGGCTGGACTACTCTCTGATCCATTACTGCTTCCTGATTGATCTCTCTCATTCAACAGGGCTGTGGCATATGCCAGCGTGTCCTAGGGTAGAATGGAAATTCAGGAGGTTAGATGCGCCATATACCCCATTCATTCAATGATCGTAATTAAAAACTCGACATCTGCCAATATTTATCACATGCATGTTTGGCAGGAAGTAACTGAGGTAACCACGTGGATTCACTTAAGGGTGCCCCACTGTAGCCAGGAACAGACCTAAGATCCAACCTCCACAGGAAGAATGCACTTAAGTACACCTGTCTATAGTAAAATGCCAAGAAAATGGCCACTCCGTGAGGAGTAGGAAGGGGAAATGAAAACAACAAACACTACCTCTTGTGATTATGACACGTACCTGTGCTGAAATAGTGCGCTGGAAGGTTTTTGCAGTGGATGTTTCATTGGACACATTACTCTGTGGAGCCCAATAGTGTTCGGACATCTAAATAAAAGCCAAAGTAAAAATTAACCCTGAGCAGCAGAAACACATTACATGCCTAAGGACTTGCTTGTATAGTCCACAGCAGGATGGGCCAAAAGTCTGTGGCAAGGTTCCCCAAATCTGTGGCATACCTGTGCAGCATACTGGAGAGCCTGTGTCAGCATCACTGAAACATTCTTATTTAATTCATTAAAAGGCTCCAAACCCAAGATGTATAATATCAGTACAATAACACTGTTCTATTTTTATAGCAAATTTAATTGCATGCCTGTTACCACGTTTTCAATTTTCTGTATGGTGCAGTTTTTGCACTGGCAACACAACTGCCTTGTAAAAGCGGTCAGGGAAAAAGATGGAGAGTCTCGGATTCTGGAACTGCAATGATACCCCATGCAGTGCTCGCAGAGAGACCGTGGCCTAATCTGGACTGCAGAAGCAGAACATGGACTGGTTCTACTGAACTTCACACTTAAGCGTCTTTGAGTACTGGAGAGCCGTTACCGGGCCTGCATTAGCTGGGAGCAAATGGGAACTAGAGTTCCTAGCCATGGCAGTGGGAATTGAGAGGACAGTGGTGTCTGTTTAATGCAGACATTTTTCTGTGTTGAACCGCAATGGGTTGCAAGAAATCTCCGGTGGAAGGTGGCTCTCTGCACCAGCATGCTGGCAAGGGAAGGTTTCCATACAGGATTTTCTATGTTGAACTTCAGCCTCTGAAAGCTTCCAAAGCTGGTTTTCCTCATGGGGATCATCACTGATTTAAAAAAATATTCTGATTTATAAAAACTATGTACGAGTTGTCTTTACTGGTACCTATGTGTACATTTGTGTGTACACAAACCTTTCTATTTTAAAGTAAGGACCCAAATAAAGTGACTTTTCCAAATGTATCCATTTAGCCAGGTCATAGTAATACTTGTGATTCCAGGAAAAACTTGCACTCTGTCATAATAATGATCACAGAAACCAAGGTGAAATTCATGCTTATTCCAAAAATACAGCAAGGGGAGATTTGAGCTTATAATTAGAGCTGGGCGAATGACTGATGTTTCATTTTGGCCAGCAAACCCAAAAAATCAGGGACAACACCCAGGGCAGTTCAGAAAATGTTTTGATTTTCCTGATTCGGGAAGAAAAGATCTGAATCCACATCTACCTACCAACCACGTGAGTGTCTCAATTACCAGGCAACAGTCTCTCTCACTCTCTCTTTAGTCCAACGAATATTTATAGATTTACACAAAGTGGAACTGTGGAGACTGACAACAGAATAGCCTAGAGCTCATTGGTTAGGGCACTCACCTGCTCAAATGAATATTTACGTAGTTATACAAAATGGAAACCTTCAACAGGAGAGACAGAGCAATCTACACAGAGTAGCCTAGAGCCTGATGGCTAGGCTGCTTACCTGGGAGGGAGTTCTGTGTTCAAGTCCCTGTTCCAGATCAGGGATTCACATGTGTGTCTCCCACATCCCAGGCAAGTGTCAACTACTGGAGTAACAGTTATAAATGGAAGAACAGACACACAGACAGTTTTCTGAAGCTGACTGTGAAAACCTTTCCCCAGCCTAAACTATCAGGGGAAATTCGTGAATAGTTTTGGGTCAACAAAAATTAAATTAAAAAAAATTCACATAGATCAACTTATAATAGAAGTCTGGCTGCAAATGTAACAAGGAAGAGAAGACAGTCTCTCCATAATATTGCCCCAGCCAAATTACCTTCTTCTGTAGCCACTGTACAGCCCAGCTCCAATGATGAGAATTCTCCTTGAAATAATCTTTAGCAGCAGGGCACCTTGGAAATTGAGAGCATATTTATTATCCACAATAAAGGCAATCCTTTCTGTTAAATCTGAAATTCAAAGTCTGCTCTTCCTTCACACACACTACAAGAACCAAGTCAGTCACAGTCTTCTCTACATGTCATTATTGCAAACATGTTTTATTTTTTTTAAGACAATGCTATAATAAATTAACTGGCTTAGTGATAGTAAAAAATGTATATTAGATATACACAAATAAAGTTGAATGAAATTTACATCAGATAGTCCATTACATAAGTAAGTTAAAGGTGAACCAAGAGCATATATTTTAAACCTTTAATTATTAACAGAATACATTATTAGATTTAAAAACAAACATTTTGAAATGAAAGATCTGAAATCCTTCCTAATATTTATCTGCCAGAAACCTGCATTTCGCATGCAAGAATTGACAACTGCCTTAAACACTACAGAATGCAGCTCTCCTACTTTGGCTTTAGATGTTGGTATTATCTGTGGCAGGAGAAATCCAACTCAGCGACTAGTAGATTTAAAAATACCCCACACACAATTTCAATCCATCTCAAGGGAACCTAGCATCTCATTTTCAAGAGATCCAGAAAACTTCTAAGTAGACTTCAAGAGCAGGCCTTTGAACTTCAACTGCATTATAGTAACCCAGCCTACAGGTGACGAAGGTGTAGGTAACAACATCCATATTAGCAACAGGGAGAGGTTTGCGACAGGCTGAAAATTTGTGAGGTTGTTACTATGGAGAGTTTAACATGAACTTTTCACTTTCTTTTACCATTACTTACTTCTGAGCAAGAGTAACAAGGAACTTGACACACTGATAGCAACGACTGCTGTCCACATGGTTACTATGGTGCATCAAGGCTGGAATGAGGGGAAAAAAAAAGTTACCTACCTTTTTGTAACTGTTGTTCTTTGAGATGTGTTGCTCATGTCATTCCATTCTAGGTGTGTGCGCGCCCACATGCACGGTCAGAGATTTTTGCCTCAGCTGTATCTGAAGGGCCAGCTGTGGCGCCCTCTTGAGTGCCGCGCTCATGCATCAGTATGGAGTATCAGGGGAGGCATGTCCACACGGCTCTGGAGGGACAGGGTGGCCCGAACTGGGTCCTTTGCCCGATGGCCTTTCTAGCCCAGTGCCGAGGAGCCGTGCTTCTTTGTTTTCTTTCTGGGCACTGGAGACGGGGAGCAGTGCTGGGTGAAGCCTGGTGCTGGGGGTGCGCTGCTCACTGAGGCCGAGGTACTAGGCGAGTCTTAGCGGGATGGCTCGGAAGCCGGACAAAGGACAGCCTCCATGAGGAGAGCCCACAAATGAATATCCTGCTCCGAGTCCTGGGTCAAAATTTTTTACAAATATGACACTTCTTCACATGCGATTCCCCCAAGCACTTGAGGCAGCTGCTGTGGGGGGTCACTTACAGGCATAGGCCTGTTACAGTCCGCACAGGGCTTAAACCCGGGAGACTGGGGCATGCCCTGCCTGGAGCGAAGTCCCCGCTGGGACTCTAACTTCTAACAACATTTAACAACTACTTAACACTAACAATTATAAACAAACGATTTACAAGGCCCTAAGGCTCTAAGTCAGAAGAAACGAAATCGCTAGCCCTTGCTATGCAAGGAGCTCCGACTAACCACCACGGGTGGTAAGAAGGAACTGAGAGGACGTAGGGGCTGGCGGGGCCTGATATACCGGTGCATGAGCATGGCACTCAAGGGGGCACCCACAGCTGGTCCTATGGATACCGCCAAGACAAAAATTTCCAACAACTGCGAACGTGAGCACAGGCCCACCTAGAATGGAATTGACATGAGCAAGCACTCGAAGAACAGAAATATTTAAAACATAATTCACACACAGTTTTGTGATACAAACAGCTACAAATTGGATTGAAAATATCAGGCTAAAGCAAAAAATTCTGGCATTCTATCATTTAATTTTATTAGAGCTTTCAGAAATGTTAGACATTTATAAAATATTCATGCTAACAGTACTAATTTTGCTCAAGATTCTCTTACAGTGTATCTGAACCCTCCTTTCTGTCTAATCTAGATCAAAGTAAGACTTCAGGCAATTATTTTATGCATTGTACCTGGATTTCAAACAGCACTTTACAGACAAGCTGTAAGTCTCTGGTAATACTGTTATCTTCCTCCTATCCATCCTACTATAGATTTTTACATGGTTCCATCTACTAGGAAGCAAATTAACAATCAAAGCCAGGATAAAGGACCCAGCTCACCAACTTTCAACTGGAGCTAAAACTTCTAAAGCAATTATCAGAGGGGTAGCTGTGTTAGTCTGTATCCACAACAACAACGAGGAGTCTGGTGGCACCTTAAAAACTAACAGATTTATTTGGGCATAAAGCTTTTGTGGGTAAAAACCCACTTCTTCGGATGCGTGAAGTTTTTTTTACCCACAAAAGCTTTTTTACCCATGAAAGCTTATGCCCAAATAAATGTTAGTCTTTAAAGTGCCACCAGACTCCTTGTTGTTTTTCTAAAGCAATGTCTAACTCCTCAATATATAAATGAAAGCAAAATTCATCACCCAGGAACCCCTAAATGGAGGATGAGCAAGCCTACAATAAGCCATTACAAGTCAGTAATTTTCCTATGTTATTAAGTTTCTTGTCTCTGCATCCTACAATGGAGTCAGGGTGGATAAAAATAAGTTAAATTTTTTTTAAAAATCAGATTTTGTTGAATTAAATAAAATACATTTTTCTTTAAAATAACCATTTAAAATTGAATTTGAAATTATGATAACTAGTAGTTCTGCATCCTCTCACACCTAGTTTTTATTCAGAAATTGGAAGAGGAAAACAAGCTTTCCTGCTTTTTCAACTCCCAACTGGTTCTTAACTCCGAATGAACGAGTCACTGAATTGAACTAGCTGAAAAAGCTGCAATGAAGAAAATATTTTCTCTCCACCTACAAATAGCTGACAAAAGCTGGTTTAGCACTTCAATAAACTGTTCTAGTAGCTTCCACCAGTTCAGTGGTTTAATGTAAAGGATGTTAATGATGATTGTAAGTTAGGCCGTAACATAGGTTCTAAAGTATGAAGGACATGGGGACCAGAAACAGCCAGTTCAATTCACTAACCACAGATACTTATATTGTTTAATAAATCAGTTGGTTTTAAATGCAAAACATTGTTACTTGATTTTTTTTCTTATGCATCAGCACATAAGATTGTTTAGTAGTTAAATAAAACTATTTAAAATTTTTTTTGGGAGCATTTAAAGTCCAATTTTCATCCAGTTTGACACAAATCCTGAATTAAAGAATCAAGTAAATAAGAAACGTGTTAGTCACATTTTCTAACATAATAAATGTAAAAAATACGAATCTGAATAAGTGTATTTAAGCTCTATACTTGCTTAAATTTAAATACATGTATATAGATATAGCATATCCCCTTGGCTAGCTAAAGAAATACCAAATTTAGTATACAGGCTATATTTAGTTGCAAATCAGCATGTTTTAATGGTTGCCAACTGATGATTTAAATCAATTTGATTTAAATCTACCCTGAGCAGAGGTTGCAAGAAAGGATTCCAGGATCTGCCAGAAGCGGACTTGTTACCCAAAGGTTGTCTTGTATATGGCTTTGTGGTCTTAATAATAGTAGAGAGCACAGTAATGAAGTCTGTAAAGTATCTGAACAGTTTCTAGGAATTCCAGGTTTAACTTAGGGTATGTCTACACTACGAGGGTAATTCGATTTTACTTAAATCGAATATGTGGAATCGATATTGCAAAGTCGAACGTGTGTGTCCACACTAAGGACACACTAAGGACAGTAATTCGACTTTGTGAGTCCACACTAACGGGGCGAGCGTCGATATTGGAAGCGGTGCACTGTGGGCAGCTATCCCACAGTTCCCGCAGTCCCCGCTGCCCATCGGAATTCTGGGTCGAGCCGCCAATGCCTTCTGGGTAAAAAAAATTTGTCGTCATCCGTCCGTCACTAACGCCCTCCCTCCCTCCATGAAAGCGCCGGCGGGAAATCAGTTCGCGCACTTTTCTGGTCAGTGACAGCGCGGACGCCACAGCACTGCGATCATGGATCACGCTGCGACCATCGCTGCACTTGTGGCCGTTCTCAACACCTCGCAGCTTATCATACACCTTTCCCTGAGGCAGATGCAGAGAAATCGGGCGAGGAGGCTACGGCACCGCCGTGAGAGCCTGAAGTCGGAGAGTGGCACAGAGCTGTCAGAAACCACGAGCCCCAGCGCCCAGGACATGACGTTGGCAATGGGGCATGTGGATTTTGTTGAACGGCGATTCTGGGCCCGGGAAACAAGCACGGACTGGTGGGACCGTATAGTGCTTCAGGTCTGGGATGAATCCCAGTGGCTGCGAAACTTTCGCATGCGGAAGGGGACTTTCCTCGAACTTTGTGAGTTGCTGTCCCCTGCCCTGAAGCGCAAGGACACCCGCATGCGAGCAGCCCTCACTGTCCAGAAGCGAGTGGCCATAGCCCTCTGGAAGCTTGCAACGCCGGACAGCTACCGGTCAGTCGCGAACCACTTTGGTGTGGGCAAATCTACCGTGGGGGTTGTTGTCATGCAAGTAGCCAAGGCAATCGTCAAGGTACTGCTCCCAAAGGTAGTGACCCTGGGAAACGCGCAGGTCATCATAGATGGCTTTGCCGCGATGGGATTCCCAAACTGCGGTGGGGCTATAGATGGGACTCACATCCCTATCCTGGGACCGGACCACCAGGCCAGCCAGTACATCAATAGAAAGGGCTACTTTTCAATGGTGCTGCAAGCACTGGTGGACCATCGGGGACGGTTTACAAACATCTACGTCGGATGGCCGGGCAAGGTTCATGACGCTCGCGTGTTCAGGAACTCTGGTCTGTTTAGACGGCTGCAGGAAGGTATTTACTTCCCAGACCACAAAATAACTCTTGGGGATGTGGAGATGCCTACAGTCATCCTCGGGGACCCAGCCTACCCGCTAATGCCCTGGCTCATGAAGCCCTATACTGGCGCCCTGGACACAGAAAAAGAACTGTTCAACTACCGTCTGAGCAAGTGCAGAATGGTGGTGGAGTGTGCTTTTGGCCGTCTCAAAGGGAGATGGAGAAGCTTACTCACTCGCTGTGATCTCAGTGAAACCAATATCCCCATCGTTATTGCAGCTTGCTGTGTGCTCCACAACCTGTGTGAGAGCAAGGGGGAGACCTTTATGGCGGGGTGGGAGCTAGAGGCAAATAGCCTGGCTGCTGATTACGTCCAGCCAGACAGCCGGGCCATTAGAAGATCCCAGCGGGACGCCCTGTGCATCCGGGAGGCTTTGAAAGCTAGGTTCCTGAGTGAGCAGGGCAACCAGTGACTTTTCAGTTTGTGGACAGAAAAGCTGAACCTGCCCCCGTTTCTTTACCCAGTTCATTTTGACTATCCTCTCCAGTTACATACAACCTTCACCCCCTTCCCCTTCCCAAAAAATAAAATCATTTCGATTTTTTAATGAACACCGTTGTCTGTATTGCTGTTTTCGCGGGAATATTTTAAACCGGGGACGCAGACTGTGGCGGGGGGCGGGTTCAGTGTTCTGATGCAAATGATACTTCTAAACTCCCGGAATGACAGGCTCCGCACTGGTGGACTGGTTATTTCAATGGAGCCTGCCAGCACTCCTGGGGGGGACTGTGTGTATGTGTCGGCTATGTGACTTTCTGGCAGGGGGGGTAGGGTTACAGATCCCCTGCTGCGTGGATCTGTGAGCCAGGATAAGGACCGCTGCATAAGATCTGTAACTGCCCTCCCCCGCCCCAAA
>NW_020664454.1:2153406-2236092 GCF_002925995.2 Terrapene triunguis | reverse complement strand
CCCCCCCCCCCCAAAACATGAAAAGCACCTCCCAGACTGACCAGGGTAACCAGTGACTGCACTGTGTATGTGTCCTGATGCTGGACCTGACCCCGCCTCTGTAGCCTGCTAAAGGTGACTGTCCTGTCCAATTACCAAGCCCCTTCCCCCCCTCCAGACAGACTCTCCCTCAAAAGAACCTGACCGAAACAGTAATGAACAGAAACAAACATTTTATTGCGAACCAGACATGAAACGTGGGGGGTGAAACTTGGACGGGGGCTTGTGTGAGGTGGGTAGGAAAGGACTTATGAAATTTTGGGGAATGTCAGCCTTCTACTGCTAGAGCAGTCTGCAGGGGTTGATTGAAAGTTTTAACGGCCCTTGCCGCCCCTCCTTCTTTGGACTTTGGGTGAGGGTGGTGTGGGACTTGGTGGCGGGTGAGGGCGGTTACAGATAGACTGCAGCGGGGCTCTGTCCTCCTGCCTCCGGTCTTGCAGAACATCCACAAGGCGCCGGAGCGTGTCCGTTTGCTCCCTCATTAGTCCAAGCAGCTTTTCAGTAGCCTGTTGGTCCTCCTGACGCCACCTCTCCTCCCGTTCCATGACTGCTCGGTGCATTTGTGACAAGTTCTCCCTCCACTGTGTCTGCTGGGCTGCCTGGGCTCGGGAGCAGCCCATTAGTTCTGTGAACATGTCTTCACGCGTCTTCTTCTTCCTCCGCCTAATCTGCGCTAGCCTCTGGGAGTGTGCTGACAGGCTGGGTTGGGAGACAGTCGCAGATGTGTCTGTGTGAATTTTAAAAAGGGAGTGAATTCCTGAGACAGATAAATGAAATTGTATACAAAGAACCTAGTCTTTCTCTGTGAACAAGACCATGCACTGAACCTCTCACATGCGCACTCAGGACAAGGTCGAATTTTCGGCCGTCGCCTTCAGTGCCTGTGGACTTGCGGAGGTCTTGGAGTGTTCAGAGAACTGTGGCTGGAGACCTGAACTTCTGGAGCGGGCAATAATGGTAAGCCGCAGACTTGTGGCTGCTTAAAACTCCAGCTGTAGCACTGGCCTCCTTTCACATTGAAAGCAATGCCAGTCTCTGCTGCCAGCAATCAGGACAGCATCAACTCTGCCCCTGTCCCACCCCCTCGCGGCTGTCCCAGGGAAAGATCCCTGTATGCTGCCCCTCTCCCTCCACCGCGTGGCTGTAAAGCAGTCCCAATACTAACAGTCCCCTCCCTAATTCAAAGCAGGGCGTCATGAGCGACATCACCCTCCTGAGGATCCCGGACACCCAGAGAGAACGCATGCTGCGGGAAAGCATGCAGAAACCGGGGCCGTATGCCGCCATGCTATGTCGGGCCATGATCCCCGAGTACCTGATTGTGGCATGGAGGGGACATGTCTGCTACCACGGAGGGCCCACTAAGATCGCCCTACCCCGGAACCTGATCAACAGGCTTGAGCTCTACCTCCACGAGACCTACGAGGAGTTCTCCTACGAGGATTTCTCGTCGATCCCCGGCCACATTGACCGGATTTTCGCGTAGGTGCACTGGGACTTTGGAGTGGAGCGTCTTGGGCCTGGGAATCATGTAGTAACGGACATTGTGAAATTTTTTTAAAATACTTGGGACTAAATTGAGAAGAGCCTAAGACAGAGAAATCATGCAAAACCCATTTGTTACCTTTGTAAATATTCCTGTTTTGTACCTGATTATTTTTTTACTAGTTTACAGCACTTTTATAAATATACATTGTTAATAGTATAAATATTACCGTTCTGTTTTAAATAAATGTTTACATGTTTACAGCACTTACTGCTTGATCCGTCCCCTGATTCTGTGTCCGGGGTAAGGGATGGGGACGGTTGGTACGGGATCTCGGTAAGGGTGATGAAGAGCTCCTGGCTGTCGGGGAAATCAGCGGTGCCAGCGCTGTCGACTGCCTCGTCCTCCTCATCTCCTTCCTCCTCTTCCCCGTCCGCTGTCATGTCCGACATGATCCCATCCTCGGAGTCCACGGTCAGGGGTGGGGTAGTGGTGGCGGCCGCTCCCAGGATGGAATGCAGTGCCTCGTAGAAACGGGATGTGTGGGGCTGGGATCCGGAGCGTCCGTTAGCCTCTTTGGTTTTTTGGTAGCCTTGTCTCAGCTCCTTGATTTTCACGCGGCACTGCGTTGCATCCCGGCTGTAGCCTCTCTCTGCCATGGCTTTGGAGATCTTCTCGTAGATCTTAGCATTCCTTCTTTTGGAGCGCAGCTCTGAAAGCACGGACTCATCGCCCCACACTGCGATGAGATCCAAGACTTCCCGATCAGTCCATGCTGGGGCCCTCTTTCTATTGGATTGCACGGCCATCTCTGCTGGAGAGCTCTGCATAGTTGCCACTGCTGCTGAGCTCCCCTCGATGTCCAAAGAGGAACTGAGATTCAAACTGCCCAGACAGGAAAATGAAAATGAATTCAAATTTTCCCGGGGGTGTGGCTGGTCAGAGCATCCGAGCTCGGACTGCTGTCCAGAGCGTCAACAGAGTGGTGCACTGTGGGATAGCTCCCGGAGCTATTACCGTCGATTTCCATCCACACCTAGCCTAATTCGATATGGCCATGTCGAATTTAGCGCTACTCCTCTCGTTGGGGAGGATTACAGAAATCGATTTAAAGAGAGCTTTATGTCGAACTAAATGGCTTCCTGGTGTGGACGGGTGCAGGGTTAATTCGATATAACGGCGCTAAAGTCGACATAAAAGCCTAGTGTAGACCAGGCCTTAGTTATCCTCATACCAACAGTAGGATCTTGTCCATGTGGCCAAGGACAGTAAGATTTCATGACAAATGAAGCATGAAAGACACCATGAGGGGGGAATGATGTTCAAACTCACACCTGAGCAGAAGGGACAGCCCCGCAGCTGTTAAGGTACAAGATCCTTGAACAAATTTTCCTCGACATCCAGAGAAAAGCTGCACCACCCTTGGAGAATCCTACTTACAAAACCCACAGTGGTAGAAGATTTTCTTCCCACAGTTTCCAAAGTTTACTGTGGCAAAGTAGTCCACGTGGGTGGGGAAGGGCTCAGCAACTTGCTGACTGGAGAGAGCTCTTGGTAATACCATTATTAGAAGGGGACAGCAGCTCACATTAGAACCAAATCCTGGGATGAGGCTGTATGTGTGTGTGTCATATCCCATATAGTAAGAGAAGGTTCTATCATCCCATATGAGATTAGGGCTGCTGCCTCCCCTCCCCCAAACTTTACCTTCCAGGTCAGAGAAGCTTTGGGGGAAAAGAACCTTGACTCATGGAGTGGGGTGGGGGGTGGAGGTGGGAAGAAAGCTTAGCTATGGAGAGCCTGCATTCGGATACCAGCCCTCTGATTCAGCAGGATCAGAGCACCTGGAGATGACCTAAGGCCTGAATACAGGCTTACACACTTTTAAAGGCAGGATGCATGCATCCAGTCCTTGGTAGGATTATTGAATCAGAACAGGAGTCACCACATTCATAAGGGAGGAAGACTGGAGGAGGCAGCAAAAATACTAAGATGTGTAAGGAGGAGACTCTCTCGAGGAGTCTGTTTTGCAACTGGGTTGAAAGTCAACCAGCAAACAGAGAAATTCCCATCTCTTCCACTTACTTCACATTTTCTTCACATCTTTTTTTCCCCCTAGGGAAAGGCCAAAAATGTCAATATTAGTATATAGGTTGCTTCCTATATACTAACCGCTTTTCCTCCTGGTCTCCAGTGCAAGGACTACATTGCAGAATGGGGCTGGGGAGAGAACCTTTATGACAATATTGTATATTTGTGTGTACACCCGCCCCCACAATAGTTTGGGCCTGATCTGAACTCTGAATGGCCTTCCCTGACGTACATGCGCTCCATCCCTCTATCAGCTTAATGATTTGTTTTGTTTGGGAGAAATAAGAGTCCATTTCCTCCCGTCTATCACCATGATGTTCTCATGCTGTTTTTGGATAATATGTGAAATCAATTTCATTAAGAGGTTCTTCAGTTCAGCAAGATATAAAAACCAATAGGTTATCTGGACATTTGTCAAAGGAAAGCATTACCACATTTCACACAATAGGCCTACTTGCCTAGCAATCCATTTTCAGTCTCAAATGCAAATTTGACCCTCTCTACTTGTAAAGGGTCTTCAATAACCTGTGAAGAAAAAAAAAAGAAAAAGGTTGGTAGAACTTAAGTGTTACGTGAGAGGTACTTGCAAGGTGGTCTCCATTATAACCATGGTCTCAGGTTCTTCAGATTTTTGTGTTATAAATCATAGAATTGTAGGACTGGAAGGCACCTCGGGAGGTCTTCTAGTCCAGTTGCCTGTACTCAAGATAGGACTAAGTACTATCTAGACGAGGGGTGGGCAAATTTTTTGGCTTGAGGGCCGCATTGGGTTTTGGAAATTGTATGGAGCGCCGGTTAGGGGAGGGGGTTGTGGCCCGGCCCCCACCCCCTATCTGCCCCCCCTCCCCCCCCGGGACTCCTGCCCCATCCAACCCCCCCGTTCCCTGACGGCCCCCCCCGGAACTCCTGGCCCATCTACCCCCCCTCCCCCTGACTGCCCCCCGCTGGCCCATCCATCCCCCCCTCATTCCTGACTGCCTCCCCGACCCCTGCCCCATCCAACCATCCCTTCTCCCTGTCCCGAGTGCCCCCTGAAACCCCTGCCCCTGACTGCCTCCCACCGCCCCATCCAACCCCATCTCTCATTCCTGACTGCCCCTCCCAGGGACCCCACCCCCATTCAACCCCCCCTGTTCCCTGCCCGCCCCAACCCCTATCCACACCTGTGCCCCCGACCACCCCCCCGAACTGCCCTGCCCACTATCCAACCCCCCCGCTCCCTGCCCCCTTACCGCACTGCCTGGAGCACCAGTGGCTGGCAGCGCTATGCTGTCACTACCGCGCAGCACAGAGCACCGGATCCAGGCCGGGCTCTGCAGCTGTGCTGCCCCAGAAGCTCGTAGCCCTGCTGCCCAGAGCATTGTGCTGGCGGCGGAGCAAGCGGAGGCTGCGGGGGAGGGGGAACAGCAGGGGAGGGGCTGGGGGTAGCCTCCCGGGCCAGGAGCTCAGGGGCCGGGCTGGATGTGGCCCATGGGGCGTAGTTTGCCCACCTCTGATCTAGACCATTCCTGACAGGTGATTGTCTAACCTGCTCTTAAAAATCTCCAACAGAGATTCCACAACCTCCCTAGGCAATTTATTCCACTGCTTAACTACCCTGACAGTTAAGAAGTTTTTCCTAATGTCCAACCTAAATCACCCTTGCTGCAATTTAAGCCCATTGCTTCTTGTCCTATCCTCAGAGGTTAAGAAAAACAATTCTTCTCCCTCCTCCTTGTAACAGCCTTTTATGTACTTGAAAACTGTTATCATGATCCCCTCAGTCTTCTCCAGACTAAACACACCCATTTTTTCAATCTTCCCTCACAGGTCATGTTTTCTAGACATTTAAATAATTTTTGTTGCTCTTCTCTGGACTCTCTCCAATGTGTCCACATCTTTTCTGAAACGCGGGCACACAGAACTGGACACAATACTCCAGCTGAGGCCTAATCAATGTGGAGTAGAGCAGAAGAATTACTTCTTGTGTCCTGTTTACAACACTCCTGCTAATACATCCCAGAATGACGTTTGCTTTTTTTTGCATCAGTGTTACACTGTTGATTCAAATTTAGCTTGTGATCCACTATGACCCCCGATCTCTTTCCACAGTGCTCCTTCGTAGGCAGTCATTTCTCATTTTGTATGTGCGCAATTGACTATTCCTTCCTAAATGGAGTACTTTGCATTTGTTCTTATTGAATTTCATCCCATTTACTTCAGAACATTTCTCCAGTTTGTCCAGATCATTCTGAATTTTAATCCTATCCTCTAAAGCACTTGTAACCCCTCCTAGCTTGGTATTGTCTGCAAACTTAATAAGTGTACTCTCTATGCCATTATCTAAATCACTGATGAAGATACGGAACAGAACTGGACCTAAATCTGATCTCTGCGGGATCCCACTCATTATACCCTTCCAGCTTGACTGTGAATCACTGATAACTACTCTCTGGGAATGGTTTTCCAACCAGTTATGCACCCACTTTATGGTAGCTCCATCTAGGCTGTATTTCCCTAATTTGTTTATGAGAGGGTCATGCAAGACAGTATCAATAGCTTTATTAAAGTAAAGATATACCACATCTACTGCTTTCCCATACCTCCACCCCCATACACAAGGTTTGTTATCCTGTCAAAGGGCTTGTCTACACTGGGACATTGTTGACAAAACTTTTGTCTTTCACAGGCACTTAAAAAAGCCTCCCCCCGCAAAAGACAAAAGTTTTGCCGACGCAAGTGGCAGTGTGAATGCGGCTTTGTCGGCAGGAGTGCTCTCCTGCCGACAAAGCTAATGTCACTCGCGGGGCTGGAAGTATTTTGTCAGCAAAAGTGCCGACAAAGTACCGAAAAAGAGCGTTTATACATGCTGACTTTTTGCGACAGCTGTGTGGTGTAGACAAGCCCAAAGAAAACTATCAGGTTGATTTGATATGATTTGTTCTTGACAAATCCACACTGACAGCTACCTATCACATTATACAAACATCACACTAGGTGTTTGCAAACTGACTGCTTAATTATTTGCTCCATTATATTTCCAGGTGCTTTCCAAGAACTTAAGATGACTAGTCTATAATTACCTGGGTCGTCCTTATTCCCCTTTTTATACGTTGGCACTATATTTGCTCTTTTCCAGTCCTCTGGAATCTCTCCTGTCTTCCATGACTTTTTAAAGATAATCGCTAATGGCTCAGTTCCTTGAGTATCCTAGGATGTATTTCATCAGGCCCTGGTGACTTGAAGACATCTAACTTGTCTAGATATTTTTTAACTTGTTCTTTCCCTATTTTAGCTTTTGATTCTACTTCATTTTCATTAGCATTCATTAACTTAGATGTCTAAGTGCTACTAAACTTTTTGGTGAAAAACAAACAAAAAGTCATTTAATACTTCTGCCATTTCCACATTTTGTTATTGTTCCCCTTCCCCCGCCCCCACTGATTAACGGGCCTATCCTATCTTTGGTCTTCCTCTTGCGTCTAATGTATTTGTAGAATGTTTTCTCATTACCCTTTATGTCTCTAATTTAATCTTGTTAGGTGCCTTGGCCTTTCTAATTTTGTCCCTACATTCTTGTGTTATTTGTTTATATTCATCCTTTGTAATCTGACCTAGTTTCCACTTTTTGTAGGACTCTGATTTTCAAATCATTGAAGATCTCCTGGTTAAGCCAGGATGGTCTCTTACCATACTTCCTCTCTTTCCCATGCAGTGGGCTAGTTTGCTCTTGTGCCCTTAATAATGTCTTTTTGAAAAACTGTTAACTCTCTTGAACTGTTTTTCCCCTTAGACTTGCTTCCCATAGGATCTTACCTACCAACTCCCTGAATTTGGTAAAGTCTGCCTTCTTGAAAGCCATTAAATTTACTGTGCTGTTTTTCCTCCTACCATTCCTTAGAATCATGAACCCGATTCTCTTCAGGTCCAAAATGAAAAAACAAGACTTGTAGCATTTCACTGACTATTGCAATACTGAGTAAGTAACACAGCATACAATAGACTAAAACCCTCAGCTGAAAGGAGGAAAGATTACAGGATGTGTGTGTCAGAACTGTGACCACCATAATAATGCCTTCCTTCAGTTAGGTATTTAAACGTATTCCAGCCTGCTTGGCCAGTGCTTCATATACAAGTCTTTACTCTTCACTTACCAATATCTCATGAAGTAACTGGAATATGTTCTTCAGTTCATGAGGAGGGGCAGTTTCCAGCTGGTTCTGTATGTTAGAAATACAAAATTCATCAGATGGTAGAATACACACCAGCAAAAATTTGATACAATTCAGTAATCGTTCAAAATATACCAGATATTTAACATTCCTTGTTTGTAGTTTACAAAAAACTGCTAGAACTATTGATTTGAACCTTAAATCTTAAAGGAAACTCCAAGGAGCGTACAGACTATACTTAAGATCCCCAAAAAATATTTAAAGCCCTTGGAACACAACCGTAAGTTCAAAGCCTGGAACAGACCATACGCTGAAAATCTACTTTGATTAGCTTTGTACCTTGATGAAATGTAGCACGGTGAAGGAAAAGTGCTCATTACAAAAGCAGCAATACACCACCATCTCGATGAGAACTGACAATGATCCAGTTAGCTCCCGTAACGCATGCATCACCTAATGGAGAGATACATATATCATTTCAACACAGCTATAGTGTTACTCTTAAAAGCTATAGCGTTATGGGATTTTTTTAGTATCCTTCAGGGATGTAATTTTGCTTCCTACCCCATGGTGGCCAGGTCAGTCCACCCCCAATAGCATTCCATAACATTGCTGCTTTCCATCTCTGCTAAACTTGCCTTCAACAATAATTTGGCTTGCAGCCCACTTATGAGCTATGTTATTGAAATTTTCCAGTGTAAAAAGCCTGAGTTGATATTTTCTGATGTGTGTTCCAAAGGCTAAAATGTTTGTTTTATTTCTCAAGTGTAGTGGTATTTCAAAGAACCAACATAACACCAGCTTTTAAACACACAAGTTGTGGAGACATTTAGCACAATAGCTACCTCCAGTAAGTAAGGTTTCCCCTCAGACAGGAACAACAAGGTTTCCACTTCTTCATGGAGGGACAGAAGTGGACCTGAGGCAGTGATGCTAAGAGGTGGACGCTGTTTAAAGACACCAGGAGCTAAAAGAAAAACAGAATACACAACACATGGATATAACACTGTTCTGCACTTCAAAAACCATCATCATTTCTGTGACAACGTTGGGTTTGCTGCAATCTCTGTTGACAGCAAATAGTTTCCAAGAACTTTCATCTCAAGTGCTGCACCACATACAATACGCATCACCACACAATCACTTGAGCACAGAAAATGAACCATTTATTACGTTGTCAGCATCCTAGTGACAACTTAATAAAGTGCTAAAAGACCACAGCAAACGAGTTTACTTACATACATTAACCTTGGATACTTTTATCTCAAGTTTTAACACAATCACTACCACCACATTCAAGTGTTACAACAGAACTTAGCACCTTTCTAGTACTTTAAAACTTCAACCCCATCGCAGAGTTTGGCAAATTTAACAATTCTGTTCAGTACTGAAACTTTTCTTTCAAATGAGGGAGGGGATGTCTCTAAAGTCCCTCTTCAAGCACTGAGGATCCCAACTTTTGTCTTTTTATCCTTTCCACAGCACTTAGTTTAACAGGGGTGTCTTTCCAGCGGCAGATGGCTGGATACTTAACTGCTTATTTAACTTTACCTAAGAATTAAATATCCTTTGAAAGGGTTGGAAGGGATATGGAAAATGCAAGCAAAGTACAAAGTTGAAAGCTGGTCGTGTCTGGTACATGGTCCAGACTGGATTGACACGGCTTAATTCACTCATGCTGGTAAAACTCTCTTGGACACGTGGATGACAGGGTGCTATGAAAATGATATATTCACACATTCCTAGAGTGCCAGCCATATTTTTAGTTCACCATGGTATTCAAGTATCTCTACATGTACACAAATGAAAAACACGTGGGCTCAGCTGTACCTCACTCTCTCTCTCTCACACACACACACACACACACACACACACACACACACACACGCAGAGTTATTTTCAATGTTCAAGGTAATTTTATTTCCCTCAATGATGACAAAATTAGTTCCCTACACAAATGTAAGCTCATCTCAGCAAAGTGCCATATAAAAACTGAAAGGTTACTCTTACCCACATTCCTCTGTGAGGAGACATCAGAGTGCAAAACAAGTAGTGCCACAGTATTGTGAAGGAATCCAAACTCCCGCGCTTGTGCTGAACTCCACCTGCGGTTCTGTTTGGCAAAGCATGGAGCAAAATATACATCACTCCCTACTTACATCGGTAGTAACACATTCAAAGCCAAGCATCTATAACTTTTTCCTCTCTGGATACAGTGAAACCTTCCTGTACTACATGCAATAAAAACCCACTCAAACCATCACAGCTACGAAACATCAATTCATTCAGACAAAGGTGGGGTTTAAGCACAGATTTAAAGGAAAATGATAAAATAATCAGAGGAATACGCCTTTTTAAACCTCATGAAAAGTCTGTCCTCTGATTTAAGCATATGAAAAATATGGGAATAGTCGACCTAAGCACACACGACATACATGCCATTTAGGTGTTACCTGGTTATTTTGCCGGTTGGGGCCAAGGAGAAAGTTGATCATATGCCTTAAAGCAGAATGTCGGAGAAGAAGATTGCTAGCCCTTATACCCTGCTGTCAAAAGACAGAATGCAAAGTTACATTGCTGTACAGATACAGAATTACATTTTGTAGGAGCAAAAGTAATTTGCTGTATAGGCTAGACTCTAAATTCCCTACTTACGAAGAAAGTGTTTCTCTATCAATAAGCTACACCTTCACATAGCAAGAGCACTGAATAGAAGGATGCTTTATGAAATTCCACTTTAGAGGTTTGTAAGCTCTGTGTGGCTTTAAAACAATTAGAAACCATGCTGTGACATACAGCACCATCCTCTCTGCTATTCAGCTTTCCACCGCAAACCTTTCAGCCTATTTCTTTAAATACTGTCAAATTATTGCATTTAGACTTAAGCAACACAGGCAGGGTTTAACATGTATACATTGCTTGTATTTCTATACTCTTCTGTCCCAATCTAGTGTTCAAAAGCCATGTGCTTTACAGAGATAGGCGTTTTACTCATTTGAATTCTGGAAAGTTCTCATTACCACTGTTTTCTTAAATAGGTTATAGAGTATCCATAACCAGTTCCTTTTCTCATGTCCTTTTAAATTAAAATAATTTGAAAAGCTATTAGTTCATTTAGTTACCTTGTGTACAAAGTTGTTGAACAGGAAAAAGTACTGTGCACAGTTTTTACAGTTCTCGGGAACATCTTTATCCAACAGAGCAAGTAGCACCTCCATTAACTGATGTAGACTTTTTAACTGTCAAAAAGTAATATTAAAATTAAAGTGGCAATTGACTACTGTATAAATCATTTAAAACACCCCCTATTAAGGTTGAGGACTAGTTAACATCACTGTGTTTATATTCAGATGTACTTATTGTGATGAGAAAAATCGAACCAGGAGGAAACAGTCAAAACCTGCTTTCCCCTTTCAGACAGTAATATTATGTACATTCTGAAAATGAAAGCAAAGTATCAACATTCAGCAGAACTTGCTCAGAGAAATGGAATTTGGCCAGCTTTGTCTCATTGGGCCATTGAGCAGACTTTCCTTATAGGCTTAATTAGACAACTTCCTAAACGGTGGCGCAAAGGGGTAGGAACATCCGCCTCCCCATGAGAGAGTTATCTTAATCCATCACACAGAAGCATTCACTGAAAAAGTCAATATACAAAGTTAGGAAATTAAATTTCCGCTGTGAACCGTAGTCTGGTAATTAAGACTAACTTAAAAGCCCATTGGCAACGCATGGAAATATGCTATCAGCACAGAACGGTGATCATATTTTCTCAATTTCTCTTACATCTCAAGGACAATTGCATGAGAGTAGGTCTAAATTAATCTTTCCCACCCAGAAAAAAAACACTGTTTAGAAACTACTTCTGTTTCATATTTTCTTGTGGTTTCTCCCTTGTGGTATTACTAGGGACAGTTGCATGTAAGCAGGAACATTGTGAAAAAGCTCACCTACTGAGGCGCTCTCACCCAAAGTTAATTGCATTTATATTCACTCCAGGGTACTATACTATGCTGATGTCAGAGACTTCTGATGTCAGATAAGGAAGGGGAAGCAGTTGCAGGTAACTCTTAGATTCTGAATGTGTGTGTACCAGTCTTGGTAATATCAAAAGAGAATAAACCAAAACATGACAAAGAATGATTTCCAAACAATGTTTTTCAAATTTTTTTTGTGGGGTCAGCTTCTCTTTGAGACAACAAACCTGAATGTTATTTATATATTTTTACAGGAAATATTGTGTTTTAACTAAACTTGAGCCCTTAAAATTGATGATTGATTGGCGATCCCTCGATTTCGAGGATGATCTCCATCTCTACCACGGATTTACATATGGGTCCTGAGATGACTCAGGAGTCTGATCCTGGAACGTCAAATCCGCCTGCAGTAGGTACACATTTTGTGGCAGGTCAGAGGCCTGCTGGGAGCAAGTTATTTCTTTTTCCTTCCTCCTCTCTCTTTTCAGCTTCGAGGGCAAGGCACTTCTCCTCAAAGCGGGCCACTGTCTGATGGAGGATATGGTGCCATTGGGGTCGGTTGGTAGCTTGCTCTTCCCAGCTTGTGATGTCCACATCAGTTTTCTTAAGCTACGCTTTCAGTGTGTCTTGGTAGCATTTCCTCTGACCACCATGGGATCTCTGACCATGGTGAGCTGAGAGAAGAGGACTTGTTTTGGGAGATGAGAGTCTGGCATCTGCACACAATGTCCAGCCCTGCGAAGCTGGGGCATGAGGATCATTGCTTCCATGCTAGTGACATTGGCTTCAGCGAGGATGCTGGCGTTAGTGCAGCGATCTTGCCACTTGATGCGAAGGATCTTCCGGCAGCATCGTTGGTGGTATCCCTCCAAACTCTTGAGGTACTGTCTATTGGTCACCCAGATTTCGCATCCATAGAGGAGTGTAGGAACAATAATGGTCTTATAGACCTGGATCTTGGTGACCTGCTGTAGATCACGGTCCGTGAAAATGCATCAGAGCTATTTCCCACTGGATCCTGTGGTGGATCTCACTCTCGATTTTTGCATTTTGAGAAAGTTGGCTACCAATATAGCAAAAGTGCTCAACTCTCTCCAAAGTCTGACTCTCGATGGTGATTTGTGGTGGGTCATGTGCAAGGCCTGAAGCAGGTTGATCGAGCACTTTAGTCTTCTCAATATTCAGTGAGAGTCTAGACTTCGGTAAACTTGTGAAAGAAAATCCAGTATGGACTAAAGGTCATTCTCAGTGTCTGCGAGAATGACACAATCATCAGCATACTGAAGATCAGTAATGGACGCCCTGAAGACTTTAGACTGAGTGGAGACGCTGAAGATTAAAGAGCCACCCATCCATTCTATATTGAATGTCAACTCCATTGGGTAGGTGATCTTTAACGAGGACCAAAATGACTGCTAAATAGATGGAAAACAGGGTTGGGGCAATAACGCATCCTTGCTTAACCCCAGTTCTTATGACAAAAGGTTCCATCTCAAGGCCATTACAGAGAACTGTGGCAGTCGTCTGATCATGGAGAAGCCTTAGAAACTTAATAAATTTTGGAGGGCAGCCAAATTTGGCCAGCACCTTCCACAGGACTTCACGATTGACAGAGTCAAAGTGAAAGCCATGTACAGGTCCTGATTTTGCTCCCGAGACTTTTCCATCCTCTGTTATCTTAAAATTAAGGTGCATGTCATTCCCCAGCAAACTTAACTGCTATTTACGTACAGATAGAGGGCTGAGATCCCGTGATGTGTACCAGACATTCAAAATATGCAACTTGGGACTCCAAGACTGGGGTACACTGCATTATCGTGGCTAGAGGAAAGGAGCAGGAAGAGATTCAAGAACTGAAGAACGATGGAGAATGAGGTTATTAAAGCCTTCTACTTTGGTCATTAATAGAGGTGCATGGTATTTTCTGGCAATACAGTGCCAGCTATAACATTACAAAAATCAATACACTAGTTCAGAATTAAATATCACTGACCTTATCCTGATAAAGCAAGGCACCGTCTAGAGTTTTTTCAAGAATGGTGGCAACAGCGATTCGCACCTCTCTTACACTGCACTCCAGCAGGAAAGTCCTGGAAAATACACAATGAAGCTGAAGGGAGCTTGGGATCAAACCTTTGGTTTGTCTATGCTACTACTTCATGTTGAAGTTTGGCATTTGGCATGTAAAAGGACAAAAGCTGAGGCTTGCGTTCATGCTTGCTCCTATTGCAATTTCCAATGTTTTCGTTTTTTAGAGCAGTGAACCTGCATTTGATCACTTTAAAAGACCTCACTGAAGTTATAGTACAATTCATAAGAGACATCCATACATATAGCATCAACATTCTTCAATCAGCGCTTTTATACATAGCATACAGTATGGTTGCATAGCAGATTCCTAGCATATGTTCCAGGCCACTCAGAAGTGATTAAATGGGATCTTTCCTCAACTTCTGAGAGCTGGCACACTTTCCCCACTCAGTGGTCTTCACCAATGGATGATCTTATACACGGCATGATTACCATGCAATGTTCTCTAGCAATAAAAAAATCCAAGCAGCAATTTCATAACAGCGTAACTACCACCATCACCTCCTCTCCAACATTTTCCATCTTAGATTACACACTAGGTGCCTTGGGAATGCCTAAACACTAGATATTTCCTTTTCTGATCAAGAACCAGCAAACTTACTTCCTGATATGAAATCCAAAATACCCCGAAGCATATAGGTAATTCAGAGAGAACTCTGTTTAAACACTAGTGAGTTTGATGCAGAAAAACAAAAAGCCATTCAAAGTTAGGTATCAGAGGGGTAGCCGTGTTAGTCTGAATCTGTAAAAAGCAACAGAGTCCTGTGGCACCTTTAAGACTAACAGAAGTATTGGGAGCATAAGCTTTCGTGGGTAAGAACCTCACTTCTTCAGATGCAAGTAAGTAAGCAAAGTTAGGGGTTCTCTCACAACTAAAGTTACGGAAGGAACGTCAACCTTGAATTTCCTTGCCTCAATTAGTGATTATTATTGCTTGTTAGCTAGAAATACACTACAACGATCAGGTGATTCATGGGAATACAGTAGGATAGCTGAAGAGCTATTCCCTCAAAGTAATTATGATTCATCGTTTAAATATTTAATACAATTAAGAAAATGCTTAAACTTAGATCATGAAGCTTTCTAATACATTGGAATATGTGCTAAAAAGTTAAAAGAGCCTTGGATGCAAAACAAAATTTTCTTGTAATCCCAAAACAAGCCAGTATTAAGTTGTGTGCTCTCCACTCATTGAAACTGTAATAGCTACCGGCAATGGCCTGGATTTATTATGCTCAAAAGAGTTGCTGAAACTTTGGAATAGTGCAAGATAAACCCAACAATCTGCCAGGAGGATTTAATGTAAATGCCTCTAAGAAAGAAATAAATGAGGCTGAAGAGCTTTTGTAAACAACCACTTCATAAAAAGCGGAGAACTGACAAATAACTTGAGAATTCTCAATGAAAGGCATTCTGAAATAAGGCCCGACTAGCACATTTCGGGGGACTTTGTTTCTTGAACACAAATGATCTCCCCCTTCTATTAAGTACAATAAAAGCTCTTTGATAACATCCTTCTGAGCAACCTGAACCATGAAATTGCTCATCTAGGGACTTCACTGTAGAGGAGTCAGTGGGTGGATGAACTTATTCAAAGAATATGCTCTAGCTTCTACATCTTTGTAAGAGAAACAAAATTGAGAATACCTGCAACGATCTTGGTAAATACATTTAATCATGTTTTCTGTTCCCTTCCTCTTGTAGCATAAACAAGTCAAGAGCTCCACAAACTCTTGTATTTCAAAGCAATCACTAAAAACTAGATTATTAAACATTGGTTTCTCCATTTACGTGGATATCACTATTTTATTATATTTATTGGCTTCTTCATGAAAAATTAAGCAATTAGATAATGACAAATACTATTTCAAAACATCTGATTAAGGGATACAGAATATACTGAACAGCTCTTCTACTTTTATTAGTATGTGCCAAACCACACCTTTCAGAAATGTAACTTATATTGACTTGAGAGAGGAGATTGGTACTTACTTTACAAGCTCTCGTCCCTCTGATCCAACCAAATATTCAACTAGCCACTGACAAGCATCAAAACTTTTAGAAAGCAATGCATCAATGGTGGCAATCCATTCTTCCGTATCAATCCTTTAATGAAGCAGAGACAGAAGGATAAGTAAAACAGCAGAATTTCATATCTGACTTTTTCGTGTCTGATAATCAATATCTTGTGTTTCTAGAGCAGGAGTGGGCAAACATTTTGGCCCGAGGGCCACATCTGAGTGGGGAAATTGCATGCAGGGCCATGACTGTAGGGCTGGGGCAGGGGGTTGGGGTGCGGGAGGGAGTGTGGGAGGGGGTGTGGTGTGCAGGAAGGGGCTCAGGGCAATGGGTTTGGGCAGAGGAGGAGTGCGGGGTGTATGAGGGGGCTCAGGAAAGGGAGTTGAGTGCAGGAGAGGGTGCGGGATGGGGCTCATGGCAGGGGTGCAGGGAGGAGTGTGGGAGGGGGCTCAGAGCAGGGGGTTGGGGTGCAGGCTCCCTGCCTGCCCTGGCCCCGCGCTGCTCCCGGAAGCGGCCGGCACCACATCCCTGCAGCCCCTGGAGGAGGGGAGCAGAGGGCTCTGTGCACTGCCCTCGCCTGTGGGTACCTTACCCGAAGCTCCCATTGGTTCCCCGTGGCCAATGGGAGCTTCGGGGGAGGTACCACAGGCGAGGGCAGCATGCAGAGCCCTCCGCCCCCAGAGACGTGGTGCTCGGCCGTTGCCAGGAGCGGTGCGGGGCCCGTGGCGCCACGGGGGTGGCAATCCCGTGGGCCGGATCCAAAGCCCTGACAGGCTGGATCCAGCCCACGGGCCGTAGTTTGCCCACCCCTGTTCTAGAGGTAGTTATCGTTCTGCTGTGCAGCTTTCAGGACAGCAGGACCCGACTGGTCAATCAAAGGGGAGTGGTTTGACTCCTTTTTCTGGGGAGCTACTGCTTCCACCACTGAAAAAGATCTTAAGAATGTAACAAGATACAGTAACTCAGACCCTCTCTCTTTGTTTCACCTGTCTACAGAGTATAAAGGACCCATGTCTTGATTTGAATTGAAAACATGTTGGATAGCACAGGACAAAATAGCGAGACACTTAGGAAAAAAAATCATCCATCACATTTTACTGTCTCAAATCCAGCCTAGCCATTCCTGCACTGAGATCCAAAAAGTGGCTTTTAACATTATTCATAAACTCTGCAATATTCAGGAAAAGTAAGTATTTATTTAAAACTAAATTTACTTGTGCTCATAAAATACCAGGATTTAGAGTTCTTATTTCTCAATTCAGAATACACGCTAATTAAAGCTTTGACCATTTTACTTGTATTTAAATCCTTTCTACCCCCACAGCGATGTTATGGGTGACACCCACAGAAATGGACAACTGCAGTAGAAAGAAGTTGTCAAGTTTCCCTCCCGGGGTTTTTTGTGTGTTGGGCAAATTCCATTTGTATTTGGAATCCCCCAGCTGGAGAGTATTGCTGTGCTGGTGAATATCAACAGGATTTGTGGAGTCAAGAGGTTTAAATGCAATAATTCAAAAAGTTACAGGATTTACAAGCCAGCAAGTCTCATCGGGTATGCCCACAGAGCACTAAAATGAATCCTTACCTGAGTTTTTTCTTGGTTCGTAAATAGGTTTGGAAGAGGAACTGGACTGCTAGCTGTAAGCTCACCTTTGCCATACATGGGTAATAGGGGTGTTTTAGCTTAGTCTGAAAGAAATAACACATTCACTCCAGTCCAGTAGTACCACTTTTCTGTTCATATTTGTAAAGAATCAGTAAACATAGCAAAATACTCGGTTTTTAAAGTTTTGCTTCCTTTGGAGGCACATTGGCAGGCCCCAAATATTACCTACACTTAAATGAAGACTCTCCAGCTCAGAATACAAGAGCAATCTAAAACTAGGGCTATACCTTTGTTAAAATATGAACTAGCTTGCTGAAAAACCCACCCGACCCAGGATGCTGGTTTGTTTACTGTTCCATTATTGTGAGTAGACAGGACTGTATGAGCTCTAGGACTCTGGAGTGCATCTATCGGAGCTGCTAGGCTTGTAAATAATGTCCCTTTAAAGTTGGAAGCATTGTTTTACAGAAAGCTCCAAGAACTAGAAAAAGAATGATACGAAGGTGACTAATATCAATTGTGATCCACCCTTCATAAAGAAAGGGAATGCTAACCAGCCAGAGCTTAGCAACTTGCATCCCTGTCATACAATTTTTTAATTACGGAAATTTAAATCATATTTTTGTACATTTTACTGCAGCCTGATGACAACTGTTTCCATGATCAGGAACAGGAAGATAGCATCAGCTTTTAACTAGATGCTGTCACTAGGAAATGTAATTGGAGATATTGAATAGTTTAAACAAGAATTCCATTAATCCACCCAGCTATTTTTCTTCTGACTGGGGCTCAACCAACCTTATGTATGCCCCTCCTGTCCAATATTATAGCACCCAAGGATTAAAATCTTGCTACTTACAGCATTCAGAGAAGCTAACGACAGAACAAAATTGAAATAGTCACTACTGTACACATCTCTATTCTTCATAAATTTCAGATTTTCATCTCTCACCATCTGTAAAGGAAAAGTGGTTATTGTTAGTAATGAACGGCAAGAAACCATTACATCCTCCCAGGTTACAGTGCTCACATTAACATTCCAATCCTACCTACTCCGGAGGGATCGGCAGTGTTTGGCACATGGTCATGCCACTAAGTTATTTGTGCTCCGAGCTCACTGTATTGCTTTGGGGAAGTTAGTACGGAGAGATTTCCATAAAGGCAATTATTTTCTCCCAAAATATGGTAAGAATCACACTGGGCAGAGTGAGAATAATTTACCCACTTGCCCAGCAAACGATCGCTTGTGGTTTTGTTTGTATTTAGGAATGTTACAAGACTATGTGCCAAGAACATGAAAGCTTAGGATCACTAACGTGCTACACAAGTTATTGGAACATAAAATTAGCAGGTTCAACAAAGTCACAACAACAGTCATGCATGCAGAGGTCCCCCCAAGCAAGTTTCACTAGAAGCCTCACAATAAGTTTAAAACAAATTCTGTTTTCTGTGATGACACGTTTTAAACGCCATGCTGCACTGTAAACCCTCCTGTACGCCACTGCTTAAACGGTCACCAACTCTCCCTCCATTGGCTTCCGATCTTACCAAGCCAACTTCAAAGCCCTCATAGGCAGAGGTAACATTTGTATGTCTGAGCTGGTCTCCTTCTCTGTGTTTTGGTTTCTCCCATTCTCCTCACCTTACTGTTCTCACACTTTGCTCCAAAAATAAGGACAGCTAGCTAGATTTCCTGTTTATCTGCCAAATATCTTCTCTGTTCTTCACACTCACTTCGAGGACTCCATCCTTTCTGCTCTCAATCATCTCTTCTCTCCCCCTTATATACATGGATTTTAATGTTCATTTAGATTGTTTTAAACTAAAAATTCTTCAAGGCAGGGAATCTGTCAATCAATGTTTTTGAATGCTATGGTGTAAAAGTACCGTGCCGTAGAATTAGTTATTAACATTGGATTGACGGCTATAGGAACGAGTCAAACAGTCCTGAAACATTTTCCACCTTTAATCTAGTTTTGTTTTCAACATATCTATTTCTACATTAAGGTCAGCTTCAAAATAATGTATTTCACCTGCTATGCCTAATAAATTAATTGACAGAAACAGCATTCAGTCCCTATTTTTGGAGTTCTTTACCTGATATATTCGTACAGGCATTTTCTCTACAAAGAGTCCTTTCTTCTCTCCTTTTCTGACCAGCTTAGTCAAGATGGAGAGACGGTCACTGTTGGGTCTGTGTGGTCGAGGTGATGACTGGGGTGAAATTTCTGGAGAAGATGGAGCAGATCTAAGAGACAGACAAGTTTAATGCTGATAATTGAATCCTGAGATAATCTTGCAAGGCAATTTTCAATATACCAACAGGAAAATGTCATCTTAATGAAGTGTTTTGATCCTTATCTCCATATATTTTTGGAGGCTGTTGGAGTCAGTGTCAGACCTCTCACTACAACAGTGGTGGGAGCATGAAAGTTACTCATGGAAGCAATAAAAAAGTACTCATTAAGAGCCTTAAAAAAATAGGGCAGACAGCATGCTCCTTTGGGGGACAGGAATTATCCTATTCTTAGTTTTGTCTATGGTATCTAGATATCATGGAATCAGAAATGCCTCAGATAGGAGGATAAACTTACAGCGAGAGATCCTCAGCTTCTTGCCGTACAACGCTGACTCGACTTTTCTTTGGTAAGACTGGAGAGTTCTGATCCGAAACTCTCTGGTAAAACAGCATGTAGGCATTCCAGTACCGCCGACGCACGTCGGGATAAGGGTTAGCTTTAAAGAAAAATGAGGTTCAAGTCAGTCTTTGTAGGTATAACTAGCCTTATAATCCCTACAAGGGAAACATAAAATTCAATAGACAATTAATGCAAAAAGTAAGCTATATAAAGTAATTTTAACCATTTTAATCCCAGTCTACTCTGAGGGAAGTGAGCACATAAGGCGTGGGGCTACAGGGAATTTGGTTCAATAAGTATTATTCAACCCTCTCTCAATAAGCAGTGAAAGCATTCCTCAGTAATGTGGAAAACTTTATGAAAAGTTGCTTAGGAAGGTTTCCTAGTCAAATGTAACTGAAGACATTCTAATTCTAGTCACTCTGAGTCAAAGTGTTAATCCTAGTATGTCTGATAAAATTTACTTAATTCTAACTCTGCAGTGAATTAGTATGAAACAAAGCCGTTATTCATTAAGCCTGTACTTATTACTTACACTGATCATATACTTTTGGTCTATACTCTCCACCAAAACATTCATATTCCAAGGTTTCATCAGTTAACTCAAATTCTTCAACAACCGTGTCATTGAATTTATACCATTTTCCTTTTCCACATCCCCTATGGTCAAACACAACAGAAAAGGTGAAAGAAGTTACAAGATAGGTTTGAGTGCCTTAAATTAAAAAAAATTCTCTAGCAATGAAATTCCTGAGATTGGGTCTGCTTTGATGGTGAACAAGAAGGGCTTAAAACAATTCTTAAAGTTACAAAAATCACTTTAATGAAAAGGTGTGATTTAAAAATCAAAAGCATGAAACATGTCATCTAATGTTCAGACATCACTGAAAGCCCCAATCTTGCAAGCCTGCATGGAACCCTAATGGGTATGTCTACACTGCATCTCAGAAAGAGTCTTCCAGCTTGGTTAGACAGACTTCTGATAGCAGGACTCACCGTAGCACACTAAAAATAGCTGTATAGACCTTGCCACCTGGGCTGGAGATCAGGCTCTCAAGCCCCCTGCCCCTCCCCACCCAGGCTTGAGAGTCCCAGCTGTAATGTCAAAGCAATGTCTACACAAACTATTTTTAGCACACTAGCATAAGTCTGTCTACTCTGGCCAGACGGCTTGCGCCCAGATGCAGTGTAGACACACCCAATGACATTAACTGGGGTAGCTTACAGGATTGGACCTTAGTTCACACTAGATTTTCAACTTTTTCCAGAAGCGCTTACGTTTTTTCAGTAGCTCGTGTCTTTGTTGGTAGCTTTAAAGGACTCATTACGTTTAACAAGGAACCTGGGATGTTCCTTTTAAAACAAGTCATCTTCAGACCCAGTTGCTTTGGTCCTAACCCACTAACGTGTGTGATCATTGTCATTTGTTACCTCCTGTCCTTTATAAAGGAATAATAGTGCCCTGCATGCGCTTGGCCACTGTGCACAATCACACCAACAAGCTCGTAGTTTTCTGTAGGGGCAACTTTTTTTCGTGGGGATCCTCCACCTCCTTGATCTGTATTTCTTCCATTGTCACCAACTTCTGAAGAGGAATCTTGTCGAGCCATTCCTGAAACTGTGTAGGGTTCCATGTTCAACATCCAGGGAAACTGTTCAAAAGCAAACATCTTGGATTAAACTAAGACACCATCTGGTATGTTACCAGCTTGCTGTCGTCGTATAAAAACACAAAGACTTACTCATAAATGCCTTATACACTGGAAATAGCTAATGAAAGTGCTGTGCTTTCACCTTTTATCCGCACAATGTATAAGTTAGCCAGCATTTCTTTAAGAAGCAGGTTTTTGCTCTTGCTTTCCAGGCCATAAAGGACTTGGGAGTAAAGTGGAAACAACAGACTCAGCCCTTGAAAGGCTCCACAGGGAGCTACAAACATTATCAATGCAAAGAAGATCACTGTACAATGGTCTCTGAAAAAAAATGCTTTTTTTGAGGAAGGGGATGAAGGGAAAAATGGGAATTCAAGAGGAGCCGCGGGGGAGAATATAGAGCAGTTCTCTTACCCTTATCTGTTCATCATATTTAATGGATCGGCCACTCTCCCAATCAAATCCAAATCTCATCAGGTGGATCACCAAAACACTGGGCAGAGCTTTAATGCAGGTGCGCTTCACTGTAGTTCTCTTAAAGAGAGAAGAAAGTCACCTGTCTAGATATTCATTATAAAACATTGTACAATTCCTGTCTAGTCTAAATGATTTTTAAAGAATAATGTCCCAAAATTGTACACACAGTGCCAGATGAAAGTAAGAAACACACACAAGCAATGAGCGATGTGTACAGAACCCACGCAGACTGGGTTATTTACACCTTTAGAAAAAACATCTGATACTATCCAGTCGCTCATCCGAGTGTTCGTGATATACAAAACTCAAGGTCATAGGGGATGGAATTTGATGTTTGGTTGGGGCTATAGATTTGGATTTACTCTTGTGATCATGAATGAAAGATACTGTTCCCTCATATGCCATATGAAATCTTTCTTCCTACATCCACGTAGAAAACAAGGAAATACTAAGGCTATGGCTACACTTCACTTATGTCGGTAAAACTTTTGTTGGTCAGGGGTGTGAAAAACACACCCCCCCTGCCCGACAAAAGTTGAAATGGCAAAAAGCACCGGTGTGGACAATGCTGAGTCAGCATGAGACACTCTCCCGCCACCGAAGCTACCGCCCCTCATTGGGGGTGGTTTTATTTTGTCGGCAGGAGAGTTCTCTCCTGGTGACAAAGAGCAGCTACCCTGCTTAACTTACAGCGGCAAGATTTTAGTGGCACAGTGTACACACAGAGCCTAAGTCATAGTGTGTATTTTAAACTCTACTCACAAAAGTAAAATACCTTTTCTTTGCATTTCTCACAGTAGTATGCGTTACTTCCCTCCAGAACTTCTCCTCTAACAAATTGATCCAATGAAATTTCCAGACTTTGACATGAAGTGACTCCTAGATTGAGCGCCATGAAGGCTTCTTCGCGCTCGTACCTAGATTCAAGAGGGGGGACAAAAACATTAAAATATTAGAGGACGAAGCAAAACATATCTAACTTAGACATGTCCTCCTAGGTAGAATCTTCAATTGTTAGAGCAAAGGCTGGAAATCAAGAAATATGTGATTTATTCCCAGCTCTGCTACTGGCTTGCTAAGTGATCACAGACAAGTAATAATCTGCTTATCAGTTTTCATAAAGATAAATAGCCACTTCTGGAAAGTATAACTCATATAAAGAGGATCAACTCTCAAAGTAGTTACAATTTCTGGTCAGAACTTTCTTCACTTTTGTTGAGATTTCAGCTGCTGATTAGGATTAATTTTCTTACACCTACCTAACTTTACAAGAGAACCATGATTTAGAATTATTTTCTATTTGATCTGTTATAAGTGGCCATCAACTGGTTACAGGGTTCCTGCTCTCATTTTCAGCTTCTATTTCGGAGCCACTAATTAGAAAAAAAATGTGATGACCAATATAAGGAATTATGAAAGCCTTAGAATTTTAGCTTGGGAATGCTAGATTTTTCCTATAATAGACAAGGTGCTGGAAGCGTTTTAGTCACCAGCTGTTTACAAAGTACCATTTTGCTCTATTTTTTAAAACTGGAGACATCACATGGTACTGTACAACTAGGTGAGAAGGTTCCAAATTTGCTCACGTAACATTAATATATGAGCAATTTTAAACAGGATGGAAAAGTGGTCCTGAATTCTGAGCCAGTAGGACACAGGCATAGGAAATTATGTTGTACAGGGCAAGCGGTCAGTGAATATTAAAGGGATTTGCAATACTAAGATTACAATAGAGTTGAAAAAGTTTATTCCTCCTCCCACATCTGTTACTTTAAGAAGCAGAAGTAAACTCCATGATGTAGGGACGCCTCACACCACCTAGTTACTTACCTGTGAGGACAGTCCTTACAGATCTTCTGATCTGAGTAGATACCCTGAAAAGTATTCTTAAATATTTGGTCTCGTCCTATTTTCTGTTGAAGATAGAAAGTTAAAGTATTAGTTGGATATTTTTGTAATGTACAAAGAGCAGCATCCTGAATTTAGTCCGTTTTATCTATTACATAAAATACCCTGTGCTAATGCAATGTTAAGGTCACAAATACAAAAGCAGAAACTGCAGAAGTTAACTCATCACAATGTTAACTTACTCACACCGTGTAAAGAGTACTTGATATATACACCCCCCCACTTGATTTTTAGTGTTTCATACAAGCTATATCACCAAGATGTATCTCCTCAAAAATTTGAAAAGCAAGTCTGTCTAAAATTAAGATTAGAGATCGTCTTCTATTTTAATCCCCATTTCATCACTCCCCCTCCCCATCTTACCTTGCCAGTGCTAAATCAATCCTCCTAAAATGCAGCATGTGTAATTTGATGCCACATTAGAATTTTTTCACAAAAGTTTAAGGCAAATAGGAACAGGCATTTGGGAAGTGAGGTTTTGAAGTTTAAAAGATTCATGTGAAATCAAAGATTAGTAACTGTTTTTTAACTGTTGTTCTTCGAGATGGGTTGCTCACGTTCATTCCATTGTAGGTGTGTGTGCTCGCCACATGCACCAGTGCCAGAAGTTTTTTCCTCACTGGTATCTGTAGGGGACCGGCTCTGTCGTCCTCTGGAGTGGCATGTGTATGCGCCGGTATGAGGCGCACTGCCGGCCCCCTGCCTCTCTCAATTCCTTCTTGCCGGAACTCTGACAGAGGGGAAGGAGGGTGGGTCATGGAACAGACATGAGCAACACATCTTGAAGAACACCTGTTATGAAAGGTTAGTAGTCGTTTTGTCTTCGAGTGATTGCTCAAGTCCATTCCATTGTAGGTGATTCCCAAGCAGTACCTCTGGAGGCGGGCAGGAGTTCATAGATGGGTCAATTGCAACACAGCTCTGCCAAATCCAGCATCATCTCTGGCCTGCTGGGTAATGGTGTAATGCATGGGGAACGTGTGTACCGAAGACCATGTCGCAGCCCTGCACCAGGGACGTGCACCAGGAAGACAGCCTACGATGCCTGAGCCCTAGTCAAGTTAGCCTTCACTATGGGTGGAGGCACAGCCTGTGCTAACTTGTAATAAGTGCGGATAAAGGTGGTAATCCAGTTTGAAATCCTCTGAGAGGACACCGAAAGGCCCTTCATCCTTTCAGCGATCGCAATAAAGAGCTGAGTTGATCTACCGAAGGTCTTAGTGCGCTCCAAGTAGAAAGCCAGGGCACGTTTGACATCTAGAGAGTGTGCAGGTGCCTCTCCTCATTGGTCGCGTGAGGCTTTGGACAGAACACTGTAAGGAAGACATCCTGGTTGACATGGAAGTGTTGGCCTTGGCGACGCCTATATCCCCTGCTCTTTCTGCAGTACGGTTCCGCTCTGGTCTGGTCCATGAATGAGGTTTAAATCTCTTTCTAGCATGGGACGGGGTGTACAGACCCAGCGAGCAAAGAATGGCTCGAGTCTTTTAGGCTGTGTAATCTGCTGTCTGTCTGTTCAACAAAAAGGGCCGAGCCGTCAAACGGGAGGCCCTGGATGGACTGTTGGACCTTCGCCAACAGACCGGATGATTGAAGCCATGACACCCTTTTCATAGCCACCGGGGAGGCCATCGCCCTGGCCGCAGTCTCTGCCGTGTCTGAGGCAGCCTGGAGAGAGGCTCTCATGATTGCCCTGCCCTCATCTAGTATGGCATCGAGCTCCTGCTTACATCCTGTGGGAGCAAGTCAGCAAACTTGGCCGTGGACTGCCATACACTGAAGTGATACCTGCCGAGCAGAGCCTACTGGTTTGCGATGCGAAGCTGTAGGTTGGCTGTAGAATAAATTTTCCTGCTGTAGTGATCAAGTCGCTTCGCATCTTTATTTTTTGGGGTCGAGCTGGGCTGCCCCTGCCTGTCGTGCTTGTTGGAAGCCGCAACCACTAGTGATCTGGGGCAGGGATGTGTATATAAGTACTCAAACCCCTTTGCAGGAATGGAGTATTTGCGCTCTGCCCTCTTAGAAATGGGGGGCAGGGATGACAAGGTCTGCCACAGGGCTTTTACGATTTTGACTACCCCATCATGCATGGGTAGAGCCATCTTTTCCGGGGCCGCTGCCACCAAGACATCAAACGGAGTCCACGGATTCGGACATCTTCTCTGCCTCCAATCCCAGGTTGGCTGCCACCTGTTTAAACAGCTCCTGGTGGGCTTTGACATCATCCTGAGGCACACGGGCCTCCTACTGCCTCATCAGGTGATGATGATGAGGCAGCCAGCCCAGGATGATGGGCGGGGTTCCACGTCCCCTGCCTGGGGAACCACAGCCACTGGAGGAAGGATCTCTTGGGCCCCTTGGACCGATGAGACGTCTGAGCCTGGGGACAGTTCAGACACCAAGGCCAAAGGTCTTTCTGATGCCCCTGAGACTGAGCGCTAGGCCTGAGGTCCGCCAGCCTGGGGCACTGCCAATGGGTTATAGATTTACCAGGGCCCAGGCCACTGACCCTGTGGCCACATGCCTGCAGGTTGGCTCTGGGAAGAACCTGCTTGCTGTGCAGGTGGCAGTTGGTCCCTGGGTGCCATCTACTCCTCGCTCTCAGAGCCTGAGGAGGAATGGTCCTCCTCTGGTGAGCACAGCGGCGCCACCATAGAGTAGGCTTCCCCACTATGTCTGGTGGTCTTGTGGCTGGCAATCGGGACCCCGCTGAGCCATGCCGCGTATCCGGCGACGCTGCTCATAGGCCTGGTAATAATCTGGAGAACAATGCCACCCGTTTCAGGAACAGCGCGCAGGCTCCAGTGACCGGAATTGGGAGTGCGAGGGATCGTCCACGATGCTCTGGCGACCGGCGCCGGGGCTCTGGTGAGCGGCGTCTGTGAACCGCGGATCGGTGCCTTTTGGGTGACTGCTGCCAGAGTTCTGGGGACTGGCAGTGTGCCTCTGTGGCCTGGTACCAGGGGTCCGGTGACTGATGTGTGGATCCTGGAGCTCAGTGCCTGGAGCTCGGCAATTGCCAGGAACCTGCCGAGTAGTGGCTGTGGGTCTGTGATTCAGGACACGGCGGTGGTCCTGGTGAGTTGGCTGGAGTACTGTGTCATCGAGGTGACTTCTGCAGGGGTGCCATTGAGGGCTTTCCCCTAGAAACGAGTGGGTGGGAGGGATCCTTAGGCCTCTCTTCCCAAGGAGTAGGCAGCACCAGGAGGAGAAAGATGTCTTTTGCCCCTTAAAAGGCTTCTGGGGCGGATGGCACCGTGAGGTACCACGTACCTCTACCACTCCCTGGGGTAGGAGGCAGATTGTGGGGCAGACTAGGCCCAATAGGTGAGGCTGCCGTGTGGCTGTGCTCTGGTGGCGACAAGATAGCCCGACTTGGTCCAGGGTTGTCATCTCCCTTATCCTTACGGGACCCTGGGGAATGCCCCCTCCCAGGGTGCTTCTTGTGCCTTTTGGCTGGTACTGGTGCAAGAACCATCACTGGGAGACAGCCGGTGCCGGGGGTGCACTTCTTGTCGATGCCGAAGTACTCGGCACTGAGTCCGAATGTGCCGGCTCTGAGGCCGGTACAAGAGCAGACTTCATGAGGAGCGCGTGGAGCCTGATGTCTCTCTCCTTTCTGGTCCAGGGCTTGAATCCTTTGCAGATACAGCACTTTTCACAAGTGTGGGACTCACCCAGACACTTCAAACAACTAAGATGCAGATTGCTGATTGGCATGGGCTTCTTGCAGGCTTGAAGCCTGGGGGTGGGCATGCCCCATCCCTGGACTAAGTCCCTCGGAGGACTATGAATAACTAAGTACACTAACACTATTAGGAACAGAAAACTATACAACTATTTACACAATAAAACTTCAAAGAACCACTGAAAGAGAAACTACTTGCTAGAATAAGGGGAGCGCTCCAGCACCGACACTGGTGGTAAGAAGGAACTGAGGGAGGGAGGGGGCCAGCAGTGCTCCTTATACCGGCCACTCCAGAGGGCACCAGAGCCGGTCCCCTATAGATATACCACTGAGGGGAAAAAACAGTGCATGGGGCGAGCACACACCCCTACAATGGAATGGAAATGAGCAATCACTCGAAGAACTGCAATGGCCTAGAAATTCCAGGTGTGTTTTTATCTGTTTATCTGGATGAAGAATGATGTCTTTGATTAGTTGTGGTATTTTTTGGGCGGGGGCAGAGGGAGGTGGTGAGTTTGTGGATGGAATTAAAGTAATTCCTGAACATAGTATGGCTCCAATGCAGATATAGCTGAGAGTTCCCCAAATCCAGACAGGGAGAGTTGGTTTATGGAGGCCTGGTACTTTTTGGCTACTGTAAAATGATAAGGTGGGCCATTGTGTAGACTAAAAACTGCTCTTTAAGACTGCTTTACAAACCTTCCCTCAAAGTAGGTCTCTTTCCATAACTTGGTGAGTGGGAGGCATGAATCCACACTTGGAGCATGAAAGAGAGGGGGCCTTTTATGGGTGTGGGAGGGTGAAGCAACGTGCATGGGGAGATGTGGTTCATTTCTGGGAAACTTGCAAGCGCCATGGGAACGGATCTCACTGAGGAATTCTTAGCCAAAAGAAAATTCACAAGCCAAACACTCCCATCTTAATAAAAGTTAAAGACAAATATCTGTCAATAACTTTAGGGGAACACACACTGAGAATATTGGAGTTATCGGCCCTCAACATTAGACTGCCAGTAAACCAACAGTTAATGTCACCCAAACACACCTTAACTCAGCCCCCAACTTTATCACTAACCAGAATCAATGGAAACAAAGATTTAATCCTAGTCTCAAACAATGCACATCTTCCTCATATCACTGAATCCAAAAGACAGGCATGATTTAACTGGCCTCACTGAGCCATCTGTATATTTTAAATAAAAATGCATCTGTGTTACATCAATACACCAGATTAATTTTCTGCCTTCTAAAAGCTCACATGCAGTCACCAGGAATAACATTTTTTTACGTCTCTTTCCCCACAAATGATCACATTTTGGAGAGTAGCTTGGGAACAACTTCCCCTCCAAAATACAATATTTATCCACATAAATTGTTATATGATGGATTTAGAATAAATGCCATATTTTGGGCTATGAATCATGTGGGGCCTTGACTTAAAGTTTCATTACCAGGGATTTAAGTGGTGGAGATCAGAGGCATCATGTGAAGGACCTAGGGTGGCAGGAATTATATTTACTTATCAAACATATGTAACCAAAGCGATTTTTGCCAGAATTCTGGACACCACAGGCAAATTACACAAAGAAACCGGTTTAGCAGATTTAAGATGCTAAAGCTACAAGTTATGAACTTCTCAGAGTCTATCAAAACCACGTTTCCCAAAAGCCCATCCAAAATGCAAGGTGCAATAGGTGTGCAGGGTGGAAGGTTGGCAGAGCAAAACTACAGTTCATTTTAAACCTCTGTATTTTGTTATCAAATATTAGTAAGATTTTGTTGCACTTGACTAAAATTGTTAAGAATGACAGCAGTTCTTAACTTACTTTCCAAAGGTGCAGGGCCAACCCCCCCCCCCCCCCCCCCCAAAAAAACCACAACAGAAACCCCCACACATTTCTACCTTGAGGTATTCATCCATCTGATCTATAAGGCTAGTAAAGAATTCATAAGCATCTTGTTGCTCTCGAACATAAAGTTCCTTATTCCACATCTTGAAGATCTATAAAGACCAAAAAGATAACCAGTTTTATAGCCACCACTGTAAAAAGTAAAATGTACATGTTCATGGCTTCTACCTACCTTAAAAAGGATATTTATTAGTTTAAGACCAGACAGATGTTTAATTACTAGTAAGAATCATAAATATTGACATGTTTCACCATGTCTGAATTCAAGTCCCACATATTAACTAACTAGGAAAATTATATAGGTTGAACAAAATGGAAATACCTTCCAAAAGTTCTCGGGTACATAATACTGCAATTTGCTTTCCATCAAATGGCCAAAGAGAGACTGAATTTGATAGAATACACTGTCATCTGGATTGTCCATATCATCGTCGATTGAAAGCAATGCCTTGGGAGGGAAAATAACCATCTGTAACTTGACTTATTTGCAAAAATATCACATAAGAATTTAAATTAATAATTCTGTTACTACTGCGTGTTTAAACAAGGCACAAGTGTTCCTAGAAGACAAAACTGAGTTTGTGAATAAAAACTTGCATTTTAGATAAAACTTGCAGCGCTAAACAATAGATTCATTTAAAAAATTCCTTTTTAAAAACTAATTTTGATATTATAACCTATCTTAAGAATGTCCATGTCCTGAGCCATTCAGCATATTTCAACACTCCAAGTTTTTATACGCAATAGGAATCTATTTTGGGACTTGAATGAATTTACAGTAGAATTAAATATTTGTAAAATAATTGGACTAATTTTGCAGTGTTTGACAAATATTTGACTAAAAACCCTTTTCTTTACTCAGCGCTGATTTATAGTGAAATCAAAGTATGGGTTGGCAGAAAGCATTTGTCAGAAATTAAAAGTTAAATTTACCTCAGGGAGACCTGGCTGCATGTATAGCTGCTGGAAGACTGCATTCATGTAACAAGTAGCACCACCGTTTTTCAGCCCCACAAATCCTGAAGTGGATCGACTATCCACAGGTGGAAGATACTTATGGGAAAATTGACATTTCTCTGTATCAGTCGATTATAGAAAGTATGGACTCCAATAGCTTGTAAATCACATTATTATTATTATATAGGCAGTTATAAAAAGGTATGCTGGCTGTCAAACAACGTTTTTATACATTTCACTGAGATCTGGGCCAAATTTGTGAGAGCTATGCACACAAATTGTTGTATTTGGCTGTACAGCCAATATTGAATATAAGATACCTAAGAACAGTCTACAAAGTTGTGTATCTTTTAAATCAAACCAGTCAGCGATTTTTAGGCAATAATTTTATTTATCAAGATGACAATTGCCTAATAGACTCAAACGTGTGCTTGCTCTTGGAAAGATCAATATATGTATGCATTAATTCAGATCTGATGATCATCACTTTAAAATGAAGGCCCTGGAACATTTGTGGTTGGAACATGTAAGTGGCTAAAAACAGTATTTCAAATCACACGGAATAATTTAAATTGCATCAAGGCATCTTACTTACATCAAACTCCTTGGTAAGTGCAGGGTCAGGCTGATGGTGCATAGAAAGTAGCTCTTTTGTAATAAGCTGAAGATTGGAAGGTGAGCTATCAGCCAACATCACTAGCACTTCATAAGCTGCTAATCGGCTATCCACTGTACTGCACCTAAAAAGAAAACCATAAGCGGGATCTATTTAGTAGGTAGTCATACTCCATAATTTTAAATTCTGGCAAATCTTGTTAGTCAGACTGTGTAACCCACTTATAATTGCCAAAGGAAAACAAAATCAAAAGATGTTTAGAGACCCCTCAATAGTCTGATTCACAACTTGCTGTGAGAATTTTATTCCCTGGACCTGTACCAGTGAATGCTACTCATTTTGTGGGAAGAGATACATTTGTGCTGAAGGTCAAAAAAGACACCGCGAGACACCAACTGCGCATGCGCATCCCATCTGGGCACTGCTACCGAAGATCTCTGATCAATGGCGCCGGGACGCACCGACACCTGAAGTGGAGCACCCACAGGGACACCACTCGAAGAAGTAGTTAACTTTCCATGCATGTGTCATTTAGCCATCTTCCCATAGTGATGAATATTCTTCAGGCTAGAGGATTCCCCACCACCTCTAGGCCAAGATACCATGCCCACTGGGTACAGCTCTCTGCTGCATGTGAAGTTTGACAGGCAAATCCTTTGGGATTTAGAGATTAGTGGGAGTTTAAATGCACACAGGAATTGGCAAGTTTTGGTACAGTCCTTTATCAAATGCACAAGTAGCTGATTATTAAAGTACTCAGATATAGCTGGAAAGTTGACCCATTGTACTAACCCCCATAGCTTACAGTTCCAGCCTGCAATCTAGCTAGGAAAGCACTTGTACAGTGTGAACAAAAATGCAAATTATTTTCTTTACTTTGGGTGAAAGTCCTGCTGACTGATGGCAGCACTGCCAGCTGGAGAATTGCTATTCAGGATAATCCTAGATGCTCGGAAGAGGAAATCATCTAATAATGGTTTAATCAAAGATGAGCCTGTAAGAAAGCAAATCCACATTTAATGTTAAATATCTGCTGTACTGCTACAAAGACAGTCAAATCTTGTCCATATCAAGAAAGCCACCTGTTTAGAATATCACCATGCAGGCCATTCAGCAGCAGCAGGAACTATCCTATTTTCTTCATTACTGATTTTTCAAATCAGACACTAGTAACTATCAAAGGAAAATATGCTCAGAATTCCTAGATGCTGCAGCGGTGGTGAAGCAACAAAACTATATGCAGCCACAATATTGTTATTCCCCTGTAAATTCCCTCCACACAGACCATGGCAGAGAAAAATGTCTTTAAATAATTCACTACAAATCCCAAACCAAACCCAAACAACCTGCAATGAAGAACATGGTTACTAACCCAGGTAAGTTACTTCTCCCGGTACAAAATAGCTTCATAAAGCTGTGTCTGCACTTACGGTGGTGTGTAAAATACAAGCACTGTATGCCCAGCTAGCATGGATATAAACAGCAGTGTAGAAGGGAAAGCATAGCTTTGGTGAGTAGAGTGCCCTAAACGTTCGAACCCCAAGGGTATACATACACGTGCTCTCTACATGCCAAAGCAGTGACTAAAACATCCACACCGCTCTTTTTTGCGGCATAGCGTCCTACTGCAGAGCCTTTCCCCACCACAGGGAAAGGCTCCAGCAGTGGAGAAAGGCTTTGACTGTTCCCCGCTGCCAGAGCCTTTCACTGAGGCATGTAGCTACACACTGTAGGGACAAGTGTGGGTGGAGATTGCCTTTCACTGCTGTGTGTAGCTACATGTGTAGAGCCTGTACTCTACATGCCATCGTAAGCACAGATTTGCCAAAGACACTATCTACTTCTTTATTAAACAAAACCAGACATCTTCAAGTGATAAAGAGATCAAACTCAAATTGGTTTATGTACTTTGGTACACAAAAGGATACTTACCGAGCATTTCCTTTTCGGCCCCACACAGCGAAAGAAGAGTCTTAATGAGCCTCAAGTGTCCTGCTAATAAAATGTTGTCAGCTTCACTGGTCTCACACTCAGCTGTGCGGTTGGGTTCAAAGTTATCCAGCCAAGTGATCTCATCTTCTAACATGACAGCTGGGCTGACCTTCAACTGCTCCATTTCAGAAGCTATGGAATAAACAGAGAAAATTGACATTACAGACATGAAGAACTTAAACACCGACAGACAATCTCTTTCCAAGAATTTCACAGCTTTGATCAACAACAATGGATATGGCACATTACATTGCATGTCAACAGCAGGCATTTAGTTATGCAGCTAATTAAAAAGCTCATGAAACCGCAGCTCACCATCAAACTTACTGATGTTCATTGTAAATTGGTCAAAAGAAATTTAGCGCATGAAAGAGAGGGGAAATGTACATATCTGTACAACTACAGGTATTACATAACCATGTGTAAAAAAGGAGAAATAAGAAGTCTAAGTCTTTAAGGTGAGCATTTTTAAAGGTGCATGCCTAAAGTTAGGCATGTAAATTCATAGTTAGGCACCTAAACTGAAGGCCACAGGTGCTCAGTATCTCTGAAAACCAGGCCACACAGGGAGGCAGCCAAGTCAAAAGCCAAGTGTCACTACATGACAAGATGGGGGAGGGATATAAGGGGCAATAGGCAAGAAGTAATTCTGTAGAAAGGGAGAGAATCTTAAATTGAAAAACAAACATTAAAATCTACAAACAAAAATAGAGTATTAAGCCAGGGTAGAGGCAATATGAGTTGAGAAGGGTGAACCATTTTCTAAAAAGCACAAATATAAAAGCTTGTGTTGCCCCCATTCCCTGACTTCTCAGTGTCTTGTCTACTTAGACTGTAAGCTCTCATGGGCACGGACTTGTCTTACATGTCTAAATGCCTAGAACACTTCTGGTTGTTATATAAATGTCATATTAGAGTTCTCATTCCAACCTGGAACACATACTTACAAGTGAGATCGTCCAGTAACTGGCATCTCAGGTCAAAATACTCTGTACACTGGGATAAGAGCCTAAAACAAAGATGAGTAATTACAAATGGGAAGATGGTTTTTAAATAAGTCTAAATCTTAGAGCATTTGCTTAAACATGTACAATTCATCCACCCAATCATACCACTGTTATAGATCTACATATTTTATACCTCCACATGCACACCACTGTAGCTTCTAAGCAGATTTCTTCATAGCAGCCACTTTTTGAATTTTGGACTGACAATTCAATTTCCCCCCCGCCTCCCCTCACCTCACAAAACTACATATTAGATGATCACGTACAGTTGATAGAAAGAGGATAAGATGCTTCAGGTTCTTAAGTTATTCTTTTTCTACCATGGTGGACATAGAATTTGTATTTCAAAATTAATGTTGAATTCAATTTCCCAACTAAAAAGCATTCTTCAGAAAAGTCAATGGAATGGATATCTACAGTCTAATTAAAATGCAATGGGCAGGGATGGAATGTGTGAGGTCAGTGTCACAACTGACGGGTCCAGACTTAACGTTCAAAGAACCAAACATCTTTGTTTAGCATTCAGTCTGGACTCTCCTGAATAAAATTTCTTGCCATTGAACCTTGGATGGCTGGAAACACATAGTGGCACCTCCATGCACCTGGGGCAGCATCCAAGATCTGAAGGTTACACCCAAAGATACAAATGAATTGGACTCTAATGTTCACGGTCTACTGTAGACAGGAAACTTTAAAAAAGTCTGACTGGTGCAGTATTAGTTGACTGCTAAAGTTACACCTTCTTCAAACTTCAAAGATTTTGAAAATCCTTAAGGCAAAAAGCCTTTTTCTAAAACTTGTGAATTTTCCTCTCTGAATAAGCATGCATGTAACTTGCCTCTGGTTGATTCCTCTCATGATGCTGGTTGGTGACCAAAGAGGCAGCTGGGCAGTGAGAATGACACTTAAGAGAAACTGGTTTGGTTTTTGTACATCTGGGTGAGTTGATGTGTCTGTCTGACTAAGGGTATATAATTGGTCACAGGCAACGCGACGAATCTGAAACAAAAGCATTGTAAGTACTCTATATTTCATGTTCCCCAAGGTACACTTACTTTGATTAGAAATCTATAACAGAAATACAAGTTAGAATCGGAAAGCCATAATAGACTGTGGGACCCACCGAGTGTGGCTTTTTGTCCCCCTGTGGTGGCAACACCATGTCAAGTTGTTTATAAATTTGCTACTGCCTCTGAGCTAACGGTCCTGGTCCGCCAGCTTAAGCAGCAGAGACTTGTGCTTTTAGATCCATAAGTTTGTTTCAACCCTTGCAGATGATCCTTTCAGGGGAGTCATTACAAAGCATACCATCCCATATGTAATCCTTTCACATCTCAAGTTAAGCAGCACTGGATATGAATCAATAATAGAATGAGAGATGTCTAAAGAGCCAGCAAGTGCTGTAGAAGCAATGTTGGCAATTTGATAGATGGCATTCTCCCCTCCCTTCCCCCCAGTCAGAACTGAGCCAATGACCTAACACAGCATGTGAGGACAGACGAGATGCTTTCTTTTGGCTAAGATGTTAAAGCAAGATCCTAATCACTTGTTGTCTTTAAGCACTGTGGCACTATTCATAGATAAGGACGCTGGCCAAATTCCAACTGGAGTAACTTGACCTACTAAACTCCCCATAGAGTTGAATTGCTCTGTTAAAGAATAATAGAATACCATTTATTTAAATATTTTTGGATGTTTTCTACATTTTCAAATATATGGATTTCAATTTACAACACAGAATGTAAAGTGTACATTGCTCACTTTCTATTTTTTATTACAAATATTTGAACTGAAAAAAAACAACAAAAGAAATTGTATTTTTCAATTCACCTCATACAAGTACTGTTGTGCAATCTCTTTATCACAAAAGTTGAACTTACAAATGTAGAATTATGTACAAAAATAACTGCATTCATAAATAAAACAATGTAAAACTTTAAAGCCTACAAGTCCACTCAGTCCTACTTCTTGTTCAGCCAATCGCTCAGACAAACAAAGTTTGTTTATATTTGCAGGAGATAATGCTGCCCGCTTCTTTTTTACAATGTTACCTGAAAGTGAGAACAGGCATTCGCATAGCACTGTTTTAGCTGGCATCGCAAGATATTTATGTGCCAGATGCGGTAAAGATTTATATGTCCCTTCATGCTTCACCCACCATTCCAGAGGACATGCTTCCATGCTGATGACGGGTTCTGCTCGATAATGATCCAAAGCAGTGTGGACTGACACACGTTCATTTTCATCATCTGAGTCAGATGCCACAAGCAGAAGATTGATTTTCTTTTTTGGTGGTTCGGGTTCTGGAGTTTCCGCATCGGACTGTTGCTGTTTTAAGACTTCTGAAAACATGCTCCACTCCTTGTTCCTCTCAGATTTTGGAAGGCACTTCAGATCCTTAAACCTTGGATTGAGTGCTGTAGCTACTTTTAGAAATCTCACATTGGTACCTTCTTTGCGTTTTGTCAAATCTGCAGTGAAAGTGTTCTTAAAATGAACAACATGTGCTGGGTCATCATCCGAGACTGGCATAACATGAAATATATGGCAGAATGCAGGTAAAACAGAGCAGGAGACATACAATTCTCCCCCAAGGAATTCAGTCACAAATTTAATTAATGCATTATTTTTTTAAACGAGCGTCATCGGCATGGAAGTATGTCCTCAGGAATGGTGGCCAAAGCGTGATGGGACACACGAATGTTTAGCATCCCTGGCACGTAAATACCTAGCAATGCTGGCTACAAAAGTGTCATGCAAATGCCTGTTCTCATTTTCAGGTGACATTGTAAATAAGAAGTGGGTAGCATTATCTCCCGTAAATGTAAGCAAACTTGTTTGTCTTAGCCATTGGCTGAACAAGAAGTAGGACTGAGTGGACTTGTAGGCTCTAAAGTTTTACATTGTTTTGTTTTTGAGTGCAGTTATGTAACCAAAAAATTGAAAATCAAATATTTGAAAATGTAGAAAAACATCCAAAATATCTAATAAATTTCAACTGGTATTCTATTGTTTAACAGTGTGATCAAAACTGCGATTAATTTTTTTAATTGCAATTTATTTTTTTGAGTTAATCACATGTGAGTTAATTGCGAGTAATCGACAGTCCTAGTATCAATACAACATTAAGATTGCAAAGTCAAGCATCTAAATGCCAAGAAACCCCAAATGTTTATAGTTGCTCCTGCAGTGTTCACTTGCTCATGGTGGACATACTTTTTATTAATATGTTGAAAAATATATAGCAACAAGAAGTGTAAACAGACAAACTACTGATCATAAAAAATACAGCATGTGCTATGTCACCAAAATTAGTAACTTTCAGAATATCCAAACTTTTGAGGGCTTGCTCTCAATCACACAGAAAAACTAATGCTAGGAGGCTTTTGCACTTAGCTGTATGTTTCAGAGGTTTGGGTGAGCACCTAAGAATTCATATGCTTCTCAAACCTCTTTGAATCATAGAATATCAGGGTTGGAAGGGACCTCAGGAGGTCATCTAGTCCTTTGGCTAGAAAGATAAAAGGAACAGCCCCTTGTGAGATTCTCAGTCCTGACTGGGAGAGTGATAGTGTTAGCCTTCAGACCTTCCCAAAACTGGGTTATTCAAACTAGTCAGCATAGTCTTACTTTCAACTAACATTGGTGTGACACAGTGTCAGTAGACTTAGCCTGAGCACTTGGTAAACATCCCCTCATGGGGAAAATTAGGGAGATAACTGGTTAATTACTGAACAATTAGCCAATTAACAAGGTGGCTCAGCTCATCAGCTGAGGACATCTAGAAGAGAGACAAGAAGAGTAGTGGGAAGGAAGAGCTAGAGAAGCCCAAGTTCTCAGGGAGGTGAGATCTCTCCCCATCTCACCCTGTGCCTAGGGAAAATGTAAGAACTTTGAGCTGTGGGGAACTTGTTCAGTTTTATTCACACAGTAAATAAAGCACTTGGTGTTGAACTTGCCACAAATCCCCTGTGAAGACTGTTTGCAGAGAAGAATCCAGGGTAAGGGAACACTGCCCTGTGACAACTAGTCATAGATGAAGCAAACAAATCAAGATTATACTCTCACAGTATGACATAATACTATAAAAAAAGGTATAATTTTAACGGAGACAGGGATTAATACTGCAATCAGTGATGTCTGATTGAGTAATATACAGAACATATTAATCAGATACCGAAAGTGCTGAAATGAATATTTGTCTGAGACCAGTAATGTAAACAAGATATTATATTTCAGTGGGACCCTCAGTGAATGACTTAGAAATCTTAATTACAGCCACTCACGTCAGGACTTGGTGATCCAAGTAGAATGTCAATGATGAAGTCAGCAACACAAGGCAAGCTGTAGAAAGATCCTAAAAATGAAACAATCCCAGTCAGTGTTTTTTGCCAACGGAACTTGTTAAAAATATAAACTGATCATAAATAAATATAAATAAATAATTAATAAAGTATCACTAGAACAAAAATGCATCTCGCCAATACCAAGGATGAGAGATATGTGGGTATGGAAAAATCTTCTTACACCTTGATTTCTCCCCTTCCATAGATTGTGGATTTTTAATATAAATATGACAATTCCCCTTTTCTCCCCAGTAAAGGTTTCAGACTCTCTGTATGTGAAGGCACAAGTGCTAGTGAAGTGATTTACTAGCCCTGTGGTTGAATTTATAGCTAGACAAACAGTAACATAAGCAGAAGTGATTACTTCAAAGCAAAGCTGTAACCATTTTGATGCTAACATTAAGTAAACTTGCCCAAAACACTCAGTTCATTAAAGCCATGATTCAGCAAGGTACCTGAGCACATAAGCAGTTCCACTAATACAAGTATCTTGCTGAATCAAAGCCTAGGAAACATAACCCCTGCACCCCTGTAAACTATGTTTCTTGCACTGCTGCAGTTTATTTCAGAAATGAATCCTGCGGGAGATTTCAGTGTAAAAAACGTTAACCTGCAATAAAAAATTAACAAAGAAAATAATAGCCAGTAAGTAATGCAGCACGTCTACACCAGCAAAACACTTGTGGTAATTGAATAATAAAGTAAACAATCCCAAACATTTCAGTTTCATTTGCTCTCATCGTAGATGCCCCTCAAAGAAATACTGAAAGAATATTGTTTATCATCCCCAAAGCACTAGTTCTATAGTGAAGTTACATAATGTAAGGCTTTTGAATACAGAAGCCACCTCACTAATTTTGTTAAGAAGTGATTGAAATATTTTATCCCAATTACCTTGATATATTTATAAAAATATCAGCAGGCCATCTAACATTAAATCTTGCAGAGAAAACCAGCTGATGGAAAGCTTCCTTTCCATTTTTTTTTTAATTAAGTTGTATCTGCAAATTGAGATGCTTCAATAAGAGCAAAATTCAGTAAGGAGGAAAGCACAAAATGTATAAATTCATCTTCAAAACCTGACTCCCCACTAATTACATTATACTGAAATTAAATTATACTGAATTAATAAGAGTCTACTCCATACCCAACTGCTGACTGCGTAACTGTAGGCACGTAACAAGTAGAGACAAGGCCTCTCCAGCAATCAGAGCATCTTTGGTGGATACAGACTGCTGTCTCACACAGATTCCGGCGTGGAGTGCTGTTGGCTCTCCTTCACTTCCTGAGCTACAATTGCTTCCTGCATTACATTAGAAACGACAAATGTAATGATCAGTTGAGGTTTTTAAAGCTTTTCTGATCAACATTTCTCTTCTAAAAAGTACTTTAAAAAGTACTTGTAAGAACACAGTAAGTACAGTAGATTTAAGTAGCAATTTAGAAGGAGTTCATCTTCTAAGAACTCTAGAAGTCTTACTCTCAACTTACTCCAGTTGTGTATTTTGTTTAGACTAAATGATGCAGTCTCAACTATGAGTGACATACCTGAGCTGCTAAGTCTGTTTCGAATCCCAGCAGGAAATAAAGTGTTACTTTCTTTTATCGGTTGACTGCTCCCCACTAGGTCAAGTCGTCCTGCAGCAGCAGCCCAAGAAAGTCGCATGAAGCAAGCCACCGTAGACGTGAAATCATTTATCTCCATTGTCTGAAGGAACAGGAAAAAGTGGTTACTTTTGCCACACCCAATAGTCTCCTTTACCATGAGGAAAGGAGGAACCACAAGGTCTTTCCATTCAGTTTTGGTCCTTGCTCGTTATCGGTGCCATGACACAAGGATGTTTTGCTTATATGAAACAGTGGTTAATATGGCTTATTGAAAGCCAGCCAGCCAGCACTGTCTTTGAAACAGAAAGAAGAGTCACTACAGAAAGACTCCCCTCCTTCCATCTGGAGCTAAACATGCTAACTTCATCCTGGCAGGAAAGCACCAACTGAATCTTAAATTGAGATCCTATACATGTTAGCACATTGTGCTAGCTATAGATCACAGCCCATGCAATTTCTTTCAATCTGACAATAGGAAAATGGGTCAAGTTATTCCTTTTATAGCAGTGTGTTTTAGTACGTGGCCTCTCCCAATAGATCAATCACTAGGAAATTCTGAATCTTTCAGAGACACATTGTAGTTAAAAATAAAAGTCAGGGTGAGATTTGGGGGAGGGGGGTAGGACCTGGATTGTCTCCTAAGCTTTGAGATGAGACCTGTGCATGGAGACCCAGTTTCACAGCACTACTTATGTTAAACTCCAGAAACTAAGAGCAAGTTTCACCTTTCACTCTACAGCACACTGCTATATCTTCAAGACTGTCAAACCTTCACTTACTTGTATTGCAACCCGTGCTGCAGGTATGATCTCTTCAACCCTAATGGAGGACCTGTCAGAAACTGACAACTGTCGGTAGGATGACTTCTCAGGTGTTCCACAAATGGACATCTGCCTGCTAGCCTGCCGGCTCACATTACGGAATGGGCGTGAGGACAGCGCTTCTACCCCATCTTTGAGGATATCCTCATCTAGTAAGGAAGGAAGTGTTTGGCCAACAAGTAAGAACCTAAACACACAAAGAAAAGAGTCAGGTTTATTTTTGAATATTGGGTGATCAGAGTCTTAGTATAGAACTCGAATCACTGTTACATTTCGAGATAACAGGCCAACTGCTAAAAAAAAAAAAAATGCAAGTAGCATTACTAGTGGCCTTATATACAAGGAAAAGCAATCTCATACCTTGCAAGTTGCAGACAGATGGAATAGACTCCCTGTCTTGTTTCATAGTCCACTTCTGATGGGATGGAGTCTCTCTGCATCACATTCACCACCAAACTTAAAAATAAGAGAGACTATTTTATAAGATGGTGTAAAAAGGAGACTGTTGGTAACGAGTTTCGGGTATTTCCCCCCACCACCCTCTCAGCGACTTAGTGCTGACAGAAGTACCTGACTGATACCTCTTGAGACCGAGATCCCTATTTTCCCCCCATTACAAAGGGCTTTGAGAGCTATAGGGGAAAACTGCTGTAAGAGCAAAGTAGTATCACTTGATAAGTACAGCACAGGCAGCAGCTCTGCAAGTTTTTCCAAAGTGCCCACTGTGCCTCCACTCTCACCAGGAGGGACCAATTTTATGGATAAGAATGGAATGATCAATTGCACTGACCAATTCTTGGTCCATTTTAACACTGCGAAAAATGCCAACTAGTGTCAGCTGGGGAGGTTGTGTAATATGCACATCTGTATTCTTGAACTGAAGTGAGACCACTTATTCAGCACCCAAATACTGACTACAGCAATAGAAAAAAGAATGCAAATGAATTAGCTATGTACATTATACACTACATACTATAGATACAGAGTGGCTGTTCAGACATTACTAGTGAAAGTAAGTAAATCTACAGGTAGTTCCTTATTCACAGGACCCAATCCATTTTAGTTTTCATACTGCTAGATGATAAAAACTGAACACCTATGCAAGTATGCTATACTATAAGCAGCGTGTTAGAGCCTATTACAGAAACTATACAGTTATCACTGATAAGAAAGTTAGTGTTATGGAAAAAAATAAATGTCTAAGGCCTAACCTCAAGCCTCCTGCTCTCAGAAAGTTTTCACAGAAAGATTTGGCACAATTTCTTGCCATTTCATCATCTGCCGTTGGCATCAGCTTGGAGCTCAGTACCTGAAATGCATGCAAGTGTAAATGTTTCGCAACTAGTATACACAAAAACTATGGCACCTCTGAAGTAGCATCCAATATCCTAGGCAGTCTCACCCTAAGACTGAGCATTTCCCGCTCTCAGTAATTCAAAGATACAGCCTTGCAACGATCTGACCTATAAAGAGCCAAACAGTATTTTAAAACATTGCCTTCTGTTTTTATTCTCTGACAAGTGACTGATATAATCATAAATGGCTCACATAGTAAGAAGGGAAGAGTCTGGACTCGCATGTGAACGACTTCTTCAGGCTTAAGAGGAGCTCTGGAGGGTTACAATTCTAACACAGTTAAGATGATGTTATTCCATGGAAATAATAACTATTGAATAAGAGCTCCGAGGGATGAGGTTTTGATTTTACATTTCTACTTTTATTTTGAGGTGTGAAAAAAATTAAGAGGATCCAAGAAATTTTATGGCTTTTAGGAATGTCATCTTTATTATACTGCTCCTCTCATTTGCAAGAAGGTACCCTTCTCAGCAGTGAGTGTCAAAGTGCAACGTTGGTCAGAAAAGTGACCACAATGGACCCGTGTTTAATAGCTTTAGCAGACTAACAAATATGAGGGATTAAAAATAATTCTGGCTTGTTAAGAGAAAATATTTTCCATTATACTTGACTGAACTTCAGGAACACATCCGCTAATATAATCCATTTAATTATCGGACCTAAGGAATATTTAGTTAGGTTTGCTTCCTCATTAGCCTCACTGCTGGGAAATAAGCATTTTGTTACTTATTTGCTCTGAAGTGAAAAAATCATTTGGGGATACTAGTCCCACTGCAAAACAGAATCCTATCACCAGGAGGGCATCTGTACTGTGACACTGCAGACTGCTCTCTCAATTTGGGAGTTGCAAACAGGTTTTGGGGGGGTTACGACCACTCTACCTTTCTTCATGGCTCATTGGAAGAGGAGGAGCCTGAAGCTTGTTGTTAGAACATGGGACGTGGTATGCAAAAGGTGGAGAACTGCAGTACTGGTAACAGACATATGAAGGTAAATGGCTATTACAAAAATTCCTACAGAAGGCTTTGCAGTCACCAGGGATGAGAGACGAGCATATGCCTCTGTCCGTTGCATCCGGGAAGGGTTTGGAGTGAGGGGGATTCTTACGCCCCAAATATACCAGGAAATTAACCTGCTGCTGACAACAGTGGCTGGCAATGGGACCCCAAACCTGTACATGTTAATCTAGATGGGTCTGTAATGGAATTGTAGAGTCATCCTATGATAGCATTTGACTCACTGTTCTGAACATGTGGAAAGAAAGATAAGATATACAAAGGATGTGGATTAATTAGGCTGCAAGTTTAACTTAACTGCTCTGGGAATTATCCAACAATAGTTCATACCGTGCAGGTCATGATTCCATCCCTAGTCATCTGAACTTGGTGGAGGGCTGCTGTCAGGACCCCACCCCTCCAGCTGGTCCCCAGCCTGTTCCTGGGAACTCACTGCCCTCCCGTTGTACAAAGGTGAAGGGGCTGGAGAAAGGAGGTGGTCTTCTCACTGTATCAGACATTAGGATCTCCCATCCCGTACCTCAACTTTAGGGGATGCTTTCCCCTTAGTCCACTTCCAATTCCAGTTTATCAGGGAACTGGACTCGTGTGGAACAAGTACATGCACTGGACATTAGCCACAAAGACCTAACAGCAGTTCGCTTAGCTGCCTTCCCCTTTACTTCAACCTGGGTTCCCAGATTGTTAACAATTTCTTACCTAAATCTGCTAAAATATATCCACTCCCTTGTTGGAGAGGCCTACCCCATTGCCCTGAATAACTCCCATACCAAATACGATTTTTTGGGGGTGATTAACGTCCTTCCCTGTTCCAGATGTTCACACATCTTCTGGTCTTGTCAGCCCACAAAGGCCTGGCAACTCCCCACCAACCTTTTCTCACTGAAGCATTTCAGACCAGTTAACGGTCATCCCCAGGAAGAGGTCCTGGGTCTGCCCTACATCTCAGTGCCCTGATTAAATCAACCCTAGAGCTGCACATTTTTCTCCCTCAGCGTAACTATTTGCAAATTTGACACACATTCACCAAAGAGTTTCAGTCAAAAAGTGATGACATTGGTGGTGTCTCCCTTCACGTTTTAGCTCAGTGGTTAGGGCTTTCTCCTGGGACGCGGGAGACTGGGTTCACTGGAGCAGGGATTTGAAGTTGGGTCATTTTCACTCCCACTTTGTGTAAATAGAGAGACAAGGTGATGGAGGTTATATTTTTTATTAGACCAACTTCTCACCCACCTTGTCTCTAATATCCTGGGACCAACACAGCTACAACACCACTGCATCCAACATTTGTATAAATAGTCATTGGAACAGAGACACAAACAGCTTCAACAGGAGAGACTGAGAAAGTGAGTGTAATATATTCAGCCCTTTTCCTGCAGTTGAACTTGTATCCATTAGAGTAATATCCCTGTCTATTTGGAGATTCAGAAGTACTGTACACCACACTAATTGCATCTCCTAAAAAGGCCCCTCTGGGGCCCTATAGTGGGCCTTGGCATATTTCTTCTTAAAAAGCAGTTAATGTTTTGCTTTGTCAGCCCCCTTCACATCTTCAGTGACATCTGACAGTGGCTCATTTTAAAGGAGAGCTTATTTTGTAATCCAAACAATCCAAATTAAATTTGGCTTGATTTTCAGAGATGTTGAGCACCCCTGGCTCCCATTCATTTTTAATAGAGATGCATGCGTTTAGAACCTCTGCAGATCCAGCCAAAGATTTAAACCAATAGCTAAGGCCTTCTATGATGGCAGAGAGAAACATACAGATAAATTACAAAATTGTCTGTACTGCTTACTAACACATTTAAAAGCCATCTTACAATTACAATGATGAGAGGGGCCTGGGTTCGTAATGAAACCTTAAGGAGAAGCTTCATATTTCATGCTCCAAATCACTTGTTTTGTGTAACAGATTAATCATAGTTCAGCTGATGATATTTCTAGCAGTTGACAATATTTTTTGCAGGACTTCACAAACTGTATCCATTGCTTTAATTGCAATGTTAGAAAACTGAGGAGCATGTTGACAAAAGGGTTTCTTACCTCTAAATTGTAGAGCACTCTAAAGGTGGACATGCCAGGAGCAAAAGATCTAAAGAGACTTTCCAATATCGAACTAGCACTGGGCTGGTGTTGATGCTTTGAAGACAAGGATGGTGATTTTGAAGACTGAGAACTTGATTCTGACAGCAGTGTTTTCTAAGAGGAATAAGCACAGATTAAAACTGCACTTTTAGAATATCACTTAAGGAGAAGTAAGCCTTGGAACTGCATCTTGTATAGTCCCAGTAACAACTCCCCTCCACCCTCCCAGCCACCTAGAAATAAAGCATTAAAAACCTTGAGACAATATTATTCTACCTTATCACTAAAAAGTTTTACATAACTTGAAAACTTCACAAATGAACACCCAACACAGTATTACAAAAACCCAATGTTAAATGCCTCTTTTTAGCCCTACAGAGACAAGAATTTAATATGGGTTTAATCCATACCTTTCTTCCTAGGGAATCTAGCTGATCAAGTGCTTCCTGAATAGCTGGGTCAGTAGGAATCAACAGCAGAAGCTTCCGTACACGTAACGTTATCCTGGAAAGTTCAAAGCAATTATTCCACATAAGATAGGATTCACTCAGCTTCATATTGGACAAGAGTCCACATACATTGGTAACAATTTTTAATGTCGTCGTTATTTGGACTTTCAGTAATAGTATTTCTCCAATGTTTAATAACTATTTAGCTTGTTTACCTTGGCTCCTCTAGGTTAGCAAGCTGGTAAAGCATGTCAAAAACATTACACACGAGAGCCATCACTACTCCAGGGAGGGATTTCTCCTGAGGATTAAACAGACACAATTACAAAGGTTTTTTCCCCCCGCCCTTTAAGCTATTTTGTGGGATTCTCTGTTGAAGCAAATGACCCAGGGATGTCTCAAGCTACTGTTTAGCCCAAGACACAATTTGAATTCCAATAACCCCCCCTGTATATATCTCTTATATCTGCATGTCACTGTGCAGCGTTACATCTACATCAGACAAAAGATGCTCTCTAGGCCAACTATTAATTGTGAATTAGAAAGCAATGGCAGAGTTAGCTTGACCCACTCCCAATTTTTTAATTTAACACACTTGAGCTTCACTGGTTCAAAAAAAAAAAAAATCTCACTTGGTATTACAATTAATTGCCCACAAATCACCAGATGATCTTAAAGTCAAATGCAAATCTTAATTTTTTAAAATTAAAGTTTAACAGAAGACACTGCAGAGGTGATCAATACATAGCAAACAGTGCACAATCAGCTGTTTATAGCTGAATGTAGCTTTTAAATCCATTTCATTTGAGTTGGATTACAAAAGGTGATGCTTTTTTAATTAATTACTTGTTTGAAATCAAAGCCACCATTAAAAAAAAGTTTTGCTACAGTCTCAGTGGTTTTTCTTTTTTTAAAGGTGTGTATTTAATGCTCAGAATTAATAGTTACTTAAGTCCTGGTCTGAGAAAAGCATGATGCACCCACATAGTATATAGCCACTGCACAAACTTTTCCATATAGCTCTGCCAAAGGATTTCACTGACTGAAAATGCCCCAATTATTTCATTCACTGGGTCTGTCAAAACATAAGCCACCCTGACCTGTAGTCCTGTAATACCTCCTGTATTCCAATCCTAAGTCACCTGAGATGAGTCTTGCATTGTGTGTTGCATTTGTAATACAAACAAATGCAAACCAAACTCACTCATTTTTAATTCTGATATTTAGCAGAATTTGAACCCAAATCTGGAAGTGAAGGACTACAGCATTATCTTACTCTGCCACTTAACCCCAATTGTGACGTGCTTGTGAAAGGGTGCACTGTAAAAGCAGATTTCAGACTACTATACTGTACCTGTTCCATCACATAAGATGAACTAAAGACACCACTACTGTTGCTGGAGCTGGTTGAGGAATCGACAGAGCTCCCCGAGGGGGTTCCACTTCCTGATGTTTTTACTGTAAGTACATGTTCTTCAGAGAAACCCAGCTGGTGGAGTAGCTTCTGATCTTTATTTACCGTTAGCTGCAACAAAGCATTTAACGCTTAGTTCTGGTGAAAGGAAAGATTCAAACTTACAAGGTGAATGGTAACTAATTCACATACCAGACTTTCATTTGCAAATATCTGTATATTATCCACAGGAGAATTCAGCAGCTTTGCTATTTTCCACCTGACGCTTCCTACAGTTTCATTGCTATGAGCCTGTAAAATAAAACGAGATCGTTTGGTGGAAGCTGTTTAAACAGTACGGCCTGATTTTTTTTTAAGTGTTCTGTTAACATTAAGGGTTTTTCAGCTCCTCTATTAATATTAATAAAGGTCTTTTCAGCCAGGGAGACTAACTATACAGGGGAAGAGTGAAAGTGACTATACCAAGTGCTGCAAGAAAATATTTTCTTTCCACAAGCCTTTCCGTTATTATCATTTTAGGTGCGTACACAAAGCTTTTAGAAAAATGTGGTTTTCAAGCTAGCTGTGCCCATTACACTTCTCTAGCTTGTGCTTCAAGTCATCCATGCAACATGACGCGGTTAGTGAATCCTATGTTTTCACAAATAAATAAGGTCAATATGGCATGACATGTGTCACTTGGGTAAACATACCTCTACAGTGAAGGTATCTTTGGTAGACTCGTATGTAACATTAAGTGTTAAAAGATGACCGTGGAAAGAAGCACCATGAGGTAGGATAGTACGAGGAACAGAGTAAAGGTCCTACAGAAAGAAAAAAAATCAGTGTAAACAATTCTGGAAGAACAAAAACATTTTCACAGTATTAGCAGTAACTGATTCTACGGTACATGGGCCTGAACAACTCATGGTATTGTTAAAAATATTGAGTTAGCATCTAAATTTTTGTCTAGTTACGAGAAAGGACATGAATGTTAAGTAACAAGAAAATCTCTTACCTCTATAGTTATCACATAGCGTTCTGCCAGAAGTAGCAGTCTCTCAATTATGACAAGTTTAGTTGACCTAAATATTGTATACAAAATTTTAAAAAGTATAAGGTGAGTGGTTTCAGTTCAATCACAAAAAGACAACAGCCGAAGGCAAGGACTGAATTTAGTAGAGACTAAATACAATACTCACTCTGAGGTGGCGAAGCTAGATTGAGGCACATTGGCAAAGCAGAGTGCAAGTCCTGACTTGCACTTCCTGTGTCATACTTGGTCTGGGGACATACATTGTGCATTGTGCCCCATGCGGGCAGGGGACTGGACTCGATGACCTCTCGAGGTCCCTTCCAGTCCCAGAATCTATGAATCTATGTCTAAAGGGTCCACCCCTGTGCCCAGGTACTAACACACATAATACATCAGTCCCCTCAAGGATGACAGTCAAACCACCTCCCCCAATATCTCCTACTCCATAGATCTGATGGCTCTTAAGCCGCAATAATCTTTGTAGTTTATAGGACTTCAGCATTTAGACTTTCAGTCTCATTCCTTATATTGAGATTGTTTAAAAAAAAACTCTTCTGAAATCAAATACATTTTAATGTAAATATGAAAAGCGACCGTGCGAGTGGCTGTAAACTTACACCTAGAGACAGAAGTATTACAAATATTACAAGAAAACTTATTCCACTAAAAAGGAAGAGCCACAAAGGTAGGTTTGCAAATATTAGTCCATGATGTTGACTTGTTTATGCTTCTTCAAAAAAAATAGTTCCACTTAAGAACGGAACTTGCTACACAGTGGAGAGTAACGACTCCCCCTTCTAAACGCAAGGGCTTAGTTCACATACAGAGAGCTGTTGTTCTTGTTTGTGGCCATTAATGCAAACACCTAAAGATTGTTTGTAAGCAAACCTTGACATAGTGCCCAATAGTACACTTCTGTTCAGAGAAGGAGATGGATAGTGAAAATAATGACCATTCTCTACACAAACACAGTTGTGGCATTTAAAACCTAAGACATTTTTGTCCACAAGAACACGGATAGTGGTGATCCTTTGAGATGGACTACCTTAAGACTCAAAACTTACATTTTGGTAATTACTAGATTCTGATCAGTTAAGTCTGTACAGAAATATTCCACTCCCTTCTATGTTCTCTCCCTACTGATGTCCTTCAATGTTCTCAGCTCCCTGCCTTCGTATGCTCAGTAGGGAAAGGAAGCACTACAAATGAGCAACCTGTTTTGTATGAGGAGATGTAAAGGGCTATAAAGAGAAGCTGAATATTCCATCACTGATGACTCTGTGTGCCAATGATTAACCAGAAATGCAATGCAGCAGAGCATCAATATTTAAACTAAGGAAGCCCAGCCTACAATTACCTTGTATTCCTGAAGAAAAAAAAGTTGATTTTATGATGTAGAAAGATTAGGAATATAAAACGTGAGGCTGTATTCAACAGAAGTGTTTACTCTCCTCATATGTCCATTATTGTCAAGATGCTTCCCACATGAATATGAGTGCTGAGTTAGACATTTATTACGTTTACCCTCAAACACAGACTTACCTGTAGGGAGACTGTACTGACGTCGCTACAGTAGGCATAGCAGTTGCTGTAAGCATTTTTGTAGCTCTTGTAACAGCATGTGTTAATGTCGGACCACCAAGTGCTGAACTGGCTGCCTAGAATTTAAGATGCACCAATGTAAAACAGCATTTATACTGTATTACTTATTCTGGAGTGATGAAATTATATGAAAACTATTAGAGATCTTCCTAGTTAGGCAACAGGAAAGGTTACAAAGTTTAACTACATTCTGTGGTTTTCTACATCCATTACACTGCAGAAATAGTGTCACAGAGGAGAAAAATCTTAAGTCCTTAATAAAGTTGATTTTCAAGTTCTAAAGAATTTAACAAGCATCTTTACCACAATTCAATATTCTAGTCTTCACATAATATACAGTTTGCACTGTGATCTGAAGTTCAAACATCTTCAGCTAAAATGCAGAAGCTTGTGAATTCTCCTCTATAAACCTTCAATTTAAGATTAGCAATATTTTGGGAGAGAGCATAGGATTGCATTCTCTAGTTTTTGAAAAGCATGTTTTTTGTAACACTGCTTCAATTCTGCAAGTAAAATAACACTGAAGACAGAAAGGGCTTTAGGAACATGAACAAATTTAAGTCTGCCACTTACCTCTAATCTTGTATAACAATCAGCAATGAATTTCTTGTGTAGCGACACTGAATCCTGAAGGTATGAAGGACAGGTACATTAGCACTTTAAAAATAATTTCATGAGATTAAAATGGTCAACAACAAATTTAATTAATTGCAATATATATCACAACTTCCCGAGTATTAAACCTCTTCATATGGGTCAAATACCTTTCTTGGTAACAGACTATACTTACCTTTTTCAATCTAGGATTTAGATTAATATAGCTGTAATTTATGATCAACTGAATGGCCTCATTAGCAATTTCTTCATCAGGTGATTCCATTGCTATTTTCCAAATAAAATCCATCCCTATTAACTCCAGTTTTTCTACATTCTGTTCAAAAGAAAATACATTAGTAAAATACAATCTGACTTTGTTACATGTTATAAGCATGTATACTCATTAATCAGAGGGGTAGCAGTGTTAGTCTGGATCTGTAAAAAGTGACAAAGAGTCCTGTGGCACCTTATAGACTAACAGACGTATTGGAGCATAAGCTTGTGTGGGTGAATACCCACTTCGCCAGATGCTTGTTTTAGATCTGCTGGAAAGGTAACTTTTGGCTAAAGTCTTAGAAGCTGTATTTTTCAGTATGTTGTCAACTCTATAAAAATGTTTATACAATATGAACTAAATTTATATAATCTCAAATCTACATAATCAGTGGCAATTTTAAGTCTAACCCACTTTGTCTACATGTAGACAAATAATGACTTCTGCAGAAAACAGTTCAAGCAATGGAATAATGAAGAATTCGAAGATCATTTTAGGAGTTCAACAATCACCCAAAACAATTTATTTCACACAGGTAAGTCAAAAGAGCAACAAATCATAGGCTAAAATGCTCATCAAGTGGCATATACTGGGGTCATGTACTTCACAACAGGTCTATGAGCACCATAAGTAAGTCTGAGGTAAATTAACAGTCCCTGATATTAAGCAGATCCAGATATATACTGCAATGTATTTTTTGCCATATAATTTTATTTTAAAAAGCAGTGCAGGATCATATCAGTTAAAAATTTATTACAATTTAATTAAGATTTAAATTTACTAAACATATCTCTTGTAAAAAGGTACACAAATAACTAAACATACAGTAGGTTTTTTCTTTAGATGTCAGCAAAACAAGTTACACACACTAGAACTTCATTTGCTCATTAACAATGCAAAGGAAAACTGGGATTGGTTTTTCAAGTTTCATGACATTATTGTGTTCCAAACTGAAATCTTTTACATCAACTTTCAGCATTCATGAAAATCCCACCCTTAATTTCTCAAGATAGAAAAGCAAGAATTTGTAATGAAAACACTAAAAGGACCTGAGGTATTTTAGTACAAATATGACCATATAAAATGGCTGGCTGTCTTTTTTTAAAGTAAGAACCTGTTCCCCAGATCTCATGTACTGTTCATAGGAATGAAAGTGCACTACACTTACCAACTGAGTTCCTTGTCGTTTTAGTCGATGATCACATAGGTTCACATTCTCAAAGAACGTCTTAAATAAACTAAAACCTGTATGTAAAAATCATGAAAGATTTTATTTAGAATAAATACCTGTTTTTATTAAAAAAGGACATTAAATACACAAGAATAAAGGATACTCTTAATAGCAATTAAAAATTTAGAATCATGAAAAAAGACCTCTTATTGCATTAGTTTTTAAAGCTCTTCACAGGTCTAAGAAATTAAGTTTAATGTTCTATTAGAAAGCAACTATCTAGTACTTGGGGTATGTATTTACTCCTATGACCTGGTGACACAAAAACATTTTCATACCATTCATAGTAATTTCATATGACTCCAGTTTGAGAATTTTCTCTTTGAAGAGCTGCTGTTGTATGTCACTCTCCAGATCATGTTGTCCTTTTGTAAACCACTCAAAGCACATCTGTGAATTAGTATAGGTGTATAAGTGTATATGGTCCATATTTTGAAGATCAAAAGATTTTTTTAGTAAATCAACACTGCTTTTTCAAATTACTTCAGACACGATAGTGATGAGTGCATAAAAAAGTTTAGATAAAAGACTTATGAAAAGGCAAGATAGTCAAAACATTCAGCAGTCTGTAACCACCTGAAGTGCACTGCTGTTGCACACAGCATTACTATGTATCAGCATAACTCAGATAATAGTAGACTTTCTTCTGGAGCAGAACGTTCAGATTCCACACCAGGACTCAGGTTCTTACATATTACACAAGCCTGCAGTGCTGCATTAGGGTACCAGGCATTATTACTAATGCTGTCTATTGCATAAAACATTAAGTGAAGGTTCCTCATTTATGTATCAGAGGGGTAGCCATGTTAGTCTGGATCTGTAAAAAGCAACAGAGAGTCCTGTGGCACCTTTAAGACTAACAGATGTATTGGAGTTTGCCTGACGAAGTGGGCATTCACCCACGAAAGCTTATGCTCCAATACATCTGTTAGTCTTAAAGGTGCCACAGGACTCTCTGTTGCTTTCCTCATTTATGACATCCCTGGCTGTTCAGATGGAAGTTACAGCTCAAAGGGCAGATAACCCTCATCTAGTCTCCTGATCAACATTCCCTTTCAACTAAATAAGTCTTAATGTTCAAGACAGTATGCCATTTATAGTTAAACACATAACAGCTGCTCCATTTGCCTACACTGTCCTTCCACTAACAGGATCTAATGCATTAGTGCTTTGTAAGGCATCTGAAGACCGTGAATGCGAGAAACATTATAAACAATTTATTTTCTATACATGCATTCCAGTCATGAGCTATTAAATTCCTTTCCCACCTCCAGATGTTGATCTCTTGGGCTTCTTACCTCTCGATCTAACTCACAAACATCTTGACCCGTCACAAGACATTCCCAGATTTCTCTGGCACGATTCCAACCCAAATAGAGGGTGGCTTCTTGCAGAAAAAATGCCAGAAATTTTAAATGCGCCTCTAAGTACTGAAAAAGGAATAACAAAACTGAGTGTCATCTTTCCAAAAGAGAACTTAAAATTAGAAATACAACATTGTTATTTTTTTTATACATTTTGCAAAGTGTGAAGAACCAAAAACTGACTGATCCTGCAAGGAACTCCATGTGGACAGAGCAAGGCCTGCAATTATGATTTCTAATTTTCACTATTTTAAACAAAAGACCTCATTTCAGGCATCTTTTCAGAAAACACTCAGGTTGCTCTCGAGCCCCATAATAGTAACTAGCCTGAGCCACCGCCTGGCATAAAAAGGAGATCTAAGGTGCAATACATTGTGCTGCAAGTGCTCTGTGGATATATGAATCCATATATTAATAGGAAAACATTTTTTGGTTTTAAGTAGTCGGCACCAAATTCAGCCATTTAAAATATGCCACAGGTTTTAATATAGAGAGGCTACCCCACAATTTAAGTAATAAATCTCAATATATTAGAAAACAGAGTAATTTTGGAGGGAGGAAATGCAGCATATATAGATACAGTGTACATTAAGTGTCCAATATTTTACATTGTCTAGTCTTCTGTGTTTCAGCTGACCATGGCTTTTTTTGGGGTGATTTATAACATTCTTCATCTGACAATTTCTAGTAACTAACATTAGAAAGCAGTGTTCAGTACCTCCCGGTAAGTGTATCGGCCATCCACTAATGTTGTTCCAACTAGTCCACCAGGACCTGCTACAGATGCAGCCAATCGATGACATGCTATTAGGCTTCCTGTCACCAGTTTCACGATTTCAAAATTTTTCTTCAAGTCTTGAATAATGCTCTTGGCAGAAACATTGAGAAAGACAGTGTAAGAAATGAAGCACCACAACAGGCACACCTAGTGGTTTTTCATTTTTATGAGAATTAGATTTTTAAGAGAACTGTGGGGTTTTTCAGCACTATCAAAACTGTCACAAAGGAGTCCTGAAGGTTCACCTTCATCCTTCCCCATCCATTTACAAACCATCCTACATGGCAACTGCTTTCAGCATCTGACTATGTAGCACTGCACAGCACTAAATGCAAAGCCAAACTTTTCCACTCAAAGCTGGCATAATGCAAAGCACAACTTGGTAGCAGATTGGAGCCGTTTATTTCTATTTTCGAAAGGTCATAATTGATTTTATTACTTCAGTCAAAAGTAAATAAAAAACAACCTGTTCCCTTAAATTTGTCAATGAGGTTCACTTACCGTTAGTAATGGCACAAATATAACGTGAGCCAATTCAGACATGTCAGAAGAGATAAGCTTATCCGCATATAATGGACAGCACAGAGTATTAAGGAATTACCATTGTAAAATTATACCGTTAAGATACTACCACTACATTAAACTCAATTCAAATAGTGCCATAAATTAATACCATATTTTTAACTTAAACTTTGTTATAAAAGCTGAAGTTTGATGGATGTAACTTTGCTTTCAAAAATATTTTAGCAAGTGCCTTACCTTATCTTGCTTTTGGTACGTTTGTTTAATAAACGAACGTGTGATTTCATGGAGCTGACGTAAAGCTGGTACCACCCAAACAAATTGGGGATTATGATGTTGGGATGACTAGTAATAAAAGAAGTTAAAATAATTACACATGTGTACATGCTCAACAATACTATAATTGTTTCTTGTCAGAGAATCCTAGAAACCTATTTATTATCATCCATGCCCCAGCTTCAGGATAATAGTTTTCTTTCATAAATCTGCAGTCACTAGTCCTTGGTTCCTCTCCACTGATGGTCTCAGTTTCAGCTTTCACAATTACACCAGATAGCTGAGGAAGGAGATGGCTAGCTGACAGCAGGTAAGATGGAGAGGCAAGCCAAGGTTTAGAGGGCAAATGTAATCAAATACAGCTACTCAATGAAAGACCAGGTTGGGGAGGCGGTGAGAGGAGTCAGGCAAAACAGAACTTAAAAATTATTTAAAATACTACCAAGGGATTCAGAGGCTTGGGGAGGGGGGGAGGAATCAGTGGTTATCTCAATGAGACATTTTAGGGTCACAAGGAGACCTCTGATAAGATATTTAAACTCAGTTTTGCAAGAGAACTTAAGGTTTGATCCTGCAAGGTGCTGAATACTTCTGTCAGAAGCATTCAGCACTTTGTAGGACTGAACCCTTAGGGGGGTTTATTTTCCATAAAGTCTGACATTAGAAGCTGGCACACCAAATTCTGTTTGGGAAAGCAGCATCTTGATTCTAGGTTAGATGCTAACAATCAATGCTACATTCTCAGCAGCCTGCTCATGGCAGAAAGAAAGCTACACTGAAGACTTCTCCATACCTTTGACAGTGCTGCCAATATTCTCTCAAATGTTGTTTTAATTTCTCCTTGTTTATGGTGGGGGTATATAGGTAAATGTTGCATTTGTAAAACTAGCTTAAAACTACATACTATCAAAGCCCTAGATGGAGGCACTGCAACAGGGAGCAGTAAGAAAAAAAACTGTTACAGAAGGATGCCTTGGAACAAATTTGAGGAGTTTCTAGCAAGAACAGGAAAGAGAAGTGAACATCAGATACAGAATAGTCTGGATTTCAAACAAACATTCCCCCTAGGGCAGACCGCTTGAGATCTGCATTTCTGATTTTTAGAGAAAAAGCAAGAATGCAAGGTACCTTGGCACCTAAGGAATATCTGCTCTACCAAACACAAACAAACACAAACAAACACAAACAAACACAAACAAACACAAACAAACACAAACAAACACAAACAAACACAAACAAACACAAACAAACCCAACTCTTGGATGGTGTTGGAAAAACAGAAAGGCTAGTCTAAGTTTAGTTTAGCATGAGAGAGGGCAACCGAAGTAACAACAAGCCATTTCTTTTATAATGGCACATTTTGGACTATGGAATAAGGACAGGTGCATTCTTGCAGGCCTATAGAAAGATCATTTATTACATGGGCAGATCTGTAAATAGAATGGGAAATCCTTTAAGCTATGTGCCATGAATTTCACATGGTCAAAGCCCTCTCCCCTCAACAGCACTCTGCTGCCCAGGAGACATCTTAGCAAATTCAGCTGCAAAATGGGTTCTTATACCAGAAGACATTTTTCATGCCTGTTTCTTTAAACAAAGGATATTACTAGGTTTTAAAAACCAATCTGTATTTAGAGACTTGTCTAACAGACAAATCAGAAAACATGATTTACTCTTTCAAAGAAAAATCTAGAATATTTTATATTAAAGGGACACAGTTTCAACACTGACATACCTTAATAGTAATTCCACCTGAAAATTCTAACCCTGAGTCCACTCAAGTTTTCTCCCAAACTAATCACTCCCGGGGCTGCAAATTTGTTTAAAACAAGGCAAGAGACTTATTACGAGTCTCACAGTAAACAAGCTGGCTCACATAAAATCTCCCCCTCAGACTCTCCCAAGGTACAAGCTTACAGATGCAACAAATGTCCAATTCCATGTCATTTGAAAAGTGTCGATACTGCCCAAGCCACTCTTTAGAGAATATGCCATTTTGGGGAAAAAAATGTAATTCTACAGAGAAACTAACCCTCTTAATATCTTCTATGCATTTGATGATGTAGCTCCTTTTGATTGCTTCCTTCACTGCATAAGCATCACTAAGAATTGTCAGATGTTCCTCCAAGGCCTGCTGAATTAGACCACAGGGCAACGTTGGAAGATGAGCCAGTTCCCAAAGCACCTCTAGGACCTTCAAGAACAGCATAAATGGTCAGGGACACTAGTAATTACAAAAGAGATGCAATTCTATTCTTTATCTTAACAATGGAGGATTTTTTTCTCTCATGCCTTTCCGGTGGTTGTCTCAATGCGTGCTTCCCGACCAATGCGTCCTATCAGGCTCAACAGTTTTTGTCGCACTCTGTCACTCTCAGTCTCCCAGCTCTGCAGGACAAAGACATAGAATTACTATTACAGCAGCAAATATGTAATAAAAATGCAAAGTTTCAAATTAATTGATTCCATCTATGACCTATTTTACTGTGATATCACCAATTAATAAAGGGACACAGTTTCAACATGTGCCACTGCCAGCTTGATTAGATGTGAACTCAGTTTTGTTAACAGGAGATCTAATTCACCAAACACTGCCAAAAAATTATCACAAGTGGCTAGAGGCAATAATGAAATCTTTTCCTGAACATACTTTAGCAGTAAGAACACATAACATGGTTAAAACCTGAGTTAAAAGATTAAATCGACAGCACAATGGGAGCGGAGTTATTTAAAATAAATATTTTAATCTTCTCAAAGTCATATGATAGGTTTCAAAAAAAATTGTATTTAGAAATGTTATTTGTAGACTAGATGCTCAAACATATCAACATTCCTGTTTTAGTAAGAAATTTAAATTTAGATAAAGATTTACCTTCTGAATAAGAACAAACAGATGATTAAGTTGATCGGAGCTGAATTTCACAGCAGCTGCAGCAATAATAGTATGTATGTTTTCAATCACAGTGGATGATTGTCCTGACTAAATAAGAGGGGAGGAAATGAGAGACAACAACTAGTTCTTTGCAAAGAGGAGAAAATCAAGACTGTACACATCATGTAAAATCCTTCAGATGTCTGAGCAACAATGGATATAAATGAGTATTGCCACATCTCATGGAAAGAGAATCATTTAGAGAATCATTCTAGAACAAGACAGGGTAGTACTCTCAATCTACCAAACCCCCAAAGGTGGTTGAAATACTGTCCAAAAAGAAACAGTTTATATTTGTGAGAAGTGCTATGTTAATTGAAAATATTCTGGGCAGATACTGTAGGGCAGGAGTAACTGACCTTAAATTAACTGCTCACTCTTTCAGAAGTATTTTCTATTTCAGTGTTTAACCATTTTAAGAAATAGGAAAAGATGTGCCAACACAGGTGTTTGCAGGATTTCCACATCCTAGTGGCCACCATTACAGACTTTTGATTGCGTCAATTAAGGTAGGATGGTGGAACCCATAGAAGTAGAACGAGGAACCACAATATCCATCAATCTGCTGAATGTACAGCTGTCAGTTTACTGCTTGTCAAGATGTTCAGTCTAAAATTACATATGGAAATACTTTAACATTTAAACAGGAAGGTATTGATGCTAACTGCAGTTGTCTGGCACCACCGCACACAGCAATGACAGATCTCTCCTCTCTTCTCCATACATACATCCATTTTCCAAAGCTATTCATGGAAGCTATGTGCCTATATAGAAATGTTTTTTCTGTTTATGAACATTAAGGCCCCGATTCCTGCACCTCTAGGAAGTCTCACTGAAACCACGGATTCCCTCATGAGGAAATTTATCACAATCCTTGACTCTCACATAGCCTTCAAACTCTCACCAGCAATATAAATAAGCAGCTTTCCATAAACACTTCTCCCACCCCAGTCAATCTATACAACCCAGTGAGTGCTTGACAGATGAAGTGGGCTTTGCACAGTGACCAGAAAGTTACCAGATCCAGGCTCTGGGGGATACAGGAGTGGAAGAAGTAAAATCCAGAATCAAGGGTTCTCACAGAAAATATCTTGTCAACTGCTCAGTCCCATTTACAGTGGGGGCGTTGCAGCTGAAGCACTTCCACTGACTGCAATGGTGGCGGTATCCACAACTCCTGTGCTGGAATTTTTCATTGCATTACATGGGAAAACAGAATGAGCATGGGAAGCTTTCACAAGATGGGGGAAAAAATGAAAATTGAACTCAGTGACCTGTAGGTATCTACGATTATGAGAACAGAAGTGCTGTTAATTTAAAACTTGGCTTGGGGATCCCAGCTCCAAAAACGTAACCCTGATAAACCTAAACTGCGTGGTGTCATCCATGCTGCATGAACAAGTGGAGCCTAAACCTTCACTCTACACCAGCTGCGGGGGGCAATCACATTTTTTGATGCCTCCCAGAACACATTTCATCACTCCTTGTGTCCTCTCTTTTCTGTGCATCTTCTTTCTGCATCTCTCTAGACCAGAAACCCACCCTAACTAGGTTTACTATTGTCACATTATTGACTTGAACTGGGACCATATAGAACATGGTTGCAACCAAAGTCCTGTAGTGGCACCAAACCTTGTATAAAGGGGGTCAAATGAGGTGTCTAAGACAAGGTTATGGTTTGCTGGTTATGATTATGCTGTCTATGTGTGTGTATCAATTTTGTAGTTGAAGTTATGAATATTGGCTCTACACTGTCTGTATTTCAAAATTATGCTGCGCTTCCGGGTAACACCCCAGACAAGTTGGTGTCAGCTCTACCTAGCCTGCTTGATGGCCCATTAAAGACCATCAGCTATACAAATTGACCCACTGAGAGAAGGCAGAGATGCCTTGTAACTCAGCAAAATATGCAGGGACTTGCCTATGTGACTCCAGACTACATTTTGCTGTAATTTTCCACAGTAAGAACAAAGAGGTGTTCTTACACCTGGAAGAGACTATAAAAGGCTGATGCCTCATCTCCATCTTGTCTTCAATCCTGCTTCTTACCTCTGGAGGAACTTTGCTACAAACTGAAGCTCTACACAAAGGACTGAATGACCCATCCCAGCTGGGGATGTATTCCAGAGACTTGATTTGAACCTGCAGTTTGTTCTATCACTGCTACAAGCCTGAACCAAGACTTTGCCATTACTGTATGTAATTTATTTCATTTAACCAATTCTAGTTCTCATCTACATCTTTTTCCTTTTATGAATAAACCTTTGGATTTTAGATTCTAAAGGATTGGCAACAGCGTGATTTGTGGGCAAGATCTGATTTGTATATTGACCTGGGTCTGGGGCTTGGTCCTTTGGGATTGAGATAACCTTTTTTCTTTTACTGGGGTATTGGTTTTCATAACCATTTGTCCCCATAACGAGTGGCACTGGTGGTGATACTGGGAAACTGGAGTGTCTAAGGGAATTGCTTGTGTGACTTTTGGTTAGCCAGTGGGGTGAGACCAAAGTCCTCTTTGTCTGGCTGGTTTGGTTTGCCTTAGAGGTGGAAAAACCCAGCCTTGGGCTGTAATTGCCCTGTTTTAAGCAATTTCTCCTGAATTGGCACTCTCAGTTGGGACCCGCCAGAACCAGCATCGTTACAACTATGCTTCCATCCCTTCCTCAACATCATGCTTCTTCCAGGTGTCCTATACACCCTAGTCATCCTCCCAAATGACCATGAAGTAATAAAAAACACAAGCATGACACCAAATGAGGCCCATCGCTAAACTGCACCACTCACACACTTGCTTCTTGGTGTATACCACCCTCTCCATTTACAGTGTACACACCCCAGGGCAAGATTTTGCACACTGGGAAACAAGCACAGATATGAGCAACTTGTCCAAGATCAGAGCAAATTAGCAGCAGAGCTAGGTACAGAAACCAAAACTCATGCTAGTCTGTAGTGTTCTAACCACTAAGCTATGCTTCTCCTTAAAAATAAAGTAAAATCAGAAATAAAAATAGGAAAGAGGAGATTTGGGCCAGAATATGGGTGCATCCCAGAAGGCAGCATGAGGAAGTTCCTGCATTCAGAAGGTAGGGTTTATATCTGAGGGAATTAAATATCAAGTTGAATGAGAGAGACAAGGCAGGTGAGGTAATACCTCCTGTTGGTGGAAGGGACAAGCTTTTGAGAGTCACAGAGCTCTTCCTAAGATCTGGACAATGACATGATAATCATTCAAATAAAGCGTCGTGTTTGACTGCAGCCAAACAACAGTTATACTGAATCATAAAAAAATCTTTGTATTACGATTTTACGAAGTAAAAAACCCCATCAACACTGAATGCACCACTACACAGCAGATTAATCAATCCGAAGCAAGAAGTGGGGGAAGCCCAGTTGAAATTTTCCTATTAAAAACAAAATGCAAATAGTTGAGTGCCTTCTATGCAAGCTCCAAGAGTCTTCAAGTTCAGTAACGTACAGAAATGTTACTCTTCAGGCAGAGATGACACACTCAATCTTAAAGGAATGGGGGGGAAAAATCAGCTGCTTCATGTGTGCAGCATCTTTAAAATGCTACGTTGACTTGTCAACATCTGAGGTGATGTGCTGTGTCAGCAGCTACCATTAAAAAAAAAACCTAAGAAACTTCACATGAATACCATCCTGTACAGGATGTGAAAACAGGCCAATAACATAATGCTAATCTGAACACATTGTAGGGCATTGACCAGCCAAACTATCAACAACTTCTTTACATTACACACTGGGAATTTTGAACAGAACTTGTTTGCTAAATAGGAAATTTATATTCTTCTGTTTCTTGTAGCTTTGATAAATCAGTCTTGTTTCTTACTAAGAATACTATACTGTTTCTTATTCAGAGAATAACAATTATTCTAAGATTGAAGGTCTTGATGCACTATTAATTTTTTAGTGAAAGTGACATACATAGCCTATCTAGAAAGGCCTTGGCACACAAAATAGAACTTTTTGAAATACACGAGGGTGATGCATAGGGAGGAACATTTACTGGATGTGAAGTCTTCAAGTATGAGAGTAGGGCCTCCCTTAAATATACCTGTTCCCAACCCAAAATCTAGTTAAAATCTAAGTCTTCCACCAACATTTCACAGTTTTATGCTCAGGGCACTCTATTTACACACCCCATACCTCCATCATCATATTTAGACTCTTTTCAGGAAGAAGTGATACAAAGCCTCTCAATACAAAACCCACGTCACAAACAGGCCAGCAGGAAGACAAAATATTACAGCTGAGCTCAGAATAAGTGCAAGATGAGTCATGTCAATGTCACAGCTTCACTGAGCAAAAGAGACTTGCTATCATCGCCAATCCTACTGTAGATTTATACAAGGTGTCCAAAAAGCTTAAACTAATTATTTAGTACAAAATATAAAGGCTAAATTGTTTCTGTGTTGACTACAACTTTGCACTAGCATGTTAAATTTTAGACCAAGCAGTTTTGATTGATAGAGCTTTCAAACAGCAGTTTGCATTAAGCATTTGAGAACCATTTTCTACACATTGATTAATGAGAGTGTATAATAAGACTAACAGATTGTTGTCAATAGTATATATGTAAGAGTAGAAAATGTTAAGAGGCAATTAATAGTATTTGAGCTCCCTCTATTTAAAGTCAGATAGAGAGTTGGATTCAGATTCATACCTTCATCCAAGAAAATTAAAATGCTAAAGTATGGTCAGAGGCTAATATAATGTTTCACCCCTTATTTTAAAATCAACATTTTTTGTAACCCCCTTACATTCACTATAAAAGCATAAAAAAGGGTATCCATGAGAAGCCTATTTAATTTATGTGACTGTGTTTTGAGAGGTTAACGGAACACTTGACTAAGTGGTAAGGGTGCATGGGAAATGGGGGAGAGGTTTTATTTGGTTTAGATTGTAACATTTTCAGTACCTCACAATCCCCTCAACTGTCTTTTGTGACACCCCCCTAAAGTCAAGACCCACTAGTTGAGAAACACTGAGCTAGAACAAGGAGTGCAACCTTGGAGGGAGAGATGTTTATTAAGAAATAAAGATTAACACAGGTACAAAATAAACAGCAATCTAAACTTGTTTAGCTGAAGGCAGAAGTTACAATAGTAAACGATTGGAAAATGTGTACGTTAAGGTGTTCTTTCCCAGAAGCGTTTTTGCTGTCAGGGCCGTGGTGCTCATGAGGTAAGTGAAACGCTAACGACCACGGCTGAAAACTGAATGTAAGGAGTCTACACTGATATTTAAGTCCATTTATAATGTACACCATGATTCCATAGGGAATGAACGAAGTAATGTGATCCAGCAAATAAATGGACAGCTAGATTTTCACTATTTTCAAAGTTAGGTGCCTAAATTTAGGCACTTATGTTTGAAAATGTTGGCCTTTTTTTTTTAATGATACATAAAATAGAACAATCCTTAAGCTTACCTGTATTCTCCAAATTTTAGTGAGCTCATCCAAAGACAATTTACTGCCCAGCAGTTCAATAATTCCCTTTATGCGGTCACAGTACTGTGCTTGGTCTATATTACCTAATCGAACAACAGACAGCTAAATTAGAAATTGTGAATAATATCAAAAAAATGAATAATTTAATACAAGTCATAGCAAGAAACTTGGTACTTTTTTCAAATTGTTACTCTTCCTTTGAAATAGTCATTTCCATCTGAAAATTCTGTGCCTGCTATTATTACAGGCAATTCTTAAGATTACTAAAAGAGAAAAATCAAAGAAATACCCATCATTTCTCTATTTTTTCAGCTTGTTTTCTTTGTGTAATTGATAGCATATCGCATCTAGTCACTTTCAGTGCTTTGAAAAACCTCACACCCTCCCCTAGACTCAGCAAGTAGTAACCTAAAATACCAGCAAAGCTGAAAGTGCAACTGAAGAGGCATCAGCAGACAAAAAGGAAACAAGTGTGCTTCAGTATGCTTGGTGGTGGTATTCTCAGAACCCTTCTAAATAATCAAAACACTATAAAGAAGTGCTTGGGTTTTTCTACAAAGGGCACTCTATCAGAAAACAGTTTTAAAAAGTCCAGTTGACAGTTCCTTGAAGTCTATGACATTCATTCAAAATTCGTAGTGTAAAACAATTGGTAAAAAAGCTTACCTTCTAGTGCAATTGATAGAACAGAGTTTTCTACTAGCCAGTTTAATAATCGGTCTGTATCTATTGCATTCTTTACAGATTTGGATACAGTGCTGTCTTCTATTAATTTGGTTACCTATAAATCACAGAATGTTAAAACTGTTGCTGTACTCTATATGCCCATCTCTCTCTCTCTCACACACACACACACCCACACCCATTTGAAAGGTGCACTCTCCTGCAAAGCCCAAAGTAGTACAAGCACCAGGAGACTATAACAATGCACTGCCAAAGGCCAGTTATTAAAAAGAGAAAAGCCTGCTGGGTACCATTATTACACCAATTTCCTAATCCCATTCTGTCACAGACAGGAGTGCCCTCCTGTACCGCAAACTTCTTTAGATTTACTAAAATTTTATTATTGCAGAACAGGTTTCTTTTTGTGGCTCTCAAATTAGTTCCCTATCTCCACGGTAGTAAACCATTACACTTCAGCTCAGTCTAGTGATAAAGGTGACCAAAGTACAAGTTCTGGACGAAGCCCAAAATGCTGCATTTATGTAATTTCACGAGGAATGTGATACACTTATATCCAAGGGCCCAAGATTAATGATAAACACATTGGAGTTACTGATTTCAAATGACAATTAAGAAAGGTTTAATATATCCCAGAAACAAGAACTGAACCAAGAAGGCCTTCAAAAGACATATAATTTGGTGGGCTTTTAAAAAAGCAATTTCTTGGAGTACTAAGATATACCAGCTTTGGAAGTCAGAACTGAATGACTACATCTGCATACTGTAAGTGACATCTGGAGAGGCTGAACTTAGAGTTTTGCTTTTTTATGCAGTTCCACATGAGGAATAAAATGTTTGCTAGCTCAGCACAGCCTTTGGGATACACCTAAGATTTATCTTACTACGGAATACCCATGAATGGCCCAGGCATGGCAGAGCCTACTGCTCACAAATACAGCTGAAACAATAGTCCTGGAGAAAGCTGATATGACTTGGACTCTACCCAAGGAAACCACAACCCTTGTATCCACTGCTAACTTGCAAAAATAATGCTTGTTAGACTGACTTCCTTTGTTCTTTACTTGGAATTAAGACTTCCCTAAGGCCACATGATTTGCATAAAACCACCCCGCCCCTTTGCCTTTCAGACACTACTTTTGGCATAGCCAGAATAGCCTGTCATACTCAAACAAAAATTCAAACTTACTTCTTTGAGGGAATTCATTTTTGCACTGAAGTGGGGAGATTTTAACATGCGCAACAGAATGTCCAATCGTAGATCATCCACCACAGTTACAAGGTCAGGTTGGAAGCGCATACACAGTAGCTTTATAGCAGACAGGAGTTCAGGGATACTAACTAGCCTCTGTTAAAAAAATTTTTTTTTAGTAACGGCTGTACAGATTTTTAGACATTTTATTTTAAGCATAAGTTCTGTCATGTTTAGACTTGGATAATAGACACAAAGGGTAACAACAGTGACCTGGTGAAGGCTGCTTGATCTATAATCCACAATACTTTGTCTTTCTGTGAACATCTGTAGAAGTATTACTCACACTACTAGAAAGAATCACTATGCAGACAAAGTTTAGGGGTAAGGAAGAAACTTCTGTTGAAAGTTAAACGTGCTAAAATATTCTAATTTGTAAGATACATATTTCATGTCTATCACTATTCTTTAAGTGCACAAACAGTAACATCTCCAACACATCACGATGACTATGTCTACACCGGGCACCTTACAGTGGCACTGCTGTGCCGCTACAGCCATGCTGCTGTAATGTACGCAGTGTAGCCACTCTTTTTTGTCAGCAGGAGAGAGCTCTCCTGCCGACAAAATAAAACCACCTCCAACGAAGTGCAGTAGTTTTGTTGGTGGGAGAGCGTCTCCCACCAACAAAGCGCTGTCCACAGCATCACTTTTCATCAGTAAATCTTTTGTCGGTCAGGGGAGTGTTTTTCTCACGCCCCTGACCGACAAAAGTTTTACTCACAAAATTTCAGTGTAGACATAATCTAAAATGATTATAACGAAAAAGACACTATAAAGACTCATTAGAAATAGAGGACAAATTCAGAACAATGTAGAACAAAAAAATGTCAGAAGATGTTGACATCTAATGATCTCCTCTGATAAAGATCAGCAAACTCTTTTGGAAACAATACAATATTTGTACCTGTAAACAGAAATGCAATTTTATACTTGCTACAGCCAACGCCTTGGATTTTTAAAAATATCTAGTCTTGCTCCACCTAACTGACTTAGGAGCCTAAGTCACTTTTGAAAAGGAGACCTAGAGCTCCTAAGTCAGTAAGGCATTGCAACACTCAGCCGAGCAATGCCTATGTACCTTTAAAAATCTAGGCTATAGGGCCTAATGCTGCAAGGTACTAGGCACCTTAAAGTCAACTAGAATACAGGGTATTCAGCACCTTGCATGACTGGACCCAGGGAAACTTGTTGGATAACTATGAGGGGAAAGTCTTTTTAGACAGGAAGGTCTAACACTGAATAAGATTTTAAAGTGGGTCCTGGTAAGTACAGCCAACCCACCAGCACAGTTTCTTATTACAAACATTCTCAGTCTAAATTTAGCTCAAATGATACTTTCCAAACAGAAACTAATATAATTTGTTCTCAAGTTATGATAGTTTGGCACTTTTGACATTTACAGTAGTTTCTACGTGTATGTTTGATATAATCAGAACGTTACCTTGTCTTTTAGGTCCTTCTCTTCCACATTCTGTACATATTTAATCATTTTATGAATGACTGGATCCAGCATGGGCTAAGGAATTTGAGAAAATACAAGGACAATCATTTTTTATTTTCCAGATTTAAGTTACTTGGAAGATCTGGTTGCAGTAAAATGAAACAATAGCTTCTCTCTCTAAAAAGGCCAAAACAACTTAAGATCACATTTACTTTGAATACAGAAGCTAACACAAATATGGCATACATAAACCATCGTGCTGGTATGAACAGAGAATGAAGTAATGTAAAGGAAGAAGCCAAAATTCCCCAGATAAACTAACAGCAGCTTGTACCATAAAAGTATCTAGTAAAGAGATCTAATTTTTTCAACAACCAACACTTGCTACAATGAAGTCAACTTGACACCTAGTGTCTTATCAGCCTCTCTTCTGAATAGAGTGACCAAAAAACCCCCAAACCAGCTGCAATATTCCCAGCGAGCCAGTTTGTCTAACAGTCAGAACTCATGTGTTGCTTTCTCTCTGAAGGCTATGAATAGTGTATTGCCAGCAGCTAGAAATTACCACACAGCTCTTTCTATGCAAGCATATTTATTCTTAAGGTAAAAGTATTACAGAAAAAAACAAAAACAAAAAATAGATTTAAACAACATACTAGGAGTCACCCACAAGTCTTACAGGACCCTAGTAGGCCAAAGTCTTTCCAACTCTTTTGCAAGAGCTGGGGCCTCATGTTTCTTGGATCAGAAAGAAGGACCTGAGTCAGTTTAAATCCAGCCTTTTTATCCCCAAAAGCCCTTTCTTTGGCTGGCTGTCTCTGGAAAACCCAGTTTGAACTAGTACATATGCCAACCACTCCAGGGTGTGGTATTTCTCTTGATTGTTCAGTCTCAGTGACTCACTTTAATCGCCCTCATTGTTTTTAGGTCTTAGAGGAGCTCTGGTAGCCCTCCCCCATTGAGAAGAACACAATCATACATAAGCCATTCATAAATTTAATACAATGGCCCCTAAAGATACTGCACGGGGTTGCAATATCTGCCATAATTTTAGCAAAGGTATGTGGATCACAGATGTTTCTCTCTGGCCAGGGGCGGCTCCAGGCACCAGCGCAGCAAGCGCGTCCCTGGGGCGGCAAGCCGCGGGGGGCACGGGCCGGTCACCATGAGGGCAGCAGTCAGGCCGCCTTCGGCGGCCTGCCTGCAGGAGGTCCGCCGGTCCTGCAGTTTTGGCGGCAATTCGGCGGCGAGTATGCCGAAGCTGCGGGACCGGCGGACCGCCCGCAGTCATGCTGCTGAAGGCTGCCTGACTGCCTTGCTTGGGGCGGCAAAAACCATAGAGCCGTCCCTGTCTCTAGCAATGTATTTTCCAACTCATGCTCACATATACACCCTAGATCTCAGTCACAAAGCTAGGAGTCCAAAGCAAGCGGTACTCATTGGGGCAGATTCTTGTCACACCTGTTTTACCCTGGGATAGTTCAACTGACTGCAAAGGAGTTGCTTCTGATTTACACTGATGAAGATCAGAAGATTCAGGACTACTGTCCTCAGCAAATGAATATGGATGTTCACATAGTGAGAAACCCTTCTACTCATATAAACCAAGAAGTTAGGTTGAGATTTTCAACTGATTTTGAAAATCTCATCCCTAGACTACATAGTTGTAATTAAAAATGGCATTTCTACTCTCTTGGGTAAAAAATGGCACATATGGTCTCCTTATTCTGGGTAGCTCCCCACCACTGTAATATGCAGAAATTTCTCTAATGCATGCAACATTCCTTCATGTGTTGTGAAAGGCAACTTATTTCCCCACCCCACCTTCACTTGTGAATGCATCTAAAAATTGGTATTTGCACATTTTACAGCAAAAGAAGTGTCACTCAACTAATATTAGCCTATGTAAAACAACTACCCTGCACCCTAAACCAGACATGTTTAAGTGTGTTTCAAAATTAACCACCACTTTGATAACTAAGTCAGTGATAAACTAATTCAGTTTTCCATGTTAAGTTTCCGATTCTCAACTTAAGTACCAGTAGTGTTGCCTTCTGGTTGCCATTTTTTAAGAGATCCATTTTAATACAGAAAAAATAATACAAAACTCAAGGGAGCAATATAGTTGTGTGTTTCAAAGTTCATTTTTCTACTTTCTGAAATTAACTCATAAAATTGGTGTTTTACCTGCACTACAGAAGAGTTGAGATACTCTGCACACACCCCCAATGGCTGAACTAATGCAGAGACTGCCTGGAAGAAAGATAGTAGATATTTAGGCGCAGACACAGTAATCCCTTTTAAGACTGATGATTAAATTCTTTAAAACACAGGTGAAGGTTCACAAGCAGCATGTATCATACATCCCAATTATCCTCCCATTGCTTACAATTTTGCTTCAGCATTGAAGGGACTTCTTGTTATGATGGACAGCACACAGTCCAAGAAACAGATTTAAAATAATGGTATGCATTAAGTATTGTTTCTCTTGCTTGCTAACACAAAGGACCTTCTCAACTTTCAGTGGTTTTGGTCATTTTATGGTTCTGTTATTAGAGTCTGTTCATGGTCTGTTTTGGTCCAATGCAAGAGCCAATAAATGCTTTGATGGTTCACTCTGCAGCACTGTAGAGTACAAATGCACGTTCTCTGGTGGAAAGCCACAAAAGAGAATTTCTTTCCCCAAATCCAACATTCACCTTCTTCATGAATCCTATCACTATCTGCCAGACGGCTTCAACAGAAAGTGGATTTCTGTGTAGGACCCAATGCTGAAGAATGTTCCTCATGCAGATCAGTCACACAAGGATTTTCCTTCACATATGGAATGAAAAAAATCTTGAGATCCAAGGTTTCCAAATTTTATCAATTTTCAAGCAGAGTGAAGGAAATTCACTTGCCATTATGACATACCAAGACCAATTTCCTCCTGAGAAGAGGCAATGACTTACATAATAGTGAGTGTCTCACTACAACCAACAGCCTGTAAGTTAAGTGTCCTTAGTCAAAAATCACTTTCTTAAAAAAGGAGTTACTAGTAAGTTAAGAGGAGAGAATCTATAGCAATGTCTAAGTTTAACGAGATAAACTCTCCTTCTGTCATATTTGTATATAAACTACTTGCCTCTCCTTAATAAATGTGGGGTGGCAGGGGGTGGGAGGAAGGAGAGAAAGAGGGAGGAAGAAGTAATCAACGCACTAAAAGGAAATAGCATTTTCCAAATTTGTAGTTCAACTGCAGGTGATGAACAAGTTATTACTTTACAGACAATTAAAATTTGAAATAATGTGTTTCCTCTCGGTATTCTGGTTCTTAGACATGGTTATTTAGATTTGAAATCTGTTATATCTGAGTCTTCTAAATTATATTCAACACCAAACACTGTTAGGCTTTATGAACCTAAGACCCCGTATAGTTTATGTAGTAATTAAATGTGTCAAATTTTGATGCAGTAGTTAACATATTTAGAGTTATTTAGTGTATAGATTCCAAGGCCAGAAAGTCCCATTGTGATCATCTAGTCTGACCTCCTCTGAAACACAGGTCATAGACCTTTCCCAAAGTAATTCCTAGAGAATCTCTCTTAGAAAAAGATCCAATTTTGATTTAAAAATTGCCAGTGATGGAGAATCCTCCATAACCCTTGGTAAATTGTTCCAATGATTAATCTCACTGTTGACAATGTATACCTTATTTACAGCCTGAATTTGTCTAGCTTCAACTTCCAGCGAAGGGATCACGTTATACTTTTGTCTGCTAGACTGGAGAGACAATTACTACATATTTGTTCCTCATGTAAGTACTTATAGACTGAAATCAAGTCAATCCTTAACTTTCTTTTTGTTAAGCTAACTAGATTCATCATCTTGATTTTATCGCTATAAGGCACATTTCCTAATCCTTAACCATTCTCATGGCTCTTCTCTCAACCCTCTCCAATTTTTTTAACATCCTTCTTGAATTGTGGACATCAAAACTGGACATAGAATTCCAGCAGCGCTTGCACCAGTGCCAAATAACCTCTCTACTCCAGCTTGAGATTCCCGTTTACACATTCAAGGATCACTATTAGCTCTTTTGGCCACAGCATGGCATTGGGGGCTCATGTTCAGCTGATCATCCACCATGACTCCCACGTCCTTTTCAGCCTCACTTCTTCCCAGGATATCGTCCCCCATTGTGTAAGTATGGTCTACATTCTTTGGCCTACATTTAGCCATATTCAAATGATATTATTTGCTTGCATCCAGTTTACCAAGCGATCCAGATTGCTCTGTTTTAGTGACTTGCCCTCTTCATTATTTACCATTCTCCCAATGTTCGGGTCATCTGCAAACTTCACAAGTGACGATTTTATGCTTTCTTCCATTGATAAAAAAGATAGACGAAATATATGAACCAAAGATTTTTTTTAAATAATTTACACATGGGAATCACCTTCCCTGCAACTGAAATGCAGCTACTTCAGTGATAAATGCTAAAACTATGTAACAGTTTACACCCACTTAAAACTGGGATGCTGAACATAATTACCCAAATTGAAATGAATTCAGGACACCAATGCTAATAACTGCTCTCTTCTGGGTAGATTCATGGGATCTTTAGTAACAAGTGGTCAAGACTTTGTTTTTCTTTCAAGCAGCAGTAGAACCATAATGCATTACAGAACTTTTAGAGCATGGTAATAGAGTACACATGGCTAGTTAGGATGCAGCTGCAATGTGTAGATTTAGACCCCAGCTTGCCAGGTGTCAACTCTCCATAGAGACCAACTCTAAGCCTCATCTCAAATACAGTTCCCTGACCTCCAACCATCCCATACCAAAGAATGATCACAGCTTTCTTTTTGGAGTACTTCTTCTGTACTGAGGAAAGCATTCGATGTGTCAAATTACCAGTATCCCTTGCTATAGAACATTAACATATAAAAAAAAAAAAGAGACATCAACAGAAGATTAACTTACCCCAAGTTCAATATCTTCTGAATGGAGTTTAGACTGAATTGCTGAAAATCCACCCAACTCTGCAAACTGCAAAAAGCAATAGCAAGTTAATGAATTACAACAGTCTGCCTTTTAAATATGTGATTAAAGCAAATATTCCAGGCTTTAACTTGGAGTGTATAAAGCTTTGTTCTCCAATGATCATCTCTGAAAAAAGAATTCAAGACAGGATGCTTGAGCTGTCAACAAGGATCTTTCACAGTGGGATTTTAAGTTTAACATAAGACTTGTGCTTTCATGTCTATTTGATGGCTCACTGGAGAACACAACATACTATTAAGGTGGAGTCCTGGGTTCAAAAGCAAGCTTGAGATTCTCCCTCCTTAAGCAAAGGTGGGTAAGGGGAAGAAGGCTAGAAGATCCACATAGGACGACAAGCTGAGGGACAGCAGGCAGGATGCATCTCTCTAGCATTCCCTAGCAGCTGTTTGTGGAATGGCACTGCAGCCTCAGAGGTGACCCCTGGCCTTCCTCAGCTGAAGGGTACAAATCAGTAGTGCAAAGGTGGGCAAGGAAGAGGGAGGCAACCCAGCATGATTGCCTTGGCAAGGACCTTACCATCTATGCTGGGCAGGGTTAAAAGCATAAAACTCATTGCTCTACATGGTTGTCATCCTCTATGGGAACAAATATGAAGAATCACTTTTGAGAGCAATGAATTAAAGTGACAGACACCATATACTATCAACAGTTCTTTTCAGTTTAGCTTTACCTACCCTGTTTACCAGATCCACCAGCCACCCATGAGGTTCCTAGACAATTAAAAAAAGTTAATTGGCAACATATTTTAAAACAATATGTGAAAGGCAGATTTTTTTTTATTGTGTGCTGCATTTAGCATTTTGGGTTAGTTAGCTTTAAGTATGTGCTACTACTTCAAAGAATATATTAATGTGTGTATGCTACCTTCTTTACTGAGTGCAGCTGGAGCTTTGGGTTGTTCTTATTAACATCATCCTTTTTTGGACAATCCCTGTCATCACTGATCATGGGTTGTGGCAACATTAAGCTATGAGGCTGCTGACTGACACAGTCATAATTATAACTTATCAGTAGTGTGGAATATTACGGAAGAACTTTCCCTGAATTTTGGCAAAGTTTCTTTTTGTTTTCACAAGCCACGAGCTTTCTTTTTAGCAACAGAGTGATAACCAGAGACTGAAACCTTATTTATCCACACAACAGGTACAGCACCTACAATGGCACTGCAAGCCTCGAATTGCATCTCTACCAGAGTGCCACCACCCTGACCTGAAGGGACTACCTTTACATGTATGAGACTGAATGAGCATGTAGACTTGATCAGTTTTGAACTGTCTACTGAGACTGCCAACAAGAGGGTTAATTAAGATAGTGGTTTTGTGGACTAGAGCAACTAGGTCATTTTATATAGCAAAAGCTAGAGATGTTAGATCAGTGGTCTCCAACCTTTATTCGCACAAGATCACTTTTTGAATTTAAGTGCAACCCTGGATCTACCCCACCCCTTCCACAAGGCCCCACGCTGCTCATTCCATCTCCCCTCCCTCCCTCCCTCACTCTCCCACACCCTCACTCACTTTCACTGGACTGGGGCAGGTGATTCTGAGTGTAGGAGGGGCTCCGGGCTGAGCCTGGGGCAGGGGGTTTGGGTGCAGGAGGGGGTGAGGGATGCAAGCTCTGGGAGAGAGTTTGGGTGCAGGAGTGGACTCCAGGCTGGGGCAGAGTGTTGGGATGCAGGAGGGGGTACGGGGTGCTGGCTCCAGGAGGGGGCTCAGGGCTGAGGTGTGGGCTCCCGCCAGACAGCACTTACCTCGGGCAGCTCCCGGGTGGCGGCACTGTGGGGCTAAGGCAGGCTCCCTATCTGCCTCAGCCCACGCCGCTCCCGGAAGCGGCCAGCATGCCCCTGCACCATGCCCCCCCCCAGCCCCTCGGGGGTGGTGGCGGATGTAGCTTTGCATACTGCCCCTTCCTGCAGGCACCGCCCCCGCAGCGCCACGCGCTGCCCCTCCCTGAAGGCACCGCCCCCGCAACTCCCATTGCCTGCAGTTTCCCATTCGCGGCCAATGGGAGCTGTGGGGGCGGTGCTTGCAGGCAAGAACAGCGCACAGAGACCCCCGCCCCCCCCGGACCACAGGAGCATGCTGACTGCTTCTGGGAGTGGGGCGGGCCAGGGCAGGCAGGGAGCCTGCCTTAGCCCCGCTGTGCCACTGGATTTTTAGCGCCGGAGATTGCGACCGACTGTCAGAGGCTCCAGGATTGACCAGTCAATCGCGATCTACCGGTTGGTGACCACTGTGTTAGATGGTCTTTTGTTTATTACTGAACTAGTAGTAATAATGGCAGATTTAGATCGGAATGGGCACCAATCCCCAGATCCAGTCCCCATGGTAGAACATTCTTACAATCATGAAAAGGGAATGCTCTTCTAAACAGCAACCAAATTTGGTATTCAAAAGCCACTCAATATTTTTTAAAGATTTACTTCAGCTTATTTTGGATAAGTATTTACATATATTGGATAAGCCTTTTATACTCTCGGGTTCTAAAGCATTTCTGTTCTATAAAACAGACAAAAATATGTATGATCACCTTCTGGAAAGTAGATATGGGCGAGACAGCATACAGATTTCCTTCTCCAAAGACTTCTGCCCAGTTTCTCTGGCATACCTTCATTCGATTCTTGAAATGGTATTCATTGTCAGGGTTAAAAGCCTTGAAACAAACAAACAAACAAAAAACAACCACAAAGTGGCTTATTTGTGAGTCTCAAAGACAGATCTTGTTAATATTTGACTTCAGTAGTTGAACACAGTTCTTGAGCATGGCTAATTTTTCCAAGTGAAAGAGAAATTAACAGTTTAGCATGGATAATTCATGTTAACGATACTTAGTACTTAACATATACAGTATTAAAACTTCAGAACACCGTACAAACAATCTCCAACAAACCTCCAACTTGAGGCAGGTAGATAGCCCCTTCTTGATTTGCTTCTACAGAGAGGGAGGACAGACTGAAAGGGGGTTAAAGTAATTTGCACATGGCCACAGTAGTGTCAGAGGAGGGATTAGAAGACAGGAGTTCCCGCCTCCCAGACCTATGGTCATTCTTTTGGCAATGATAGCCTCTTTAGAACAGGAATACAAGCGAAGATTTTAGAAAGTGACGAATGATTTGAATGCTAAAAACTTGAAATACCTTAAAGATGGCTGATTTTCAGAAAGCTTTGAGCACTCAATCTGAAAAGTCAGGCCCCTTTCGGGTCTCTCAAGTTCAACACGCAAAAACAGACATGCAAAAAATCATTACTCACTTTTTAATATTTTGGCAACAGTCTGAGTTCATGCTTTAAATGGTAAACAGTAACAACAGAAATATTAGAAGTCACAAGGGCTTTCCTGAAGATTGTAAACAAACCATCCATGATGTTTAAGAACGGATTTCTAGAGACTTTCATATTTTAAGGATATTAATAAAACTAATGAATATTAATTCCTTCTAGAACTTCTATTCTCCTTCAAAGTGAGTCAAATGTCTCCATGGATGTAAAATATTACCATTACAAGAGATTGCATGATAAAAATACAGTACCATTGTAAGCACACCCAGAAGGCCAACAGGAATCGGGTCTTGTTTCACTCTCTCTGCGACCAGATCTACTAGCAGCATCAACATGTTGTAGATTCCCTCATGGATTTCAGTACCCCATTTATGAACAGCACTCGATGTCAGCAGCTACCAAAATGAGAAAGATGCATCAATCTCTGGCACTGATTATTTTCAGAGTAACACTTTTCCCTCACAGTACTTAGAGTACTACCAATAGAAATATGATTTATGATATCTTTATACAGCAGGAAGGTAGGAAAAGTAACAGTGATATTTATAATTTCACCATTTTAAAACTTACTAATTAGAAACAGGGTATAGCAGAGACTAAGAGGTAATTATCAAAATACACTGACGGTTTCCCTTGGAAATCACTATTAACTCAGAAAAGTTTTGTATGGAGGAGGGCCATTCACTTTACTGTCTTTATTTCTAAGTGCTTGAGTAACTCTGTTAACATGTTTGCAGGATGTTAGATAATCCATTTTTAATTCTTGCAATAAGCTTGTCACACAGCCACATTACTTTGCTTGAAGTCATGGTTTACTATATCACCTCTCGAATATAATTTTCCTTAGAAACCAAGGAAAATGTGCACTACTGAAGAGGTGGATGTTTAAAGAACATTTTTAATGGATTGGGAGGCAGCATTAAACCAACATGTTAGGCCAAACTGATAAGAAAACTACATTAGGTTTTTAAAAGTTAGAAACAGCAATTGAGTAAACATTACCAGCTGTGTTTGAAGTGCTTGCATTCAAATTACTAAGCTTTATAACCTCAAAGAACCCAAAGACTATTTAATTTATTTTTTAAGATTTTCAGAAACTACAGTGCATTAAGCTTCATAAGTGGCTTATGGGTATTTTAGAGTAAATGTAACCCAGCAGCAGACTTTAAACTTTTACCTCCGCAAACAAAATCTTTCAGCTACCCTCTCATCTCTCCTCCACCTGACATACACCCCAGCTATCCAGGATGAAAACTAAGTGGGTAGAAATCACCCAGTGGCTAAAAAGCACAGACATTAATTTGGAGAGCAGAGTTGGAACATGAATTTATTTTCTTAAAATCCTTCTACCTGAAATATATTTTTTCCTGGAAATTGCAGGGCTTAATAACTGATGTACATTTAGAAAATTATATATAAGACAATTATTCTTAACTCCTAAAATACCAGTTAGTTTCAAAGGTCTATCCCTTGTTTACCATTGGAATATGGGACCATAGATGCGCATGGCACTTTAGGTAGCAGGGTAAGGCAGTCTGCACCATCAACCAGTGCTGAGACAGAAGCAGGACAGAGTTTGTTCATAGCTTTGAAAGGAAGGACAAAAGTTTGGGACTGATGTGGAAGGGGACATAAAGCCAGCAAAGGTAATTTTAAGTGGGACAGCGTGATATAGTCAGAGTGATGGGCAAGGAACAAAGTTCGGCCACAGATTATGGAACAGGATGGAGGAAAGCAAGATGGATATTGAGAACTCCGAAGCGTAGGAGTTCACACTAGGCCAGGCAGGAAATCAAAGCATGGAAGAAAGTTTTGGCAGTAAAGCACAGAAAGGAAGGGACAAATTTTGGCTACGCTGTAAAAGGCAGAAGTGGCAGGAGTTAGGAGTCTAACTGTGTAGGGTAATGGAGAGAGAGAGAGAGAGAGGAGTCACAGATGACTCCAACTTTTCAGACCTGGGGGACAGAACGATTACAATGGAAGAATGAGAGAGGAAGACTGGTCATTAGTACTAAAAAATAATACATCCTAATATTTACGGATCTTTAGACCTTCAAAGCACTGTATCAACATACACCAGTTAAGGCCATGATCCTGCAACTGACTCCGGATGGAGGGATCCATCCATAAGAAGGACCCCATTGATTTCAATGGAGCTCAGCACAGATGCAGGATTGGGGCATAAGCGTTCAATTCTACTGAAAAATTTATATGACCCCAGTCACCATAATATCTGAGGCACACATCAGAATGGACCAGAACAAACATTTCATGAAATGGACTCCCAAACACAAAAGTTGGATTTGTGCACTTTCCTCCCCCTTACCTTTTTAAATGCTTCAGGCATACATCTGTCCATGAATCTTTTGCAATTCTCATCAGAATCAGAAAGACCTTTTCAAAAAGGATAGAGGGTATATAATTTATGATTACCTCTGGCTGATTTCTTACAGCCTCATGAGCTCTAGATCTCAAAGCCTTGCTACTGAGGTCACAGAAGATGAACTCACAAATAAGGTGTGAGCAAAGCAGTGAGCATCCTATTGGGATGACATTACTCGTGCTATAGGTCTTCCACCAAAAGGGACTGGAGGTCAAAGAAACTAGATCTCCAGCCTTTTAGAAATTAGGAGCAGTTTAATTTCCAAACATTCCATCGGGTACAACTACGTGGCATTAACAGAACTTCACCTCTATAGGCGTTTTTCCTTTCAACAACACAGTTTATGTTTTGATACTTGCACAAATCATTCTTCTGCTGCTCATCCACCATAACAAACTCACATACAACCTAGAGTACTCAGCTAATTTTTTTTTACGCACTGTAATGTCTTCCACCAACACAACAACATAGCATAACCTCCTTTTAGCTCGCCAGAGGACATACTGAAAAGCAAGTTCACGTATACCTTCAACCTCAGGAGTTGAGCATGTTGCCGCCACAGCACCCTCAGCCCCTGACAACTTGTTGACCAGAAAGGAATCAACCCAAGTCTATGATATGGTGGCAGAGTATTTCCACTAGGACAGCCTGGCCAAATAACCTACTCTACAGCTCAATATGGAGTGAGCCTGGACACAAACATCATTAATAATAATAAATGCCCAAGTAAATTAATACAGCTCTTTATTAACAGTAATTTTTAAAATGAAACCATTTTACATACAAAAATATTTACAATCTTTAAAACATCGAAAAAACGGCATGCCTATTCTATTCTACAATCAAACCCTCTTTGCAGAACCAGTATGAGCTCACAACAGCAGATTGTTAACTGTTCTAGAAAGAGTGCGATATTTTTGTATGGCACTAGTTAGTAAGTATAAAAATTGCAGTTTTCTAGAGCATATCCTCTGTATACACCTTTACACAGAATTTGTAAGTACTCTTCCTAAATACACACTGAACCCATTAAAAAAAAAGTCAAAAACAGAACTTACCAAGTCTTGCTAGGTAGGTAGATGCAATTAGGCACTTGCCCAGGGACTCTTCTCGCTTATATGGTATGGACCAGTGATCTGTTAAGACTCTGCTCTCCAGTTCGTACAAATTGGTTGTAGGAAACTCAATACCTTCTCCAGAGCAGTTCCCATTTTCATCATTTTTCTGTGAATGAGAAGAGGTGCAAATGAAGGCATTTTTTTTAGCTGTTCCTAGTGATTACTTAGCTCATCAACTCCTTTAAGACAAAATCCTGCCCTATCATTAGCATGTACAACTCCCACTGATTTCAAATGGAGTTGCAAGTATGTTTGAGGGCAGAATATGAAGTTTCAATTGAATACCCATTGATACAGGGATTGTACTTTCCTCTATACATTTGTGTGTTTACATGTCTTATTTCCAGGCTTGCCAACTCATGATTTAAACTTAAGTCTTGTGATATTAAGGAGTCATGTGACAGGAGAATCTTAGCTGAAAAAACCTGCCCTGTGGTTGTGAAGGAAAGATGGAAAACATGAACCCTAGAGGTTCAAAAACCAGAAGGCAAATTAAAAATAAGCCTGGTTTCTTTTGAAGTCTCAAGCTTTTAAGCCAATCTCAATTTTGGGGGTCCTGCCTCATGATTCTTGAGCACCTGGTGTTAGCAATACTGTATTTAAATAATATCTAACAAACACCCCTGGTATTTTTATAATTTGATATCTAATAATTAAATACCAAACATTCTGTACTCAAACACTATCACAGAACATATTACATACTAAAGGTAATAAATGACTCATGCTTATGGTGTGAAGTACCCTATTCACGTCAGACGTCTGCAATTTCATCTCAGTAATTCTCTACTAAATATTCACTGTGAAACATCTGACTAGGCAAGATACTGTATCATTTGAGGTAATTCAGCTGTATGACACTATCATTTCCCCATTTTAAGAAACAGGACAAACTAAAATATTTCTAATATGCTGTACGTAAAGTAGTGATTTATCAAAAAACCCCAAATCTCAATCACAACCGTCCCTTTTTTACAGTCAAAATGAGTCACTAAAAACAAAAAGCTGTGCTGTATTTTCCCATCCCCCTCCCACACAGGACAAGAAGCAATCTGCAGCTCAGATCGTTACCCATTTCCTTGTAAATGCCACTGAATTGCAATTATTCCTGCATACAGAGAGAACACACAAAATTAGCCCAACATTCTTTGGGAAGTGCCACGTGAGGTAAAACAGTGATGCCAGATAAAATAATGGCCTGGGAAACAAGCTACCATTTCTTCTGTTTCAAATGCTGATCACCCAGTGTGCGGTGAGATAGTGGGGTTCACAAAGAGGAATTTTCCCCTCTGACACTAAAACAGGAGGCAGAACTTTAACAGGAGAAAGGACAGAATGTTTGAATCAGGTCCTGCACCAGTTGGAAATAAATGAAAACAAAGGTGCAGTAACAGCAACAGGATTGCACTCAGGAGAAAAGCAAGGAACATGTGATACTCCTGGGGGAATTCTGCGCCACGGCACACGCAGAGAATTCATGTCCCCCCGCAGATTTCTTTGCTTCCCCACAGAAAGTGACAGGGAAGCAAAGGGAAGCCATGTGGGGGCGGGGGACCTGGGAACACCCATGGGCTTAGTTTGGAGGGGCACTGCCCTCCCAAAGGCTAGGCATGGGGGGGCACGCAGGGTCACGTGCTACTGCCCCTCATTTCTTGGAGCACAGAGCTGCCCAGCTGAAGGAGGGTGCCGCTCGGACACTGCCTCATGGGTCCTAGTACTGGTCGTGCTCCCCTTCTGTGTGCTAGGAGCCATCCTGTCTTCTGTACAGGAATGAGTGCCTGCAGTGGGGCTGGACAAGGTGGTGGAAACAGGGGAAGGTGAATGGGATGGGGAAGAGGCAGTAGGGAAGAAAGGAGGGTGGTATAGGGCAGGAATGTGGGAGTGAGGGCAGGAGATAGGGGCAGGGGACGGTGGGAAGGGGGATGGGATGGGATGGGGAAGAGAAAGGGACAGGGGAAGCAGGAGCCCAGCATGCGGTGTTCCCTTGATGGCGGCGGCAGCAGCAGCAGCAGCAGCTGGGGCTCCCCCAATAAGCAGGCCCTTCAAACCCCCCCAAACGAGCCCTCCCCCTCCACCTGGACCACCTCAATGAGCCCCCCACAGTCCCAGCACCCAGACCCCCACACTGAGCTCTCCACACACATACCCTCCCACCAAGCCCCATTACGACACGCTCAGACCCCTCCTGCTGAGGCCCAACCACCCTCACCTGGACCCCCTGCAGAGTTTCCATTGCCCCTGCACCCAGAAAGCCCCAATGAACCCCTGTGCATCCAGATCCCCCCCCCATGAGCTGCCCGCACCCAGATTACCCCACACAGAGCCCTCTTATCCCACACCTGGATCTCCCCACATTAAGTCCTTCTCCACTTGGATTCTGCTGTGCTGAACCTGCCTGCCCACAACTGGTGTGCCTGGCACAGAATGGCAGGGCCCCAGGGTGTTTCTGGGGCAGGCCCAGCCCTTGTGCTTTGTCAGGTGTGGGTGCAGTTTCACCGCCGAGTCCCTGTCCCAGGGCAAGGGGCTGCAGGGTGCTCCCCACTGCAGTGCTGGAGCCTCCACATTTATTTATTGATAAAGAAAATTTGCAGAATTTTAAAATATTGTGTGCAGAATTTTTATATTTTTGGTGCAGAATTCCCTCAGGAGTAATGTGGGGAGGAAGGACAAGGACAAAGCATATTCAAGTGTAAAAACAAAACAAAACAAAAACAGAGTCAGGGAAGTGAAATGAACAAAAAATAAAGAAAGTCAAAAGAAAACCAAATCCATGAGAAAGTGGTAAAGAATTCAGCAGTCTGTTTGAGCAAATAATGGAGCTCCTAGTTCTCACTGCATCCCCTATATGGAGGTTTTGACCAGTTTATTTTAAAAAATTCTACCTTAACTATAACAGTTATTCAAGAGCAGTAAGTTTAGAAAAACTCAGAAAAATCCATGGCATTCACTATTACAGGTGTCACTGGGATACAGTGGCTGAAGTAAAACACAACAAGGCTGGATATCATGACCATTAATATTTGTAGCTGCACAGTCCAAAAGAGTAATTAAGTCCAAAGCTTCAGGGCATAAGCTTGTCAGCAGACAGGAAGCAGTTTCCCCCACATCCAACTTTGAGAAAAACACTATATAGTTGGCAAGCAACTACAGAATTTTGTATTTCCTTTGAAGCATCGGGTATTGGCCGCTGCTGTTGAAACAGCCTGATCTGATGTGGTAAATACATTCCTATGTAATTTATGTCTGAAATTATTTTATTTTATTTTTTGGGGGGGGGGGAGGGGGTAGGAGGATAAGTAAGTTTTTTCAGTAAGAGGCATTTGAAAGCCTAGGGTACGTACGGAGCTGGAAGGTGTAATTTTCAGTTCAAGCAGACATACATACCCATGCTAGCTCTAACAGAACTAGTGTGCTTAAAACAGAAACATAGCTGCAGTGGCACGAGTGGTAGGACGGGTTAATCACCCTGAACACAATCCCATCTGAGATCCTAAGAATGTACTCGGGGAAGCTAGCCCATCCCACGGCAGCTAGCCTACTTTTTTAGTGTGTTAGTTCATATCATGAATATGTCTACTCAAGCCAGAGATCACACCTTCTAGCTCCAGTGTAGACATACCATTAATTAATTTATTATTGCTGAAAGATACTGGAGAAAAAACTGACAACACGAGTGCTCTAAAACAGTGGTTCTAAACTGGGGGTACACATACCCCTGGGGGTACGCAGAGGTCTTCCAGGGGGTACACCAACTCATCTAGATATTGGTCTCGTTTTACAACAGGCTACATAAAAAGCACTGCTACATAAAAAGCACTAGTGAAGTCAGTACAGACTAAAATTTCATACAGACAATGACTTGTTTATACCTCTCTATATACCATACCAGGGTGGCCTAACTGTGGCTCGTGAGCTGCATGTGGTTCTTTTACAGTTAGGGTTACCATACGTCCGGATTTTCCCGGACATGTCCGGCTTTTTGGGATTCAAATCCCCGTCCGGGGGGAAATCCCCAAAAGC
>NW_020664454.1:2134652-2153006 GCF_002925995.2 Terrapene triunguis | reverse complement strand
CACACACACACACACCCAGGCACGTCCCCCCCTTACCTTCAGCAGCCCCTCCCTGCAACTTCCAGGTGTTTGCTGCTGCCTCCATGCAGAACTAACAGCTGGGAGCTGCAGGGAGGGGCCACTGCTTTAGCTCCATGGGGAGAGGCAGCAGCTCTCTCTGCAGCTCCCAGCTGTTTGCCGCTCTCTTCCCATGGCCACAGCTCCCAGCAGCTGCTGTGCAGAGAGGGGTCCCGGCGGCACCATGTGACCGAGCAGAGCCAGCAAATCCTGGCAAAAATTGGGGCGGGTGGGGGGGACGGAACCATGACCCTATGTGCCTCCCCCCATGCATCACCTCTGGCAGTGGGGCGGGGAAGTGGACGGGTTTCGGGGCAGCAGGTGCGCCCTGGCTCTTGAACTTCTGAAGATTGTCATGGGCGGCCCAAAGGGTCAGTAAGTTTGGCCATCCCTGTACTGTACACTGAAATGTAAGTACAATATTTATATTCTAATTGATTTTATAATTATATGGTACAATAATGGCGCTGAAGAACAGGGACGGAAAACCAGTAATTGACAATACAGTGATGGAAGCGGTCTGCAAAGATTTCTACACCGAACTCTTCGCGTCTCAGATAAATGTCCCAGTACCAACATTTCAACAGACCAACGAGCATGTACTCCCAATCCTTGTCAGCAAAGTTCGACATGCAGTTCACCAAATGAAGGAAAGAAAAGCCCCAAGTAAAGATGGACTGACAATCGAAATGATAAGAGCTGGAAGCCAAGACCGCTGGGAAACCCTTGCTCAGAGGTTTAGCCATTACTTGGGACAGTAGAGTGGAGCGCAGGACATTGTTGTTGAGAGCATGCATAGTAAAATGCGATGGGCCGCGCATATAGCGAGGCTCACTGACTATCGATGGACTGCAGCTGTCGCCGAGTGGTACCCACAGGAACTGAAACGACCACTTGGCCGACCTCCAAAGAGATGGGAAGATTTTATCGTGAAAAGACATGGCCGCACATGAAAAAGGAAGGCCAGGATATGAGAAAAATGGAAGGCGTATTGTGATCGGTGCAATCTATATGAGGGCTGAAGGACCGATTGATCAAGGTGATATGGTAAAAATGAGAAAGTAAGCAATTTTTCAGTAATAGTGTGCTGTGTCACTGTTGTATTTTTATATCTGATTGTGTAAGCAAGTAGTTTTTAAGTAAGGTAAAACTTGGGGTACACAAGGCAAATCAGACACCTGCAAGGGGTACAGTAGTCTAGAAAGGTTGAGAGTCACTGCCCTAAAACATACAATGTAAGTAGTACAGTTGAAGCTCCACACCAGTTTAAGATTTGGCCTCTTCAAACACTGCTAGCGGGGTGCTACCACAGCCACCTATCTACTAGGAAAGGGACTGAAATCACAACTCATTTCATGTAGACCAGAAAAAAGATTGTACATTTATTAAAACGAGTCATCTTTTTCTAGTACAAGATAGGATAATTATTAGTCCAGTAAAAAAGAAAAATAACTCAGATAGGTTCTGCACTCATGTGCCACTGACACCTAGGTCACCAATCTGACTCCTACCCAGGCTTGTAGTGACTGAAAACAACCTTTTAGTGACTGGTTTATGTGAAGTGAGTTGTGGACTCAGTCCATTTCTTAGTAGATAAGCATCATTGTTTTTTAAAAAAATAAATCCACTACTGGCATAAGTTTGCATCTTGTTGGCAGTTTTAGGAGAGGCTAACGGTACGTCTACACTACAGCAGCATAACTGTAGACACTTGCTACCGCAACGAAAGGGGTTTTTCCGTCGCTGTAGTAAATCCACTCTCCCAAGAGGTGGTATCTAGGTCAATGGAAAAATTCTTCTGTCGATCTAGAAGCGTCTATTTTGGGGCTTAGGTCAGCTTAACTATGTCACTCGGGGGGTGTGTGAATTTTTCACACCCCTGAGCGATTTAGCTAGGTCGACCTAAGTTTCAGGTGTAGACCAGTCCTTATTCTTAAACTGGCATGGATGCTCAACTGCTACTACCGACATTGAACATGTTAAAGGACTTCAGCTGTCCATTGTGTGTGTCACTATTATCTTTCAGCAGTACTGACCGTTTATGCTTCCTTCCCCTAAGAGATTAAAAACTGTACAACAGAAGGTGATCACTTAAGTCAGTACCACTGAGGAAATGAGAGAGGAGATGTTAAATACAATTCCACCAACAATCTGCTGTATTTCTGAGGGGGACAGCCACTTACCTGCACTAAAGTATAGGGAAAGGAATGCCATTTATACAAGGAAATGGTGATGATCGGTGGTTAGAAGGTTGACTTAATAACTTAAAGCCATCATTTTTGGGAAAGGGAAAGCATCCCTTGTCATGCTCCTTTGACTGGAGAAAATATAGCTGAGTTTTTCTTCTGCTAAAACCCTGCCACAAGAAGATATCAAACCTGAAATGGGTAGTAACTCCCCTAGAAATGCATGACTGCTTCTTGTTAATATCATCCGTGGATACTAATTCAAATGGTTTATTATTCAACTTTAAAAAAAAGAATTAGTGTAGTGCTCTTGAAAATGAAGGTTTAATAGCAGATGCGAGAGCCAGATATCCTGCAGAAATGCACTATGCATGCATGCTTCAGTATTACACTATTTACTGAGGCCAATTGCAGTTTTAATTGACTTTGGCAAAATTCTCTAGTTATGATTTATAATCAAACAGACAGCCACCTTCCTCAACTCCCTCTTAGAATTTAAAAGTATTATATATTTTTGGCATTAAATGGATAATTTAACAGTTATCCAATACTAAGATTTAAATTACGATTTGATTTGTTAATTTAATTCTGATTTAACAGTTAAAGTATTTTATTCTTGGTGTAATTTAGTATTAATAGCAACTTAATTCTGGTGATGTTTTCTTAATTTTACTTTAAGACTTTTAATGAAGTTCATAAAATAGAAACAGAGATGGAGTCACATTTCTTTCAATAAGCAATGGGGGGCCAGAACCTTTCAGGATCTGGGATGAATACTAGAGGTCAATCTAAAAGTCTCACTAGTCCCTGCTAATAAATCTGTAGCTTTTACAATATGAAGGGAATGTCTCACTGCCAAGAAAACAGATCTAAGTGCCTCAATTTGTTGTTTCAGAGACTTCTCCAGTGATTTCAATCGGTGCCTATATGTAAACACAACTCACACTGAAGATCAGTAAGTAACATGTTTGGAATAACAGTCCTAGTGCTTAAGCAGCACAGGATGAGGAGCCAAGGAATATGGAACCTGCTTCCAGCTCTTCCATAGGCATGGCTCAGTGACAATGGCTAAGTCACAGCTTCCTGGTGCTTCAGTTTCCTCAGCCATAAAATGGCAATGGTACTTCTCTACCCCAGTGTGTTGAGGCACGATTCATGAGTATTTGCAAAATGCTTCAAGATGCTGAGATGAAAGCAGGATGAAAGCACTACATCAGATACTCATAAAAACAGGGAGCATTTATCTCTGCTCTCTGATCTGTAATGTTTGAGGTCTCTCAACCTAGGAGAGAGAAATGAATCCTGAAATTGAGACATGACAGTTCCAGTTCCTCTTCTAGTTAGCTGTCCAGAGGAATTTTCATATTTAAGACAGCATGTATGTTCTGCAGCCTGTCTGGGATCTCAATTTTTTAAAAAAGCTTTACAAATCCATCTTTAAAAAGGAAGATGGACTGTGTGTCTAGGATCTATTATGGCAGCTGCTGAAAGCTGATTTTTTTTTTTTAAATCAACCACCCAGAGTCACTTCTTTGCATGTTATACAGTGATTTCAACCAAATATCTCAAAACACTTGGTCTACCTTATAAAGTGAGATGTAATGTTAGTCTTCTATTCATTTTATAAACTGGTGAACATCAGCACAGCGGTTAAGTGATTTCCCCAAAGTCACACAAGTGGCAGATCTGGGAACAGAACCAAAGATTTTTGACTCCCAACATTACCCTAAATTCACCTAATCCATACTGCTCACAGCAAACTTGGCGTCCATTTCTAATCTTAAGAGAATCAAAACTAAACTTTGCAGAACTTCATTAGTGAGAGTCAGTGACAGAGACCCATTGTGATTTACAGAATTTTACCAGTTAGTAAGTATGGTACATGGCAAAATGTACTATAAATGTGGTGTTCATTTATTTTGAGAGTGCAGTCTACCTTTAATTATTGATAATACTTCATAATATTTAGATAAGTGTTCTGTCTTGCTAAAACTTAATTATTCTAACCATATATATGCAGAAGTCACTACAGCACTTTGCTATTAAATCTTGGTAAAGGAGGGAGACTGCTTCATGTGTGAAAATTATGAAGTGCACTGATTAGCAAACTCAGGAAGGTTCTACTTTATTGCTGTTCTGCTACCAAAGTGATACCAAAAAAGTCCTAGACTGCTTAAGCATTTGGATGATTTATCTAATTTCTACAGAAAGTCAACTCCTTTAGCTCAAATTTGTGCTATTTCACACAAATGTAAATATAGCTTGCAGCATAGTATGGGAAGCAATTCACATTTAGTAGCACTTGTATGGGAGGATTGCTTTTCAGTTCACAAGAGATAAGTCTTAGGGTTAGCTCCACCTAGCTGAAGCTAACTGGGATTCTTTTTACAGGTGAATTTAAATATGCTCCCATCAAACCTCTAACTCAGTGTACACACACAGAGCAAGATGTAGGCTCTGAGCCTACTTTAGACTAACAGTAATGTTACCATGGATCTATCAGTGGGCTTAACCTTCTTTGTTACAATCCCTAATAACTATTAATAATGAGGCCCGATGGAAAAATCTAAAAAGATGAACCTATTTCCTTCACTCAAAACTGCAAGCTACAAAAACAAAACCAGTGTACTGTATAAGACTGGATACAGGAATGCTATGCACACTTCCAAGAAGAAATCCTCTTAGCCCAAAGCCAGTCTAGAAATTAAACTTATTTAATTAAAATTTTATAAGAGTACTGCTGGAACTGCAATTCCTGGTTTCCAGGGTAATGGTGTGACGTTAACATTCAGTGTTCCCCTGCTCAGCTGACTAGATGTTCAAAGAGTCCAGCACAGTGCCCAAATATTAGTAGGGCTATAGCTGAAAACAAATAATGGGATCCTAAGCCTATGGTTTGCACACATTTGATTTTCTGGGGGACATGTGGCTTAAGGAAGGGCAATATTGATCCCTTTAGTCCAGTAGTTCTCAACCTGCAGCCCAATCAGCATACAGCTGCAGCCCCTGTGACATCCTCAGGTCCATACAGGTAGTATATATATTGTGTGGATATGGCCCAAACAACACAGAGAGCTGCTTATGCGGCCCACAATGGTAAACATGTTGAGAACCACTGCTTTAGTGTAACCATCATACGGTCTGGAAACCATGACAGATCAGGAGGTGAAATAGCACCTATTGCAAACATGTTTTGGCCTCATTTTTAAAGTTAGGTAACTAGCATTAGTCTAGGAAAGGGGAAAATAAAGCCATCACAAGGAATGCCATTGATACTGTAAGCTTCTTCTGTGGCTATGTATATGCCATGTACATGTAAAAACAAATCTGAAGGTGAAAATGTTTTAAATACTATGACAAAAAATATTTTAAACAGAGTTGTGCACAGGTATATTCCACATTCATAGCTGCAATTCTATAGTCCAGTGACTAGACTCTAGTCATTGCGCTGATGCTGAGGAGTAAATAATTATAAACATTTTGGAGTGATCATACACAAACATACTGCTTGCCAGAACTCCAACTAACAATCTTTAGTAGGAATTAAATATTGTGCCTTAATGAATGACAGATTTCCCGACTTAAAAAAGCAAAATCAGTAGTATTATTTGCTTCTGCCAGGACACTAGGTATTGACCTCACAGTGCTGCAAGATGACTAGAGATATAAAAATGTTTGCCCAATGACAAAATAAGTCAGTAGGGAAAGATTTTTAGGATTCTAAACGAAGTATTAAATTAGGGTGATCACAATAAATCAGTAAGGAAAACAAAATTGACATTTCTCTTAAATCTCAGTATGTAGCACTAGCCACTAGGCCACCTTGCTTATGAAAATCAGCAAGTGCCTAATTCTGCTTGCTATGAAGAGAACAAGAATATATCATGTCAGTTCTAAGCCTCCATACATGGAGCTTAATTCAGATATTAATCCTGCTTACACCCACTTACTAATGTAGGAGTGTAAAAGGAATCTAATGGCAAAACTTACACAGCAAGGAGCTACGATAAATGTAAATTTAAGTAGGGGGTGGCTTTCTTTAACTCATCTTCTTACACACTTCTGTTAGCTGCTCTTTTTCCCCAACCACAACACTCCTTACCTTCTACTCCCACAGCCTGGGAACTACACCATGCTAGGCTCCCTTAAACTCCAAAGGCCACATACAGAGACAATGAGTAAGGAGGTGTAAACTTCACATTAGTGAAGCATGTGCAAGTAGAAAGGGAGTCTGCATTTGTGTAAATAAGACAAGTGGAGGAGCTGAAGAAGCAAGGTAAATTCAGACTACCCCAGACTCCTCTGAATTTGGCTCAGAGTGTGGCAGAACCATACATATTGAAAACTATTCCTATTGCAAATTTAACATACCCAAGTGCTTCTGAAAATAAGGGTTAGAAAGAAATAAGCACTTCCTTTGCCCTCCCAGCCCTCTTCTTACAAAGAGCTACTGTTTGTTAATCCAAAAGCATTCCTAATGATCTGCTGGAATTAACTTCTAACACTGGCAATTTGTTTTTATCCCCATTTTCCTTCAGTATTTCACTTCCTTATTAAACAGCTGCCACAGAATAGTGCTTTAGACTGGGAAGATGACCAGAAAATGCACCTAGAGAATGTTATATCAAAGAGACTTCCTGCCCAGCTGAGAAGCTGCCTGTATACAAGGCAAGTCGACCTCATCTGCACTGACTACAAACATCACCTCTATAACATGTGTCCTGAGTCAGTCAGCCTAGTAATTTAAAAGTATTAATTTTTATGAGGTAACTACTTCAATACACTACAGATTACATGCCAAGCAATTTGCAAGCCTTCTGAAATACAAAGCAAGAAGTGGGTTGTAGCCCACGAAAGCTTATGCTCTAATAAATTTGTTAGTCTCTAAGGTGCCACAAGTACTCCTGTTCTTTTAACTATGAGTCAAATTCTCATCCAGTACTCCCCTCTTCAAGTAGTTTCTTGGTATCTGTCTCTACTCTTGACCCATCAAGATTCATAAATAGTGAAAGATATGTCAAGTTACTTTAAAAAAAGCGTTGAAAAATTTAAATAGGCAAAGCCGAGAAAGATGTCCTCTAGCTTCCTCAGTAGTCTTTAGAAATGCAAGTGTGTTAAAATTTCTAATGCCACTTGATAGCCACATGGCAGCTAGACAGGATTTTAATGACAGCATCCACCACAATGCTTTATTTGATTGCTTAATTATTTTACAAGGCCAATTCTTATGTAAAACACATTGTAAAAACTTCCAGAATACCATGCAAAGATCTTCATGTTGCATAGCTCAAAAATCAATATGTGCAATAAACAGGACTGTCTGAAATGCACAGCAAGATCACGGGGTTAAATTTAACACATTTGTCACACATGACAAAAGAATTATTCTTTGCAAACCTATTAACTCCCTCTATGCAAGGATGTCAAAGGACTTTAAAAGCCTTAATGCTCACAGTACACTTATGTGGTGGACAAGTATCGTTATTTTCATTTGACAGAGGGAAACCAAAGCGCAGAGAACTATGCCCAAAGTCATACAGTAAATCTGTGGCAGAGCCAGGAACAGAATCCAAACGTCCTGAGTCACATTACCGTTAAACACAGAAACGACTCGCACCTCATAATTGCAACTCAGTTTTGAGATACATGCAGTATAGCTTGTGAAAAACTGCTGCTAGCACACTGTTCACAAAGGTTACTGGGCCATTTCCCTTACAAAGCCTCTTTTCTATGAGGTAGAACATGGGAAGAATGTTGGCAGAATGATGGAATTGCACCTAGAACATAAAACTACCTTTGAAAACAATCTTGGATGAGTCTATAGTACAACCATATCCTTGTGCAATATGGTAGAAAGTGGAACCAAAACTCATACATCACAAATTGACGAAGAAAGGACATATTTAAAGTGAGTCAGGGATAGCTAGGAGGCATACAATCTATTAGTCACACTTTAACAAGAAGGTCACAGTAATGATTGTTAGAAACCATTTAAAAGAGTAAGAGAATATCCAAAGGGAGATACTACAACCATTATAACCTGCATGGTTGCTACTACATTCCAGGAGTTTAATATCAGTCATGGTTTCTTATGGGATCTCACAGAATTTGTGGACTCTCTGGTCATGCTTCCAGCATTCTCCTGGCTTGCCTACCAAGACCCTTGCTGCTCCTAGCTACAGAATCCCTGCATCTGGTCTCTGCACACTGGTGGGACTGGTCCATTTTGAGCCTCTCCCTCCCAGGCAAGATATCACTGTAAAACAACATTTAAAATCTAACTACACATTTCACTTTGCAATAGTAGGGATAAAGGGAAGCTGGTTCAGTAGGATCCTGCATATTCAACAAAAGCCAATCACGCTGAAAAAGATATTGCACTTCTGCTTTTAAGTATGACGGGATTTTTCACTGGGGAGGCTTTATCATACTAGATACTCAATACTGGGCCATAAAGGGAGACGAGTTTTTCCTATATGGCTCAGTGAATGCTCAAATTTAAGGAAGCATTTATGGCAAGCAGACTTCTTGGGTTTTCTTGCTTTCTTCCTTTCCTTCTCTCCAAGTGAAAAACAGTAACTCCTCACTTAACGTTGTAGTTATGTTCCTGAAAAATGTGACTTTAAGCAAAACAATGTTAAGCGAATCCATAAGAACTAATGTAAATGGGGGGGTTAGGTTCCAGGGAATTTTTTTCCACCAGACAAAAGACATACACACACACACACACACACACACTATACATTTTAAACAAACAATTTAATACTGGTACGCAGCAATGATGATTGTGAAGCTTGGTTGAGGTGGTGAAGTCAGAGGGTGGGATATTTCCCTGGGAATGCCTTACTGCTAAATGATGAACTAGCAACCTGCTGAGTCCTCAAGGGTTAACCCATTGTTGTTAATGTAGCCTCACACTCTACAAGACAGCACGAATGGAGGGAGAGGAGACAGCATGGCAGACAGAGAGACACACACGTGTGAAAGAGATGCGCATTGCCCCTTTAAGTATGCTGACCCCACTCTAAGTACACTTTTTAAGTAGATCAGCAAGTTGAGACAGAAGCTGCTGCCAGGAAGCTCCCTCCGTCCTGAGCCCTGTTGTGTCCCCCCCACACTCTATGGAGATGGGGTAAGCGGGGTGCAGGAGCAAGGGGGAGGAGGACACCCTGACATTAGCCCCACATTCCCCCCCCGCCCCCACCACACAGACAGCAAGCAGGAGGCTCCAGGGAACAGCTCCAAGGCAGAGGGTAGGAGCAGCACAAGGCAGTGGGACAGCTGAACTGCCGGCAATTGATAGCCTGCCGGGCGGCTGCCGTACAGGGAACTTAGGGGAACGGGGAGCTGATAGGAGGGCTGCCGGTCCACCCTGGTTCCAAGCCCCCACCAGCTAGCTCCAACGGGCTGCTCTTCCTGCAAGCAGTGGACAAAGCAGGCGGCTGCCAAACGACGTTATAAGGGAGCATTGCGCAACTTTAAACGAGCATGTTCTCTAATTGATCAGCAACCTAACAACGAAACAACGTTAACAAAGACGACTTTAAGTGAGGAGTATTAGAGGGGTAACCGTTTTAGTCTGAATCTGTAAAAAGCAACAGAGGGTCCTGTGGCACCTTTGAGACTAACAGAAGTATTGGGAGCATAAGCTTAAGTGAGGAGTTACTGTATAAGTCAATCTCACGACAGAAGTACTGTATACATTTTGCTCGCTTTCTGATACCACTCTCTGAAGAGAAAGTATGTAGATTTACTGCTAAAAAAAATCAACAAATAAACAAATCAACATACTCTTAGAGCCCCACGTCTGTTAGTCTATAAGGTGCCACAGGACTCTGTCGCTTTTTACAGATCCAGACTAACACGGCTACCCCTTTGATACTTGCTAAAAAATTGACATTCATCTTCATCATTCATTCACAAGCATGTACAACATGCTTCTATTGTGGCCAGCAAGAGATATATGAAAAGAGTAAACACTTCATACTTCTTGTAAAAACAGCTTAATTTAAAATCCAACATGTTGTTTAAAGAATGTGGTGTACAGAATTCTATATTTTTTCCAAATCAATTTGTCTGCTGGTTGGAGTAAATCTGATATGCATTCAATTTATGTTATGCAAACAGGGCCTAATCAAGACTTGTATAAGCAGGTACAACTTAGCTGGTCCAAGGTGTTTTGCCTTATACAGGGAGGACCTTTTGGGGCAACTGAAACCCTACTGTGCTACTTAATTATGTTTTAGAAGAGTTGCAAAAATAATCAAACTTTTTTTTTTTGCATTTCTTTGAATTTTGACATTCAATTTTTATTTTTCTTGGTGAGATGGGCATGAAGATGCCAACAAGATTGACTGTAATCGATAGGCCTCACCTATTTGCAATGAAATTTAGTTAAAAGTTAGTTCACTAAGTAAATAAACTAGCTTGCTGTATAGTTCAAGTTTTAGTCTACATACAAAGAGGAATTTATAATTTTTCCCTTTTTCCTCAACCATGACATACAAAATATGTCCATGAATACAAAATATTCAGTGTGCCAGGATGGCTTAGTGTTAGCAGCCTTACTTCTGGGCTAGTGCAGTGGTTCTCAACCTTTCCAGACTACTGTACCCCTTTCAGAGTCTGATTTGTCTTACATACCCCAAGTTTCACCTCACTTAAAAACTACTTGCTTACAAAATCAGACAAATATACAAAGGTGTCATAGCGCACTAATACTGAAAAATTGTTCTAATTTTTACCATATAATTATAAAATAAATCAATTTAAATATAAACATTGTACTTACATTTCAGTGTGATACTTCAGCCTGTTTTTCACTTGTAAGCCTTGTTTGAAGCTTGACCCACACACAGCAGGGCTGAAGCATGTAACTTAGCTTTCTGGGGCCCTGGGCAATTGCCCTGCTTGCCACCCCGTAATGCCGGCCCTGCACTTGCAATCCCCTAACCCATCCCGTGACCTCCCTAGGGGCTGCAAACCCTACGTTGAGAAACACTGATCTAAATGAGTTGAGTAACCCCTGGAAGACCTCTGTGTACCCCCAGGGATATGCGTACCCAGGTTGAGAACCACTGGGCTAGTGGATGTGGCATTCAGTTTTCACACCATGATTAGGGATCCCCTCCCAGGCTGACACTGCAGTACTTGGGGGGGAAGGAGGGGGCAGCTGATCTGGTATCCTTCATGTTATCTTCCAGCATTCAACACCTATCCAGTGTCATGTCATCTTCAAAAGGCAAAAAGGTGAACGAACCTCTGTTCTGGCCAACATTCTCCCTCACTCAACGTAACAGATTCTAACATCCAAGTTTCTGCGTACATTAGCGACTGCATAATGGACACACTTTCCTTCACAGTCACCACTACGTAAAGCACTCAATCATTTATAAATCTATTTACACCGACAGTAGGAATTATACAGAGGCAACAGAACTCCAAATAAAAATGTGGAATACAAACCCGTTCTCTAACCTGTATCATGCCTGAAGCTCTACCATTTTGTATTACAAAAAATGGTAACTTTTGTAAGGCAAACACACTGATACAATGTAATTCACCAGACCACCACAGTTCTGTCTAGAGAAAAACATCTTGTAGTAAACAATAAATTCCATCCACAGATTCATGAACTATATTGAAACATACCATCTAGAGAAAAAAAAGCATAACACTCCTGCACTGTGTGCCACTTGTGAAGTGATAATCTAGAAATAGATTTAACACAGAGAGAGAGAGAGAGAGAGAGAGAGAGAGAGAGAGAGAGAGAGAGAGAGAGAGGCAATATCATATTTACTCTACTGTGCATACTTTCTGGCAAGTCTTAAAATGCTAACATGAAGTTCAACAGAAACAGCAGAAATACGCTAGTGTATGCTGAATACTATTACTATAATTTGTGTTCATTGACTTTTCAACAGCATTATATGCCAGAAGTAAATGCTGAACAGAAAACTTGCTGTCTTTTCATATCTCATACATTTCAGAACTTTATATTGGCTATCCCGTCTCAAGGGTTGGCCAGGCTCAAGAATTGCAAGGCCTGCTCAGTACTCCCCAAGCTGGAGGATCCCATTTTGCAGTACCCGTGAAGTCGATACTGAGCAAGGGCCTCAGCTCTGCCCTGCTCAGTACTCCAGACAAGTGTCAGTCAGTGGAGAAAATAAGATGGGGGGGGGGGGGGAAGAGAGCAGCAGACCTCTGATACAGGTCAAAACTAACAACCAGATTCACAAAAATAGAAGGTACACACCTTTATCCCGATGAAGCCTATCAAACTTTGTACTACTGGCTCTTGGTGTGCAGTGACACTGGTTCAGGACTACAGCAAGAATCAGACACTGGATCACAGTTTCAGTTTCCCTGCCATCACTGTTAATTAGATTGACAGCTGAAAAATGCAGTAACATCTCAGGTATGTGAACTAGTCAGATACTAGGGAGTGAGCACCAAGGAAATTCCTGTTTAAAAAACCTGAAAAACTAACATGAATTCCGGATTCTTTTTAATTGTAAAGTTAGGAAATGAAACTAACACATAAAATTGCAGATCAGCAAGTGCAACTAGTATGAGTGAAGCACACAGCAAGTTACTACTCTGTCATACTGCAGGGTTTAAGTTATATAATGAGCTCCCAGCCCTCTAAATTTTCCTCACCACCAAATTCTCTCTTTAAGATCAGTTTCTGCCTTCACAGGAGAATTTTTATTTTGATCCATTTTGAGGAGGATGGTAACAATATAACAGCCACAATCCTTACTACGATCAAAGGATGAGAAAGTTCCTTAGCTCTTCTCCCCACATAACAAATGTTTAATCCATTCACTGAAGGTGGGCACAGGTAGATAGACTCTTGGTTTAAGCTTTGTGGTGAATGGGTGAGTTTCAGGGAGCAAGGCCCAAGAGATATTATTAATTACAACACTTATTAATGTACTGCACGGTATTCCTGATCAAGATATTACCTTCCTGATTAAATTCTTCCTTTCCTGTGTTTTCATGGGATTTTATCTGAACACTCCACCTTTTAGATTCTCATCCTTTGGCTTTGTCTAGCCTTAGACTGCATATCCTTAAGATGTGCAATGTAAATACAAATTAACAAGTATATTATTTATGCAATTACAGTGTACATTATCGCTGACTTTATTATTAAATGTACGTAGCATCTATTTACAAGCAGCTTAGGCATTTTAACCATTGAATCAAAGTTTATAATTTGTAACTCAAGAGAATAAACCTTGATGTCTGAAAAATAAGAAACATGCCATACTAAAACACCTTCTGAAATAAAAAAAAAAAAAAAAAAAAAAAAGGATTTAACATTTATTTCTAAAGGGGTCTTAAGTTGTTACCATAAAGTTCTAAAAAGAACAGATCCCACAACCCCAGAGCCACCAATATACAGACACTATCTCTTCTTGCAAGCCTCAGGCTCAAAAGCCCCAGTCCCATGGGGCCTCAAAGAACAGGACAGTATAAGGGGAATTAAGAGTTCAGAAAGGTCTCCAAGATGTCAATTTATTTTATTTTATTTTTTAAAGCCTTAAATTTAATGGACTCCATGCCCACACAGGCAAATAAAGCAGCAAGCAAGCAGGCTCCCCCTGATATATCTCCAAGATTAATGGAGTTGATGATGGTTGAACAGACTTTTTTGGTAGCTCAGGGTAGGGAATTCAGCAATAATATAACCCGTCATCATGGCATGCATCATAATCAGCAAGTGAATTATATGACTATTCTAAATTCCATCACCTTATTTATCAAAACTGAATACAAGTGCTTAACATGCAACTCTAGTAATCACAACAAACATAATAGATAGGTGTTTCTAGGAATATCCAAATACTGTGGAAATATTTTTCTCTGGAAAGTTTCATGGATACTCAAGAGAACGACCTTATTTAAAACCTCATTAAAATTATCCCAGAAACAACTCATCTGAAGCACAAAGGGGGCATCTAAAATTACTATAAGGAAACCAGAAAAAGGATCAACATGTATTTGGCCAAATTTTTAATTTTGTAAAAACAAGCTTTTATAGAACATAACCAGCCCCCCTCAAGCAATTTCCCTGAACACTGCAACATTAAGAACTTGAGATTAATTTTCATTGTCCATGATGAGAAACAAACAATTAAATTAAAATGTAAACTGGATTTTAAAATGTATTAGTTTTTAATAATGTAAGCTAGCATTAGTAAGAGAAAGAGCATCTTATGTTGCAAACAAACATTTCTGAGTGGCCTGCGTCTCTTTAACCGATTGTATATCTTGAAGCTCTGCTTCAGAAGGTATCTATTATAGTAGTCTCCTCATATAAGTATATACATAGGAATGCTCCAGATTACAATTTAAAAAAATAAACACAAAATAGAATAGCAGGTCATACCTCATACCTTAAAGAGGAAAAATTGGAATAAGTGAAGAACTGTAACAATGCAATACAAAAACATCTAATTTTGTTCTCTAAACTATTCCTGTAAGTAAGACTTTCACATTACAAAAAATTAGGCTCTCAATCTTGTAATCAGATCTGTCAGTGTGGAAGAACCCTTGCATCTGTATGGATCCTATTGCTGAAATTGTACTCAAATGCTCCTAACCCTCTGCAATTTGTCATATTTTCTGTATTTTGTTTTTGTTTCCCTAGTTTCTGTAACACTACCACTAAAAGGGAAATATTTTACTATGAAAAGGAAACAGTGAAGTTCACTATACACAAAGCATCAAATATACAAAGGAATTTCCCCCTCTATTCTTTCAGAGGTAGTATCATAATCTTAGATATCATTTGTAACAATAGGTTAAAAAAAAAGAAATGTAATGTTTAAATGGACAGTGTCCCTTTAAATATCATATTGAAAAAAGCATCTTCTTATCTCATGTGTAACTATACATGTTTATTTGAAATTAAAAATATTAAATATCCCTTCTTCTTGGTCATAAACTGCTTACTGACAACAGATTACACATATTGGGATCATGATACCCGCCCCCCACCAGCCTCTCCAAGAAACACTAAAAACCAGTTTTTGTTTTAACCATTGTAACTTTGTTGATTCAAACAATATATGGTTCTGATCTTGCAGACATCTCCACATGAGTAACGTTATGCATGTAAGATAATCCATCAGGCTAGATCCTCCACTGGTGTACATCATAGCACATCTGCTGAAGATTTAATCCATTGAGTTCAATAGGACTATTCATGTGCCTAAGGTCTGCCTAAGTAAAGTGATGCAGTGAAAGTAGGGGTACAGTAAAGTAGGGTATACACATATATATATACACACACACACAGCAACATTTAAAAATACAGATAAGCACCAGCCATCCCCCTATATTCAACAACCTAGACATTAATTGCCTCATTTCTTAAAGGCATCATGGGAAAGGTGAGTTTTGAATTCAGATTTGAGGGAAGAAAGGGTAATGGCTTTACACATAAGGTCAGAGAAGGCACCCACACATGAGAAGCAGCACAGGAGGCATGAAGAGGTTTGCATGAGAAGCTGGCATAAGGGTTGACAATAAGGCTGACATAACTGACAGAGCAGAGGAGAGATGAGAGAAGAGACAAAAGCAGACCAGTAGGAAGAGGCAAAGTTGTGAAGGGACAATATTCTTCAGTACTTTTATCAAAAAGCTATTCTGAAATACAGATAAGTTTAAATTATAAAGTTTGAAAAAAAAATCAATATTTTAAGGCATTTTTATTTCAGTTCACCATCTTTTAAGTTATCATTTATTCTTATTTCCATTACTTCTATCTGTATTAACCTAGCATCCAGTAACAAACCCAACTCTGTTTTGATTTGTGCGAAGTAAATCAAGGTAATCACACTGTATTTTTTCTTTTTTTCCTCTTTTAACCAAATAATAAAATAATAATAAAAGAACATTACAGTGTAGAGCCACCTGGCTGATGCAATGAGGCAAAGAAAAAAAAAATCCTGGCAAAGCCAGATAATACTATGTTCCTAAAATACCTAGAGCCAATGGCAAACACTTCACTTTCTAGAAACTGAAATAAATCGATACAGCACATTTTCTCCACAGTCACCAAACAGGAGAAAAATTCTATCCTATGCTTTTAGTGTGTGTGGGGGGGGGGGGGGGGGGGAGGCAGCGATACCTTGAATTAATTGAGCTGATGATGGCTGAAACGGGCTACCACATGCCAAGGATAGAGCCGCTCCATTTTGGGGGCGATCTACAACAGGATCCATATTGTGGGAGAAGCTAAAGCCACCATCAGTTTGTGCTCTGCCAGCAGCGAGAGCAGCACTCACCCGTGCACCCACTGAGTTTTGGAGCCGCCCCAACGCAGCAGTGGAAACCTACTAACTCCCCGATGCCTTTGGCCCAGTAGCCCAGTCATCCAGGTCGGGTGGAGTTAGAGACCGGCACCCTTACAACCAAGATGCTGGGCCCCCTGCCAGGTATTGTTTGCACTGGGGCTGGGTGGGAGGTGGCCGAACATGTTGCCAGGCGAGCGGTGGGAGCGGAACAGAGAGGACGGGCTGGGCTAAGAGGGTCGCTATCCCACCCTCCCGGGCCGGGATCAGCCCGTTAACCCGGGGATAAGGAGACACCGGCCGGCCCGTTAGGTGCAGCCCGGCACCGGCTGACACCTCTCAGCGCCCGGGAGCGAAGGCAGCTGTGAGGGGCCCCGTCCCAGGCAGCCCCCCGCGCCTCACCTCGGTCTCCACCACCTCATGGTAAGCGGGAGGTGGATCGAAGCCGCCGCCGCCGCCTCCGCCGCTCCCCCCGCCGCCGTCTCCGTCCCCTCCGCGGGAGCCCTGCCCGCCCGCCGGCGAGCCGTGTCCGCCCTGCCCCGGCTGGCCCTGCCCGCTGTCCATGGGCTCGTAGCCGCCGTAGTGCAGGCCGGGCCGCTCGTTGGTGAGCAGCGCCACGGCCTCGTTGATGTCGTTCTTGGCCAGGCGCAGGGCCCTGCGGATGGCGGCCGCGTCCGAGAAGCCCATGCACAGCAGCGTGGTCATGTGCTGCTCCTCCTCGCTCTCCATGGCCGGGCCGGGGGGATAGGGGCCGGGAGCCGGGCTCAGGCGCTGCCCGCTCTGCGCGCCGCCATGTTGACGGCCGCCTTCCCCCTCCGCCTCAGGACCGCCGCCGCGGAGCCCCGCACCCACCCGGAAGCGGCCGGGAAAGCCCGGGTGGGGGACACGCCTGGGGCCTTGGTCACGTGACAGAGGAGGGGGCGTGGCTTCTTGGGCATGAATGGAGGCGAGGCGGGGTATGAGGGAGGGGGAGGTTGCCATGGGAACCTGAAAAGGCTGCTGCGGGGGCAGGGAGAGGGGGAGGGGCTCTGAGGGGGAGGATGCAGCCGCCTGAGGGGGAGAAGGGTCTCAGGGCAAGAGGGTACCTGGGCGGCTGAGGGAGTGGGAGGGAGGCTCCCAGGAGTGGAGGAGGAGGAGGGTGATGGAGGGGGCTGCCAGGGATCTGATGGAGGAGGCTGCAAGGCAAGGAGCGAGGAAGGAGGCTGCTAGGGGGAGATAGAAAGAGGAGTGCACGAGGGTTTTCCAGACTAATGCCACCCTGTCCTGAAGAGGGCGGGCAGCGAGGACTGAGAAAGAGCCTCCCAAACCTGCCTCTGCCTGCTTTGCTTATTTGTGCCCATCTCTGCCGTGCCCATAAACCCTGTACTAGCACAGGCTGGCAGAACTGATGGCATAAATGAGGACTTGACAGAGGTAAATGTGAGGTACGAGTGCAAATGGTCAGGCAGGGTCAAGGAGCGCGGGCACAAAAGTGGTGGGTTCTGCAGACGTAGGGACAAACCCTGTGGGTGCAATTTAGGAGGAAATTTGAAAAACTGACCCTAAAATCAGGGACAGTACAACTAAGAAAGAGGCATTGGTTATAATCATGTAATGAGCTGAGTACTGTGTATGTATCCTCTATGGACTATAATTAGAATTGCTCAACTGTATGCCATAGGCTCCGTACTGCTAGCCATTAATGGAAAGTCTCCTTTAACTCAAGAAGTAGGACCTGTGCTTTTGGAGCGGGAGGATTTGAGCTACATCCTCACTATCATTATGAAATTCCAAGTGGCCATGGTATGGTGTGTAGTGACATTGAT
>NW_020664454.1:2060857-2134252 GCF_002925995.2 Terrapene triunguis | reverse complement strand
TGCCTTGGATTTGTTACAGTACTCATCGATGAAGATAAAGATTTCAAGAGACACAGTTTTTAGATGAAACAACGGACAACTTGACATAGTAAATGTTTACTCATTTTGTATTTTGGTATGTCACTTGCCATCACACTCCTCATGTCAACATAAGCAATGGGCAGAAAATGTGGTCACACAATATAAACTTTCTAATTCCTCTCGCTCTTTTAATGGAACTACATACAAATCAATTGTGTGTAAGTTGTGAGCTCTTTTGGAATTCACCTTCCAGAACTAGGGAGGGCACTTTCATTCACACTGACCTCCAGTCATGAGGTACTAGAGTTCATTGAGCTGCCGAGGCTCAAATGTGGCAGGCTTCAGCAAAATTCCAGCATTTCTGGTTGATTCATTTAATATGTTGAATGTTGACTCTTGAGTCAATCATATTACCTACAGTAGTGCTTTCATTTCACTTTTTCTTTTTCAAAGCACTTTACAACCATTAATTAGTCCTCGACACACTGTAAGTAGGTCAGACTTATCTCCATTTTACAGATCGGAAAACTGAGGCAAAGAGCGTTTAAGTGACTTGCCTAAGGCTATACAGAGGAAGCCCAGCACTGAGCTCAGCAGACTACATCTGTAATTTTGCATGCAGGTGAATGAATTAAAGGCTTATTGGCTTTCAGGCAGAAGTAGTAGGGAAGCAGAATGTCATGGACTCAGTTGTAGTGATAGATGCTCTATTATAGTCAAGCAATGCTGAAACTTGCGAGCTATAATTTTATATTGGGCAGACTGATGACATTTTAGCCAAATGTGGAGGTAGCACTGAGTGATAACAGTGCAGTGTCACTTTAGAAACCAGGAGTGCCAGTCCCAAAGGCCCCTTTTACCATCTCACCAGACAGGGTTCATTGGAGACTGCCCTCGGGCAAAGACCATGTGTTACAGCTCAGTGGAGGTGCTGGGGAGGATGTCTAGTAATCCTCCAGGAATGTTGTGGGTCCCAAGTTGCACTCATTTTTCCTGTGATATCACTAGAAGGAATTTATGCCCCAGATGGAGGAGGTTAGCTAAGCAAACCAGCCCAAATGGAGCATTGCAGAGAGGATGTGGTACCTGTAGACCCAGAAGGTCATTGGAGGGTGCAAGAAAGCACAGGAATAAGTTTATTATCAAAGATTCAAGATACAAGAGACAATGAAAAAGGATAAAGGGAACAAAAGGGTTACATAAAACATGTATATTTATAACATGATTTCTAGGGACTAAACCTAACAGACTAACTTTCTGTCTAAAGTTTATCTCATCCAAATGTCCTTTGCAGCATTTCCAGCCATGGCAGGTTGTGATCCTGTTTTCATTAATGTAATTGCACTGCCCGGTTATTTGCTAGGTGCAGGATAAAAGATTGTCTTCCTTGCCTTCTCCTTATATTCCCCAAAGTTCATTGTCTGAACTTCAGAATTTGGATGACCTCTCCTCTCATCACTTATTCTCTGGTGTGCTGCCTCCCTGTTGAGTTCACAACCCTCCCATTGACTTCATATGTTAGTGAGTCTCCATTGTGTTAACTTATATGCTTCATTTACATGCCAGCGAGACAAGTGATAAACATCTTTTTTATGACAGAAAACTTGTTTGTTAACTCTGTCTTGATACAGACTTTCGGAACATATTCCCAATATACACACAACTCCTTACATAGTTACCGTACACACATTTCACAACAATATTAACAACCAACATGTTGTTGGCTTTCATTTAAGACCTCATGTGATATTCTTCGGTGAACGAGAATGTACATATCAGGATATTCTTGTAATCCCATTGCCAATTGGCACTGAGGGGTTCTTAAGGTCACAGGATGCTTATAGCAGGGGTGGGGAACCTTTTTTCTATCATGGGCCATTGGCCCACAGAAAAAAATCAGTGGTGAGCCACATACAGCCCCGCAGGGGAGGGGAGGGGGCATCGATGCTTGGGGCTTCCCGCCCGCGGCGGGGCAAGCCTGTGCTCACAGCTCCAGCCCTGCGGGGGGCGCCGAGGCTTGGGGCTTGCCATGGGCCGGGTGAAATTAAGCAACAGGCTGGATCCAGCCCACGGGCCATAGGTTTCCCACCCTAGCTTAGAGCATCAAAATGGGTACTTTGGTCACCAGGAATGTGTGTAGGTATTCAGTGATTGATTTAATTGTGTTCCTATTTAATATATTGTGAATTTACCAGCTATTTGGGTTGTGTTATGTTTACAGAAATTAACCAGTTCCTACAGAATTGATGGTATGCAAATACCTAAGAACCTCCAAGGATGTTACTTACTCACAAAAGAGTATTTTGCAATATCTACTTATGTTTTGGTAGGTGCCAGAAGTAAATGACCTTGTAGACAGCTTTTGGGATGGCAGTCATAGCCAGCTTGGATTTGTTAGCCAGCCTAAAAATAAGATGTGACTGAATCCAGTATAATGACTTTTGCAGAGATATTGGTGCAGGGCTATTGTGTTGATTTATATTTTTAACTGGCTGTTTATTCTTTTCTTCACAGACCCAAGCAATGCTGTGTTTTAGATATCACCTTTTCTTAAACGGCAAATGCAACATTTTCACTCTGTGAGAACAGTTGTATTGCTGTGGAGACCATGCATGCACAGCACAGGCAAAGGGTGACATCCTGGCCCAATGGGAGTTTCCCCATTGACTTCAACAGAGTGCGGATTTCACCCAAAATCTTTGACTTTACTGAAAAATTTTTTTGTGATCATGTTTTTATTTTCCTATGTGCCTATTATAAATGAAGCTTCAGCTCCTTGTAACTGAAAGTGACTAACAAATATTTGGCAATTTTAGTAGAGGAGAATTTAAATTTGTTATACTGCCATCAAGTCCTTTATTTTGTCTGTATAATTTATTTCTGGTAAAGGACTGACTCCCTGAAGTAGCAGAGTAACATGTTATCAAGGAGAGTTTGCGATGAGATTAAACCTTCTTGTTTATAAATCCTTTATAACTATGAATAAACAGACATACAGGGAAGTGGAATAAAAAGACAGGTACATTACTGTTTTGTATACTCAAAACTCAGGTAGGTAAGCAATAGGAGCGGCATAAAACAGGAGTTTTATCCTCCATGATAAGAAATACATATATATATATAAATGGTCTCCACAAAGAGTTTCTCTTTCCAGGCATTCTATGAAGGGACATAGGGCTTGTCTACACTTACTGCACTGCAGCGGCATAGCTGTACTGGTGCAGCTGCATTGCTGTAGCGTTTAGTGAGCTTCTCCCATCAGCGTAGGTACTCCACCTCTCCATGAGGCGGTAGCTATGTTGATGGGAGAAGCCCTCCTGTTGACACAGCACTGTCTACACCAGGAGGTAGGTCAGTCGGTAGGTGTGGATTTTCCACACTCCTGAGTGACGTAGTTATACTGACATAAGTTGGTAGCGTAGACCAGGGTATGCAAGTCATATCCATTACAAAAAGCACCTGTGTTCTATTTGGGAGGGAAGAACACTCTTTTTGACTCACGTTAATGGTTTAGGATAAGGCACCTGATGCAGGCAGATGATGATAATGGAGATTTCCAGCCTGGTAGCCAGCCAAATGAACAGCATCTCTCTCCATGGGCAGAAGGGTGAAAACTGTGGGTGAGAACTTGGCACACACAACTGTCAACAAACATGGCAGGATTATGCAATAAATTAAGAAATTAATAGCACATTGCTCTTGAGCTGAGATGGTCGTTTTTATTATTTTAGTTAGGTATGTAGCCTTTTATTTTATTTAATGTTTATTTTAGCAAACTGTTATACTACAGTGGGTTTGCCTTTGGCGGCTACAGTCTTAAGTTTAATAAGAGTTATCTCTGTTTGTTTTAGATTTAGAGCTCAAAGGAGCTCATGAAACCAAAGGCAAGTAACACAATTACAAGAACAAGGTTCATTATTTTTACTAGTTTTATTAAAGCTGCCAACAAAGTTATAAATGTTACAGCATATACAAGTCCTAAATATATCCATGCACCAGTTATAACTACAGACATACTCACATCCTCCTAGATGGTGTTAGAGTCTGATGGCCATCTGATGGCTTGATCATCAATATGGGGATGGATCCTGCTGGAGGTTTCCCATAGGAAGCTCAGTTTTCCCGCTGTGGGCGCCCTTTTTTATAATGTGATTCTGTCTATACTTACATTCTGCGCATGTACACGAAAGTGTCAACCCTCTCTTACTGGTTTGTGTCCCCTAGAAACATAAGGGACCCTGAATTCTATAGGCCGTGTAGGTTCTCATTAACATTGACACACCACCTATATCCTGTGTTAAGACACATGTTGGAGACAAGATTTGCTTTTACAGCGTTTTATAATTTAAAATTGAATCTTTCGGCTAGACTTTCACAACATTACCACTTGGTGCCTTTTCCCCCATAATCTTAGAGCGGATTCCTCGGTCATTTACTTATGTCAGCATTTCTTGTCTCCAAGGCCTAAAATAGCTAAGCTAAAATCTTGCAGGCCTCAACATACAGGTTCTTGCATTTTAGCTTGTCTTACTTATATCTAACACATAATTCCCCGTAAATACTGATCAATCTTATACTTCTATAATCCTACTAATTAACTCACAATGAATATATGATATAACATGTTGATTAATCATAAAATCACACAATAAATGAATAATAAACTTAAATCATTGGCTACAGGTATATTCCCTCTCTATCTTCATTCACCCAAAACATAATACATATTAACCTAAAACATTATAAAGGAGGGATGGCCTAATCAGGGCAGGCTCTAGGTTTTTTGCCGCCCCAAGCAAAAAAATTTTTGGCTGCCCCCCCCCCCCCCCCGGGTTCTCCCCCCCCCCCCCCCCCCCCCCCCCTCCCCCCCGCACCCCCTGCCACCCCAGCCCTGGGCTCTCTCTTCCCCCCCCACCCACACCCCCCTGCCACTCCAGCCCTGGGCTCTTTCTTCCCCCCACACCCCCCTGCCACCCCAGCCCTGGGCTCCCCCCCCCCAAACGTGACCTCCTCATACACCACAGCAATCCCTGTTTACACTTGCAGTGAGGATCAAACCGTTTCTCCTATTTTTATTTCACTTTAGTATAAATCTCGCCCCCCCCCCCCGTTCCCCGCAACCCCATCTTTAGTGCTCCAAATGTACATGGAAGGCATAGGGACTAACCCTCAAACCTTGTACCCGGAAAGGGATGGGGATCTAGTAAAGAGGGTTCAGATGAGCGGGTGTGGGGGTGCTTGGGGGCTCTACACTGGCAGAGAAGCGGGGTGTGATGTACTCGCGGAGGAGGGTAGAGGAGGAGAGGGGGTATCAGGAGGGTTGCGGGAGAAGAGGTGCAGGCGAAGGGGGAGGTGCGGGAGGAGAGGGCTGGGGGAGGGTACAAGGGGAGAGGTGTGGGTGAAGAGAGAGTACAAGGGGAAGGGGTGTGGTGAAGGAGCGATGGGGGGAGGTACAAGTGAAGAGGCTGTGAGCGGGATGGGGGGTGCAAGGTCTGAGAGGGGCAGGCGCTGACAGCTGCTTCCCCAGCCCCATGCAGGCAGAGCCGAGAGGACGGACACTGACCCCCAGGTTCCCGAGCCGCGGGGGTCCCTCGGGGCAGTATCCCCTGCTGCCCCGCTCGGAGCCGGGCTCTGCCTCTCCCCACCGCTGGCGCGGTGGGGGCCCAGGGCAAGCAGCGCGGGGCTGAGGCGGGGGAGGTGCGCGGCGGGCTGGGTCCGGGGGCAGTTTCCTGGCAGCTCGGGCTGCCCAGCCACTCGCCCCATCAGTGCGCGAGCCAGGATCCGCGCCCCCTGCTCAGCCCAGCGGCGCCCTGCACAGCCCACTTGGGCAGGGAAACGCAGCGCTGCCCTGGGGAGACCCAGGGCAGCAGCGGTGGCGGCAGCAGGACCCCTCCTCCCTCCCTGCATCCCAGGCCCTGCTTCCCTCCCTCCCCGGCTCCTCACACACTCCGGGAGCCCCTCTCGCCGCCACAGCCCAGGCTCAGCTCCAGGGGACGATGCTCTGGCTCTCCAGCGGCAGGGCTCTGGCCAGGGCCGGCTCCCGGCTTTTTGCCGCCCCAAGCAAAAAAAAAAAAAAAAGGGGGGGGGGCGGAATGCTGCCCCTTGGAAAGTGCCACCCCAAGCACATGCTTGGAACGCTAGTGCCTAGAGCTAGCCCTGGGCCTAATGAGTGTGCTTTATAGTAGCAGGTGACTTCCAGCTCTTTAATATAGCTGTTTGTTGCAGCACCTCCTCTTTTAACCCATCAGTATGTATTACCAGAGGAAAGGATATTGGAGAGAGTTCTGTCTCCAGTAGCTTCTTTGGTGAAGTTGTGAAGAAATAATTTAGCTTCTCTGAAATTTTAAAGAGAAAATTTAAAGTGAGGAATCAAAAGGGCTCAGTAAGGATCATGAAAGATATCCTATAAAATTCAACTACAATAACAGATACTAACAAAGTAAATACACAAATGCAGTTAGACATTAAGACATCTAGTCAAATATAGGCAAAATATATAAATGAAGATTTTAACAGAGACAAAGAGTTTGTCAGTGTTAATTGGCACCATGTGATACAGGCAAGTAGTAAAAAACAACAAATAAATGCAAGACTCTTAGGCCTTGTGGATTTGCCTGCAGTTACTGCTGCTGGTGGCCAGATAACAGTATAGTTGCACTGGTCTGTACTCTCAGGCAAAGCTGCTATAAATTGTGATTTGCACCAGTGCTGCTTACCTTGGTTTCAAGCAGGGGATTGCTCATGTGCATACGTAATCCTAATGACAATATTTACTTTTTCTGCTTTTGTAACCCTGCATTTCAAAGTGCTTTACAGAAGATGGGGGAGTATCATAGCCCAATATTACCCCAACCCCACCTAACCACTTCTAGTGTTGCAAATCCTGGTGTGATCATTAGAGGTGCAACATCCAGCCAAGGCAGCAGACTAATCCCCTTCTCCTCCTGGTGGTCAAAGAACACTGGAGCTGAACTCTGGCACTTTTTATTATAACAGTACGAGCTAGTCTCTTAAATACAAAACTTAAGTTTCACACTGTTTCCATTGAATGAGAACAGCATGATGCAGCAATGGAAATAGTGAATCAGTAATTTAAGAGAAATACAACTGGGAGGAAAGAACTTATTCAACGGTCTGATCATAACTGCTCTGCAGTGCTCACTCCTGATTGACCATAGCATAGAGGGTATGTCTACACTGCAATTAGACACCAACGGCTGGCCTGTGCCAGCTGACTTGGGCTGGCAGGGCTCAGGGTAAGGGGCTGTTTAATTGCAGTGTAGATATACCCAATCTTGTGTTCTGCTCTTCAGCCCAGACCAGCATTACAAGACTTCCTCTCACTCCACAATTTAAATGTTAAAAGAAGTGACAAGGATGTTGTGATTCTCTCCAAAACAAACTCTGCAAACCCAGGAAATACAGATATAGGGTTACATTTAATAAAAAAATCTAAACATGTAAAAGTAGCCAAACAACCATAACTCCACCCTGTAGTAGTCATGCAATAATCATACAATTTTGATTGATGCATTTTAATGTTTGTGGTTCTAGAGTCTATAAAAATGATTTTAAAGACTTAATTTTTATATTTTCCCTCATGAGCTGAATAAAAGCAATGCTTACTATATTCTGTTCTACAGGGGTTCTTATACTGCACTCCTCATCATAGTACCTGAGTGTCTTCCAGTAGCACGTTAAATGATACGACTAACATCTGTTGTGCTATTTCTTCTTTCATCCTCTCCTCAGGAGCCAAAGTGTGTGCAGTGGGGCATCTTGTTTTGGTATGATTTATACATGCAAGTTGCTATGTATTTATGTTAGAGAATGCAGGTCAACGAAGTTCACCTTTGCAATTGGAGTGGAAGTTGGTGAAGTTCATGATGGTCCTCAGTGTAATCCAGAGATCACTTAGTGTCAACTGACAGAGGGCACAGGGGTTTACAGAGACTGCCTGGGTCAGATATGTACATATTAGTTCACCAATGAGTGGCATGTAATGTCTCTACTGAGAGCCAGTAGGCCGCTGGGCATCACAATCATTGCAAAATGTATGTAAGAATAGTATTTAAGAAGTTATGTATCTATACTGAAAATTGTGTTTTAAGATCTTGGAAGAGGTGATCTGCATCAAACAGGTTCCTTTCAGGCAGGAGGTAACAGATGCTTATCTCCCTGTCTGGTCATATGTGTATTCTGTATTGTCCACTTCACAATGGAGGTCTATTTGCATACTGAACTGGACCCTAACCAAGAGAAATCAACAAGAGAGGGAAGCCATAGAAAAGAACAATCAGCGGGGGGCGGGAGGGGTGGGGGGGTGGAGGGGGTTGTGTGTGGGGGGCGTTCTTGTTTATGAAAAGGACAAAAGGACTGTCCCAATATATCTATGGGTACCAAGAGACATTTCATTGAGGAGGCAAGCTGACTTGTCTCATGAATGGAAGATCACAGTCAAGCTTGGTTGTAAAGTACTGGTGAACAATACTTTAGATGAGAGTATCTTGTTATTTAAGTCTAGACTCTAGAATGTGTGTTATGATTTTATTTTCTATGTAACCTTCTGTTTCCAATGCTTCTACTTGCTATCACTTGAATCTCTATACTTTGTTAAATAAACTCATACATCATTTCACTGTAAATATATCTAAGTACTGGGTGTTAAGCAGAGTGGCGATTGGAGGTGGAACTGGTAAACTGGTGTGTATGGTTTCTGTGAATACTAGGGGTGTTCAGTAGAACAGGGTATGGACACTCTAGAGAGATGCTTGGAGGTTGGAATGTGCCTGTCAGAGAGAACGGGGCCTGCGTAGGTCTAGAGCAGGGATCGGCAATCTTTGACATACGGCCCGTCAGGGAAATCCGCTGTCAGGCCGGGCCGGTTTGTTTACCTGCAGCGTCCGCGGGTTCGGCCAATCACAGCTCCCACTGGCTGCGGTTTGCCATCCCAGGCCAATGCGGGCTGTGGAAAGCGGCGGCCAGCACATCCCTTGGCCCACGCCACTTCCTGCAGCCCCCATTGGCCAGCAAACCGTGGCCAGTGGGCGCTGCGATTGGCCGAACCTGCGGACGCTGCAGGTAAACAAACCGTCCCGGCCCACCAGCGGCTTTTCCTGATGGGCCGCGTGCCAAAGGTTGCCGATCCCTGGTCTAGAGGGAAGGGCTTGTGTTGCCAGTGGATCTGGGGAGCTGACCCATGGTAGCACAGACAAGGCTTCCACATGCTAAGGGCAAGTGATAGCGAGGTGCCTCACCACCCTGGGTACCCCTGGAAGGCATCACACTTAGTTCCTCATTGCAGCCAATAAAATCATAGCGTGCAAATTAGCTGTGGACGGACCGTGATGGCTGGTTATCTCTGATGTCACAATGGCTCCAGTTAAGCATAACCAGAGCTGTTGGGCTGATCCTGTCTATAGTCTATTCAAACATAACCCCCCCCCTCCTTTATGAAAAACAGTTAAGGTTACTAAGGGACAATAATACAAAACTAAAAGTAACACACCCCCCCCAACAGAAAATACTATGCAAAGCCTATCCCTTCATAAATCAGCTCTCAATCATATACACAACCACAGACCTTCAGACGCACACTGTTAATCTCTCTAGCAGTCTGGGGGAGGATATGTGGTATTCTTCACAAATAACAGAGGTTTTAAGTGCAAAGTTCAACTCAGTCTTAACTGAGGGTACGTCTACACTACGAGATTAATTCGAATTTAGATAATTCGAATTTGGGAAACAGATTGTATAAATTCAATTGTGCGCGGCCACACTAAGCACATTAATTCGGTTTTTAACCACATTAATTCGGTGGTGTGCGGCCACACTACCCCATTAATTTTAACCACATTAATTCGGTGGTGTGCGACCACACTACCCCTAATTCGAATTTACAAAATCGATTTTGGTGCTACTCCACTCGTCGGGGTGGAGTACAGAAATCGATTTTAAGCGCCCTTTAATTCGAAGTAACTGGCTCCGTTGTGTGGACGGGTTAAGGATTAATTCGGATTAACGCAGCTAAATCCGAATTAAAGTCGTAGTGTAGACCAGGCCTAAGGAGCTATGATGAGCATCTACATAATTTTTGAATGTTTCCACTTTTAAGGATGCAGAAACTAGATAAGAGTGGAATATGAGCATCCATTCAACAAATCAGGAAGGAAAGACCACCAGAGTAACCCAGCAGCTCTTATCCAGCATCCACGTGACTACTTAGAGGATTCAGTGACATCACCATGGAGGAACAAAGATTTGCAATTTAATAGAACTGTCAGCTATTTTTCAACCGTAGCCACCACACATAAACCTGGCTGAGCATGAAGATGATGATAATACAGCGGGTGCTAGACCTCAATCAGAGCAAAGCTGAATTATATTAAAATGCCTCATTTACTGTGAACACTGGAAACCTGGCTGGGCACTCATGCTTGTGAGCACATGACCGAGGATTCAGAAAGAGAATTAAAGAGAAGCCTTTTCCCATTAAGTCAATGGGAGTTTTGCCACTGACTTCAAAGAGCAGGATGAGGGTCTTGGTGACAATGAAATAGTGGAGACACAAGGATCACAATAAGTTATAACGTTCATAAATGCCATCCTGTGATTTGGAAAGGAAGTGGACCATGGCTTTTTGGAAGAACGGCCATACTTCTCTGTAAGGCCAAAAAAGCAACCATCCAATATGCTCAAATATGTAAAGAGGCAAGGTGGTCCAATCTTTCATTGGACCAGCTTTTGCTGGTGAGAGAGACAAGCTTTTGAACTTACACAGAGCTCTTCTTCAGGTCTGGGAAAGTCTCCGAGTAAGTTTCCCAGACCTGAGGAAGAGTTCTTGTAAGCTCGAAAGCTTGTCTCTATCATCATCAGAAGTTGGTCCAGTAAAAGATATTATCTCACCCAGCTTGTCTCTCTAATATCCTGTGACCGACATGGCTACAACAACATCACTGCATACAAATATGTAGTGACATTTTAGAGAAGGCACTAGATATGAAACAAACATCTGAAGTTTCCGAGTCCTGATGCCTGTATCACTCTAATCTATTAGACATGTGCCCATCTCACTTCCCATCCCTTTAGCATCCTAATGTCCAGATAGCTTCATTGAATTCTTCTCAGGCTGGAGGGGCTGAAAACCAGGTGATTTTATTTCACAATTTCATTGTCCCAGTATACCTGTGTGCGACAGCTCTCAGAGGAACCTTAGAACAGTCTCTGATCATATATATCTTCCATTCTGTGATGCAGAAGCATAAATAAATAAAAGGAATAAGAGAGACAAAGTGGACGAGGTAAGATCTTTTATTGGACCAACTTCTGTCGGTTAAAGAGACACGCTTTCAAGCTCCATAGAGCTCCTCTTTAGGTCATCCACTGTAATGTTGTGACTGCAGTATAAGGACCGCTGTCTGCATCTGAATATTGTGGCTTTTGTGGTCAATCACACCCTTGACATAATTTTCACTTTTACAATGTAGTTTCTAGACAGGGAGCATCTGGGACAAACTGTGAGTGGTAGGAGGGGGAAGAGAGTCCGGTCGCTTGTGGGGGATAATGGGAGAATTAAGAAGCTAGGAAGGAGTTTAGATTGAGCCCAACACTGGTGGGGCGAGAGCACTCTATGGAGGAGTAAATTTGTCTAGTGCACTGCAGTGTAATGCACTGAGGATGATTGTATTAGTGTGCAGTGCTCTAAGGGTTAAGGCAGCTTTTTGTAGTGTGTGTGTATATACAATATGCAGGAAACAAAACTGCTTGAGAGTTTCCTGCCGCAGATTGTATTGATTTGCTGCAGTACAGTGCCACATACTGAAGCAATGGAGAAACTCCTCTTTGGTCTTTCACCCTGTATAGATTTCTTTCCAACTGTGTTTGTGACCTTTAAAGCAGAACCTGCCTCTTCAGCTCCTCATGGTGTAAATTCAATGTCGGAGCTGAAGAAACAAGTCTATAAAGGTAAATAATTCTAAAAGTTCCTATTAACAAAGCATTTAGTAGACATAAAACATTCTGCAGGGGGAGAAGCTTGGCTGATGGGTGTTAACTCTATTACTTTGAGGAAGAGCCTCAAGAAAGAAATTAAACAAGAGGGAGGGGGAATGGACTCTTACTTTACAGATCCTGTGTGGTTTTATATTTGATTTTAACAAAAACTAGCACTAAATACACATTTGTTAAACAAGTGGGTGTCAGTAGGGCCAGATCCTCAGCTGGTGTAAATCAGCATGGCGTAGATGATTTACATCACATGAAGATCTGGCCCATAATTCCTATCATGCTCATGGGAGGCACATGCACATACTGAAAAGAAATGTTACCTTATTTGTCTTCAGCGTCGTATAAGGACAAAGTCACGTTCTTAGTACTGGGGCTTTGCTTTGGGTAGCATCCAGCAGCCATTCTGCACCTGGAACACCATGCAGCGGTTTTTAAGAAGGGAAATGATAAACAATTTCTCCAATTGACATTCCAGAGGGAATTTAGGCAGAGAGCTTGGGAGCAGTTTTAGTTGTGGTAGAAGAGTACTTCCCTTTGGGACATTTCTAGATTTCCATTGCACTTCGTAGCATTTTTACTTCACTTCTCATTCAAACAGGCTCCAAAGCACTTTACAAAATGCACATACCAGGATCACGCACCCACCAACACCGAAACTTGGGCCACTCTAGGGTGGAAGGCAGCAGCCATTCTGTGCCACAGAGTTTAGGAAAGGAAGTCAGGAATAATTTCTGCAGATGGAACTACAAGGGAACTACAAGCAGCCCATTTAATTTGGTTAGAACAGCAGGGTTAGCTTCCAAGAAATACCAAGAGATCTTCAGTAGTCATGATTGGATAGGGGCCTTGGTTTTCTTTTGTCTCAGCTAAAACAGTACTGTATGTATCCCTAACATCAAACTGATATTGGTATAATAATGACTCAATAGGAGGAGCTTCTTGCCCTTACCCTTTAAGGCATACTCAGGACTGAGCTCCATCTCACTTGTCAGCCATATTACCGTATCACACCATCCACTGCTACCTTTACTCCACCAGCGTTCCCAGCCTGTTTGTCCACTTCTCCCACCAGCACTTCCTTGCTGCCCCTACGCATTGCAGAAACTCCTCTCCCTCTGCCCCCCCCCCCCACATATTGTAAAGACACATCTTTAGCCTCCTCAAGACTCACTTCTAGCGTGTCGTCTCCCAAACGCTGTTAGTAGATAACAGCTAGGTCAGTGGTGAACGACATTATACACACAGCTAGCCTATGTCAAAATTATTGATACCTTGTCCTCCCTCTCCCCACCTTATTTGCTGTCTTATCCATCTGTTGCTATTAGCCTAATTATAAACTCTTGGGAGAGGAACTGTCTTTTTGCTACATGTGTACAGCACCTAACACAATGAAGCATCATTGGAGGCTACAGGTGTTAGTGTTCTGTAACTTACAAGTAGATACTACTAATAATGAATTACCAAAATCACATCCTGCAGCAGCTCGGTATCCTAATAAAAGAGTCGGTTAAAATCCAGAAGAATCCCATAACACTACAAACTAGAAATCATAGACCCAGTGCTGAAATACAACCACTTCTGAGATCAAAGGAAGTAACACTACAACACAGTGATTAGGGCACTGACCTGAAAAATCACTGCACCAGCTGAAGCAAAAGCAGGTATTTATCCAGAGGCTAAAAGATGAAATGTGTTCAGGACATTAGGGTTCTTGTAGACTCATCTGAAAGGCACCACCTCTAGCAACATGGTGCCCCATATATCCATGCAGGGACATTAGCTCATACTGATTCAGGGAATGGTACTACCTGCTAAATCACTACCATTGCTTCTTACAGTACCCATTTTTTTCTTGACGGTTTCTTGGTTTGACCAAATCTCAAATTAAACAAGATCCAGCCAGGTCAGTTAAAGGATGGGAGACTTCTAAAGAAAGCCCAGTGTTAGGAATCAGGGCCTGGGATCAGCCAGCTAACTGCTGCTGAAACCCCTAATTGGCCAGATCATCTGAGTGGCATTGCTAGGACTGCACTTAGGCCCAGCAGAAGGAGTTGGCCTGTGGCTACTCAGCACTTATGTCTGCAGCTGTGATTGTGTCTGTCCCTGTCTTGTTCCCAGGTTTGCTCCTGACTCCCAGTTCCTGCCCCTTGGCTCTGACTACTAGGCCTGAGTGCCATGGCTCTGATCATTAGACCTGAGCACCCACATCCCAGGCTGTGGACAAAGAAACCTAGATATATGCCAATGGGGAAGGTGGTTTGGTTGTTTTTTGTTTTTACTGTCGCCAAAGCTGCATAACGGCATGTGCTGTCTTGTGAAATACGTAGGTGAACTATTTATAAATACAAACAGATCCCGCCTCTGCATCTTGTGGTCAGTTTTCAGTATAATCCAGATTGGGCACATTCTCCCTGCCCAAAATCACACGCAGGTCAGTGGCAGAGCCAGGAATCAAATCTGCTTCTCCTGAGTTCCAGAGAAGTGCTTTACCTACTAGACCACCTTGCTTCTCAGTCTTTTCATCACTGCTACTCTCTACTGACTGAGCCTGAAGTCAGCCTGATGAACAAGGAGACTCTTTAGTAGCGTGACCAGATAGCAAGTGTAAAAAATCGGGACGGGGGTGGGGGGTAATAGGAGCCTATAATAAGAAAAAGCCCCCCAAATCGGGACTGTCCCTATAAAATCGGGACATCTGGTCACCCTATTCTTTAGCCAATTACCAATTCTCTGAGCCATCCAGTTCTAGAGAAACAGATTTGTGTTGCCAAATATTTTTTCTAAAAGGTGATTTTTAAAAAAAATAATTGCAATGAATTTTTTTCTCAGGATTATTTTTCCTGTTAGGTACAGACTAGCTTATTCTTTAACATACTACAGGGCTACAGTGGGGAAGAGAACTGTTTTGCCTTCATAATATCAATAATGAACCTGATGGCTAGCTGTTGTACTGGTTTCTAACTGTTTTGCACTACTGCCCTCTATTGGGCCATGAAAGACCAGTGGAATAAGCTACTGGACAGCTGTGAAAAAACACAATCTGTTTTGGGGATTTACAACCAGGGGAAAAGCAGAATCTGGGTCAAAAAAACTTTGTAGGGGACTCAAGAAATCATTAAACCCCTTCAGGCTTTATCTCCGGACTTTAAACACTGCATGAAACCAATGACAGCAAAGTAACCTACTAGCAGTTTCATCATTAGATGCAGGCATGAAAGGAGAGAGGTACTGGAGAAACTAGCTAGCTGTAATAATGAAAACATGGCAAAAGGTTTTAAGTACATGATCAGCCTCCTTGATTAGAGTTTTATATGACTGTCGATAAAGACAGCAAAATTACAGACTTTCTTTGAGAGGATTTATTCTTCCAAACATAATTGTTCCACCAGGAAACAGAATTCTCACTCTCCTTCTGCTTGCACACTTCTTGGGCTTCCCCTTTCCTTTGGCCAGCATCCAATGATGGCTGGTTGTGGCCATTCACCAGCCACCTTAGGACTGATGCTGCCACGTGGTACCTGATCGTGGCTCCCTAGTACCCACAAACCACCTAAAGTCTGGTTGTAGCGTGGAGGGGTTTGCATGTGAGGAGGAGCTACTGGAGTTTCCACCAGAAATAACTTCAGAGCAGATTTCCAATCTCCCAAAGCAAAACGGGAGTGTAATGTAGGGCATGGGTACTCTCCAGCCTTACTTCTCCCCACCTCTGGTCCTCCACCCATTACTCTTGAACTATGGAAATGTGTTTGTGGTGCCTCTGTCGTTTTTAGGACCAGGGGGTAGCAGACTGTGAAGCTACTTCTCTCTCCTCTCCACCTTTCTGGCGACCAATCTGGTGCATAAGGCAGTGTGGCCAACTCTCATGATTTTACTAGTCTTGAAATATTTGGGTTTTTTTCTTAAAGCCCCAGCTCCTGGAGTCAAGTGACCATGTGAGAATCTCAGTTTGCTTTTTTTTTAAATGAAAGTTTGTAGCACTGGTGGTTGGGAAGAAAAGCTTGGAAATGTGAACTCCTCCAGGTTTAGAAGCCAGAAGGTAAATACAAAGAACCTCCCACTTACTCATTTTTTTAAAAATGTCATGATTTTTTTGAGGCCCAGCTTCTGATTTGTGAACGTTTGGGGGTCGGCACTACCGGTATTGCTTCCTTTGCTGCTGTACAGCAGAGAGGAGCGTGTTGCCCTGTGTATGCATGTATCCTGAATCACCAACATCAGCTCCTGCTGCACCAAGCATTTCCTTGGAAATCTCCCATCCTAGGGTTAACCAAATCCTACCCCCATCTAGCTAATGATGAGGTTGTAGGCTACAGTGGCGTGGCTGCAGATGGAGCCCAAATATGAATACTCCATGGCCAACAGAACATGGGTAATCTATGGGGTAGATTTACTAGAGATTAGGTTGAGCCCATGAAATTTAATCTTAACTTGGACCAAAACCAGATGGCCTTTCCCTCCCAGACAGGAGGTTTTCTAATACCTTCAATGCAATGCACAGCCTAGTTGCCTCTGCCTTGCATAGTCATATGTATTGCATTTTGATGGTCTTTATATGGGACCAATTCTGCCACCCCCTGGCTCCTAATGAGCAGTAAATTACTCTGTGCATGGTCTATGTATTTCATTGGGATTATCCAAGGAGGCGAAGTACTCCAGGGTGGCAGAGTCTGCCCCAACATTTGCTTTGTATTTTTATAATAATAATTTGCAGCTAGAGCATGTGGCGCCTTTGAAGCAAAGCTTGTCTTACCATTAAAGGGAACAATGAGGAAAGCTAGCAAAACTGCCCAGGGAACTTTTCCGAAAGAACAGGCCAAATTTTTAAGCCAGCAATGGGATCCTGCTGTCCAGTTGCATTCATTTTCACACAACATTCCCATCTCAGGAAACGTGGCAGCCTCTCGGTGCAGACACAAGCAGCGCCTGCACCCACAGTCGAACTGCAGGGACTGAATACTTATGTCTTTGGCCCCCTGAGCTGTCAGGGAATTCCAGGCCTGGGTGCCCAGATTTACACACACAATTCATTTTGCTAGCATGTCAGGTTTCAGCCTGGCTAAAAACATACCTATTGAATCCCTGAACTTTAGTTATAGGACAGACTAAAAATGACTTAGCAGCTATATTATTTCTCCACTCATGTTCATCGGGTCACTCGTTTAATTGAAAAGTAGGGAATCACCTACTACAGGGGTTCTCAACCTTTTTCTTTCTGAGCCCCATGCTATAAAAACTCCACCTGTGCCACAAAGAACTGGTTTTCTGTGCATAAAAGACAGGGCCAGCATTAAGGGATAGCAAGCAGGGCAATTGCCTGGGGCCTCATGCCACAGGCCCCCCACCGCAAAACTATATTGGTCAGGCTTCAACCCCCTGCAGCAGGGCTTTGGCTTTCTGCCCTTGCCCCAGCGAATCTAATGCTGGCCCTGCTTGGTGGCCCCCCTGAAATCTGCTCACAGCCCCCGCCGGGCACCTAAGAAACCTGGTTGAGAACCACTGACCTATTACATGCTGGCCTCTGGGTGAATTCAGAAAAACACCTTTTGTCTGAAGCTATTTTGTTTCTAGTTTATTACCACTAGGTGGCGCTGTTGGCTAGCCTATACCCGGCAACAAAAACCTGAGATGACATATTTCCCTTTATCTGTTTTATTTCAGATTAGTTGTCCCAATCCCCCCCCCACTCCCACCTCTTTTAAACTCATAGTCCTTGGCACTCTTTGCTATAGCACTAGTTTCACTAGAGCTATTCCCTGAAATACTGGCCATTCATTATCATGCAAGGTCACTGAACTATCTTGTTTCAGTCTGTTTTTCCTCCCCCGGGGCACATATCCAATACACCCCATTAGTTTTTAGTATGTCAAGGATCTGCATGGAACTTCAGTACTTGACAGAAGTAGGTTTAGGACTCTAAGAACTAGACCTCAGTCAGATCTGAACATCACTAAGAGTTTGGAGGTGTTCAGAGATGGGATTTTGCTTTGGGTCCATTAGAGAGGTTTCAACATTCAATCTGGACTTAGTTCCAGAATTCTCCAGTGTTCAGCAGTAAATGGATCTATGGCTTTGGTTTGCATCCATCTCTACCAAATCCCAAACATACAAGGAATTTAGGGTGATCAGACAGCAAGTATGAAAAATCGGGACGGGGGTGGGGGGTAATAGGTGCCTATATAAGACAAAGCCCCAAATATCGGGACTGTCCCTATAAAATAGGGACATCTGGTCATCCTAAAGGAATTTGATTGGCCCCTCTGCTGGCACAAGAGTGTTAGAAATAAGAATCTTAAGATTAGAAGGATAAAAGAGGTGCCATAACGTTTACCTTTTTGCCTCATTAAAATAATTGACTTCTGCAATAAGGTCAATATCTTTCCTGCTTTATGTGGAATGCAGCCGGCCTGATTGTGTGGGGGAGGCTGCCTGCTTGCAGACTGATTTACAAGAAGCTGATCTAGGCTTGTTGAACGACTTCCTTCCTAGCAAAGGACTAATTGCATGGCTGATAGCTGACCCTTACACTGAGCCTCAGGCAAAGCAGAGAGAGACAGTGCCCACCTTTTCCTGCACTCTCAGAACTTCAGCAAAGGACGGGGTGGCTTTGTGTCATTGGCTTTCCCAGGCAATCAAACTGGTTCTAGTCTGGCCCTTTGGAGTAAAGGAGGGACTGTGGGCTTCTCCTGAAGTCGCAGTCATTCCAGTCATAGTTAATGCATATGGCAAATACGGAGCTCATCTCTTAACAGGTAACTTACCTGGGGGCCAAATTCAGCCCAGGTGTAAATAGGCCCAACACTCATTGATTTCAGCAGGAGATACCTCCACTTATACCAGGAATAAATTAAGTTTTTGGGGGCCCAGTTCACAGCCAGCACAAGCCAGGCCACAGGCAGCCCCTTGCAATTAGCATCTTTGGGTGGCGTGCCAGTGCTAGCCATATGTAACCCCTCTTTCCCTGGGGCCTGGGAGTCAATTGACCTGCTCCCACATAGGGGATTCAGCACCTTTCCCAGGCAGCAGCTGCTGCCTGCTGGGGGTATGGAGCCTGGGCCTGCCCCAGCTGTCAGGAGCTCTGGTACTGGCACTTGCCCTCTCAGAGGCAAAGCCCCTTCCTAGCCAGAGGCATTGTAATTTGCACCCCTGAACCTGAAGAGTCGAATCTTGTCCTAGGAGTATTAATGCAACGTTTGTTCAATAAAAATGTGCGTTTCTAACTATATATGTGTATAAAATATAAATGTTCTTCAATGTGTATCTACAGATCCAACTGAAATTATTGAACCAGGCTCTCATCTGGCATAAAGTGCCATAGCTCCATTGTCTTCAATGGATTAACACCAGCAGAGGAACTGGTCCATGTGGTACTATACAGTACTTTATTTTGTGTAAGCTGATTTCACACAAACTCTGTCCTCTAATGCTTTAGCAAGTGTTAATACCTTGACAAGGTACTTTGTACTTATGTAGGCACTTGCATTTAAAGATTTTTTTTAGAATATCAGGGTTGGAAGGGACCTCAGATGTCATCTAGTCCACCCCCCGCTCAAAGGGGGAACCAATCCCCAGACAGATTTTTGCCCCCGTTCCCTAAATGGCCCCCTCAAGGATTGAACTCGCAACCCTGGGTTTAGCAGGCCAATGCGCAAACCACTGAGCTATCCCTCCCCCCTGATCTCCAAGTGCTTTGTGCAGCATAGGAAATAAAGCTGCTACATCTATACAAGGTGAGGGGTTTTTAGGTGATAATTTGACACTATTTGTACAGCACTTTGAGCACGGGAAGTGTTATTGCACAGGGATCTCCTAGTCCCTTCAAAAACGCAGCCATTTCTGAAGGACGTTTAAAAAGGGGAGGGTAATTTTGAGATGGATGATAAAATGGATGGGTAGCCAGCTATGCTGTCTAAAGCTGAGTCTAATGTGGCCACGCTTCCTTGTAAATATGAGGAAAGCAGCTTTCTGTTCTAATTACGTTTACTATTAGCACTGAATGTTTGTATCTCAATAATCCTAGAGGTGCTGATCAAGATGGATTAGGATTTCAGAGCAGATCCAAATTTAGCATGTCTCTCCAAACTGATATGTACAGTTATGTAATAAAAATGCTGGACAAAGGAACCTATTCAATTCTTTATGGATCACTATTACAGAATGACAGTAATCCACACTAATGGCAATAGCACTGTTGTAACTTGTAGTGTTTTGGACCATTATTGTAGCATTTTTCCTTAAGGGAAGTTTATTGATTGGTTGACTGCTCTGATTATATGGAAGTTATACTTTTCCCACTTAGGGCTGGTCTACACTAGGGTAGGGATCGATCTAAGATACGCAACTTCAGCTACGAGAATAGCGTAGCTGAAGTCGACGTATCTTAGATCGACTTACCTCGCGTCCTCACGGCGCGGGATCGATGGCCGCGGCTCCCCTGTCAACTCCGCTTCCGCCTCTCGCCCTGGTGGAGTTCCGGAGTCGACGGGGAGCGAGTTCGGGGATTGATTTATCGTGTCTAGACAAGACGCGATAAATCGATCCCCGATAGATCGATCACTACCCACCGATCCGGCTGGTAGCGAAGACCTACCCTTAGAAATCATTGGTCCCAAATGCATTCAACTGTCTATAAACTCATGGCAAGGACAGAGAGGTGCTAAAACGTATAAGTGAGAATGATCCATTCCTCTGCTCTGACAGACTGACCGATGCTCACAGACAACCAAAATGCTACAAGAAGTTTGGGTGGCCAACCATTTCTTGTAGACATGAAGGGCCTGATTTTGCTCTCCAGTCATGTAAATCAAGAGCAACTCCACAGGAGTCAGTGAATTTACACCAGTGTAGGGCTGATGTAAATGAGATCAAAATCAGCATTTTGGGATCAAATTCACCTTTAGTGTGTAACTCCATTGATTGCAAAGAAGTTACACCATGGATAGACTTGGTCCCTAGTCTAAGAAAACATCTTAGCAAAACAGTTGGCTGATATACCCACTGTAACTAATAGGACTGGCCTGATAAGCTTCCCCAGAGACCTGCTTGATATTAGAGTCCCTGCTGTGGAACAGAAGCAAAACCCAGTTTTTTTTTTAAATAATTCTTTCCTCTGACTTTACTTCTCAGAAACAGCTGTGCAAATAGATACAATATAAACAGAGGGAGGGAGTAAGGCCTCATGGTTAGAATGGAGGGTTAGGAGTCAGGAGGATACATGTAGATTCTATCCCCACCTCTGCCACTGGTTCATTGTGACCCTGGGCAAGTCACCATCTCTTTGTGCCTCAGTTTATCACCCTGTAAAATGGGTAAAGGTAATTCCTTGTATACAGCAATAGGATCCCTCCATAAAATAGAGCTAGCAATAATATTTAGAGTGCTGTTTGATCTTTAGATAGAAGTTAAGTTGCCATATAAAATGCAAATTGTTATTCACACTGAGTTACCAACTGGATTTTAAACATAGTGATGCTTCAGATTCCGGAACCGCTATTTTTTAATGAGTGGGAAATCATGAATTGTTCTATAAAGCATGATGAACATTCTGTTGTCAAAGTGGCTAGGAGCAGGAAAACCTTAGGCGCCTAGCTTTAGACACCCGGTTTTAAACATTTTGGCCTGTGTGTTAGAGCATGCATGTCAAAGCCCATGTCAGCATGTTGGATAAGGCAGATTATCAGAATGTCACAGAGGTCTGTGCATTTGATCACACTGCTTCTCAAATGGATTTAAGATGTATCTGATACTCAGTGTGCTTACCCTGGTAAGGAAAGGTGCCTAGAGAATATCCAACTATACACACTAGCTGTTTCTCTCCCAGGACCAAGCACCATTGCTTACACACAGTTCAGGAAGCTGTTGCTGGCCTCCTGCCAAGACATGATGTTATTTCCATCCAGTTGAGTTGTGTACAATATACTGGATCTGCAAGAGCAAATGCAATTAGATCCTGCTGTCATTCGGAGAGTGCAATTCCCTACTGCCCCGCCATCTTTCATGTCAAATCTACTGGCAAAGTTTCTCACTGCATTATACCAACATCATAGGCCAGCGAGTTCAGCATCCCAACTACGTTAGATGAAGGCTTATCACTGTTGCAGTTGCAAGGGTGCCTGAATTTCAAGTTCTTACTCAGATAGCAGATCAGCTTGGTGTCCAAGCTCTGACACACCATCAGGATATTGGTCATCTGTCTGAGATCTTAGTCTACAGTATAAATATTTAGTGCCGTTGGAACAGATGGTACAGAGCACTGAAACCAAATCAGTGCATGTGCATGCAGCATAGAAGGAACACAGCAGATGACATTCAGAGACTACACAGAAGCAAAATATTTTAAAGTGGATTGTGCTGCTGTTCTGCTGCGACCTCCATGGGTGTGACGAGACATTGGGGTCTATGCTCACAACTGGGTGCAAGGGATGGGGATTTAATACCCACTAAACTACTAGTAGCACTGATGTCATTGCCAGCCTAAATCACCTGTGCATAGATGGACCATAGACCCCTAGGGAATACAAGGAATACTCCAAGAGGAAACAGCTGTATTCCAATACAAAAGCTTTTTCTTCACAGCTTGTGTGTTTGCTTGACATTTCATTGTATTTTACATGTTCTGGGTCTGTTCCGCTTTGCTAAAGACTAACTTAGACTGCAGATCAGGGGAAAGTGGTGGAAGCACCGTCATTTACCTCATGTTAAACAGGGCTCAGGAAATATTTGAGAAACATACTTCAGGGACCAATCCTACAGTTGCAAAGGAATACTCTAGAAAACCTGCTGAGTTTTTGCTACTCCAACATCTAGGGGCCCAATTTCTGTCCTCTGATACATGAGTGCCGTTTCCAGGGATTTCAGTGAGAGCCACTCATGCCCAGTGAAGGGTTGGATTTGTCCTTATGATATTTTTTATTTTAAAAGCAAATAGTTTTCCAATGTGATCCTGAAAAGCCTTGTCCATAGGAGCGCCACGCTGTCTCTTTTCCAGCATCCTCTGTTCTAGGTGAATGTCTGGGCCTGCTGTGGCATCTCCACTTGTAGGGAGAATTTGCTCCATATTGAAATGAAGCTTTTCCTGCTAAGTCAGGTTCTGGGTATCATATAGTACCATTCCGGGAGCTGTCATGAAGCACCCTCTGTGGATGCAATGGGTTCTCAGCCATTTGGATCCTTCGCAATGTAAGAGAGGGTTGTTCAGAGAGTATTGTGCATTACAATTCCCTTAGCCAAGCCAGGAATGCAGTTCCATTTTGTTCCAATGATAGCTCTTGTCATTCATGTGAGAGTGACTCACAACGGACAAAAGGATTGGAGTAATTCCTAAATGGGATTTAGGCATCCGAGTCCCATTGATTTTCATGGTGGCTGGGACCTTCACTCCCATTTTTGTCTTTGATTTTACAATCTGAAATGAAGATAATAATGTAAAATAACGGTGAAATTCCTTGGATTAAGAGGGAAGGAATGAAAAGGAGGAAAAAATGGGCATTTGCTACCAACCACCAGGAATGGAGGAGAGTGAGATGAATTCCTAGACTAACACTTAGAGTCCTCAGGAGTCACAGTGTATTGTACTTGGGACTCTTTAAATAGCTATGCAATTTCATCCTCAGTTATGCAAAAGACAAAATTAGTGGGCAAAGGGAGTATAATAGAGCTATTGCCTTTGGACTCTAGTAAAGCATATGCTAGCGTCTTACAAAAATCATACAGATTGGCTTGGATAGGAACACTGTCAAGTGGATTGAAAAGTAACTGAAATACCCCGGAGAAAGGGCAATGATTCATGGCAATAGTTCTGTAGATTTGGGGAGAGGTGACAAAAGTCTGGTCTACTACAAAGTAATGTCAACAAAAGCCGCCTCGTTGTGCTGACCTTTTTTCTACACTTAAAGTTGTCTCCCACCGCTGTAAGTGCCCTGGTACGCCAACATAGTAACACTAGCTCCCTGAGCAGCGCTGAGCCATGGTCAATGTAAGGACGTCGGCACAGTGCGAGTGTAGACACCATGTTACCTATGTCGACCCTAACTGTCCCTCTAGCCCCTGTCCTACAATGTCCAACACTGATCCCTCTGGTCACATTCGTTAACTCCACTGCCCAGGGTCATGTAGAACGGAAGCCCACTCATCCCCTCCCTCCCTTGAAACCTCAGTGAATTACTGAAGTGCTTTTTGCTGATTGTCCAGTGTGGTGAGCAAACCTAGCAGCTCTGTTGTGTGCAGCTGACCATGCCGGCTACACATTCTGGACATGTTCCTGCCTGGAGCAGACAGGAGATACTAGATCTTCTAGGCCTGTGGGGAGAAGAGGTAGTGCAGGCCCAGCTCCAAACAAGCCATAGAAATGGGGACATCTACAAGCTTGGGGGATGCAGGAGAAGGGGTATGACAGGGACCAGCAGCAGTGCTGTGTGAAAGCCAAGGAACTGGGGCAGGCATATCAGAAGGCCAGAGAGGCCAGCAATTGCTCTGGTGCAGAGCAGCTGACCTGCTGCTTTTACGAAGAGCTACATGCCATCCTTGGCAGAGATCCCACCATCACCCAGCACATCACCACGGATACCGCTGAGGAGCTAGAGTCTCAGGCCCCTGCCGCGATCAGCCAGGAGCAAGAGGTGGATGAGGATGAGCAGTAGTACGGAGGACAGGCAACTGGGGGATCCAGCTGTGCCCCGAGCCAAGACCTGTTTTTCATTCCACTGCAATTCACCCAGTCCCTGCAGTTGAGCATGGGCGAGCCCGAAGCAGGGGAGCAAACCACAGGTAAGTGTGTAAACAAGTTTCCCATTACAGTGATGACACCCCCAGCTTAGCAGGGCACAGCTATCGAATAGTCATTAATTTGCTAGTTCTAGAAGAAGTAATGTACAAAGAGAGGGAGAGTTATCTGCCTTCCATTTCCCTCTAGAATTAGGTGGGGTATGTGAGTGTGTGTGTGTGTGTGTGTGCGCAGTACACAGGGATGCCCCTTGTATCCTCCTGAGAGCTCTCAATAAAACTTGCATGGAGGTAGTCTGAAGTCCTCTCCTGAAGGTTTCTAGAGTTGGCAGCCTTATTTCTTCCTCTGTGGTAGAACACTTTCCCAATTCATTCAATGACAACTTCAGAAGGCACCATTGCCATAAGCAGGTTAGCAGCATACGAGGCCTGGGAGGCTTCAGGATGCCAGCAGCAGCTGTGTTCTCTGCCTTTGTTACCCTCAGGAGGGAGATATCAGCAAAAACCACCCTTACCACCACCTATGGAAAAGGGTGCCAGTACTCAGTGCCCTATACTCATAGTTTCATACAACTGAGCAATTCCCTCCTCGTTTCCTTCACCCCCAATAAGTCATACTCACAATGGCTGGTGCTGTGATTGGTGCCGAGAACAAGCACTGAGAAGCGAGAGTACCAATAAGCCCTCTTGTGTTTTATCTGCGGCTGTGGCCTTGAAGCGTACCCCCTACACACCAGCGGAACAACCGACCCGGATAAGGAGGAGGAAAAAAGGGACATTGGAGAACATGTTCCGCCAAATCCTGCAAGCCAGTGCTCATCAGACCTCAAACAGAGGGCCTGGAGGTGAATATTGCAGACTGTATGGAGAAAGGCCCTGGAAAAGGAGAGGGAGCTGCACCAGGACATAATGGAGCTTCTCCACCAGCCAATGCAGATGCTGCTGACTCTTGTGGACCTTAAAGTTCAATGATCCCGGGCTCAACTGCTATTGCAGTCAGTGGAGAACTGCAGTATAGTGTCTCCCTGCTCTCCACCATTCCATATGGCCTCAGGGCCTGCAGGCCTACCCCTACCACGCCACACCGGGGGAAAGCATGGACAACCCCAGCTTCACATCCACTGATCTCTGAGAGCCACAGTTGTATGTGTAGCTACAATGGACATCGGTATTCCTTTCCCTTGCTTGTTTAAGGTTCCTAAATTTTTTGAAGTTAAAATGTATTTTTTATTAAGTTCTTCAGATTTTTTTTTGGAGCTGATTTAGTAACTGAATAAAGCTTTTATTTATCTTTAGTAGTTTGCAACACATGGTGGATAATGCCTGCTGGCAGTGAAAGTAGTGTTCTTGTACACTCAACCCCTAGGATCAGCGCCAAAGACTGTAGTCGTCATAAATGTACAGCAAGCACCACAACGTTATTGGCTGCACTGTCAGTGATATATACAAGCTCCACACAACTTCTAATAGGCCTCAAACTGCAGCACCAGGTTGAGCACAGCACACCACAGCACGTTACTGTGGCTGGCTGTTGAAGTGCTCTTTTAAAGCCGTATGGCTCCTCACTGAGCTCAGCTGATGGCTCTTGTTCAAACTCAGCAGACAGCACTCCATCTCCACCCATCTAGCAAGTTTTTCCCCTTTGCTTCACCAATATTATGCAGGACACAACAGGCAGCTGTAACCATTGGGATACTTTTCTCATGGAGGTCCAATCTGGTGAGTAAACAACACCAGCATCCTTTCAGTCAACCAAAAGTGCACTCAACTCTCATTCTGCACTTGCTGAGCCGGTAGCTAAATCCTTCCTTGCTGCTGAGGTGGCTGGTGTATGGCTTCCTGGGCCAGAGGAGCGTTTATTTGCCTAGTTCCCTTTACAAATTTTAATCTTTCTTATAGGCGCTCCTGTGTTGGGTTAACAGTTTAATTTATATGGTGCGTTAAGTATTGTTGGTTTTATAATATTAGTTGTTAACAATCAGTAGTTATGATCAGGGCCGGCTCCAGGCACCAGCCCACCAAGCTTGTGCTTGGGGCGGCACCTGGAGGGGGGCGGCGCGGCGCTCCGGCCGCCGGGGAGAGCGGGGCCACGGCCGGGCTCGCCGCCCTGCCCCCTGCGCTCTGGCCGCCGGGGGGAAAGCGGAGCCCCGGCCGGGGCTCGCCGCCCTGCCCCCGGCGCTCTGGCCGCTGTGGGGAGAGCCAAGCCCCGGCTGGGGCTCGCCGCCCTCCTCCCAGGGCTCCGGCCGCCCTCCCCCCCGGCGCCCTCCTGGGGCGGCAAAAAAGCCAGAGCCGGCCCTGGTTATGATTGAAGCTGGCACATAAGTGAAGTTTTGTCTTCTTGTTACTCATTTTAGCATTAGTTCTTCCATAGGGATGTGCTTGCTGTCTGTTGTTCCACCACAGTTTGGGAACCCCATAGTTGCAAAGCCATTGCTGAGAGTCCTGCGCAGCAGGAGACAATTAACAGCCCTGCACACGTGCGTGACTTTGGCCCCAATAGTGGATTTTCCCACTCTAAAATGACTTCCTACTGGCTGGTAGCAATCCAGCATTGCAAATTTCCATAGTGTGATCATCGCTTGCTTCTCTGCTGTCAATGCTGCTGTCAGTTTGGTGTCCCTGCGTTGGATGGCTGGAATGAACTTGGCACACAGATCCAGGAATGGGGCTGTGCGTATCTGAAAGTTCTGCAGCCACTGCTCGCCATCCCAAACCCGCACTACAATGTGATCCCACCAGCCAGTGCTCATTTCTTGGGCCCAGAATCGGTGCTCCACCATCCGCAGCTGCTCTGTGAATGCCACCAACAACCATAAATTGGTTTGCACTACGTCCCACGGCAATCTGCCCTCCAAGAAAACGACACATTCCCTGCTATTCTTCTTGTGGCTCTGCAAATACTGGAGGATCTTGCGTCCTGTGCTTGCAACGCTCATGACAACAGGGCAGAGCTGTGCAGGCTCCGTGCTTCTGCCAGAGATGGCAGACAGCGACAAGTCCTGTGCGGGTTTGTGGGAAGTTGAAAATAGGTGTGAAAATTATGGGATAGAAATGACATGGGATTAGGGTGACCATATTTTCCAAAAGGGAAAACGGGACACCCCCAGGCCAGCCTGAATCCCCACCCCCTACGTGGGGCCGGCCCAAGTCTTCCCTGAGGTCCCACACAGGGCTGCCGGAGGCCACCCGAGCCCCCCCGCTGCCCGCTCGCACCCGGGGCTGGTCCTCTGAATCCCCCCCCTGATCCCCCCCCCCAGCCCCTTCCCCCCCTGGGCACAGGGCTGGTCCGAGTCCCCCCTTTCTTCCCCGTGCTCGGGGCTGGTCCTCCAAGGCCCCCTGCCACCCATCCGCAGGGCAGGTGGTCCGAGCCCCCACCCCACTACACACCCATGCGTGGGGCCGCCCAAGGCCCCTCTCAGACCCCTGCACATGGGGCTGGATGGCCAGCCCGAGCCACTCTCCCTAGCCCTCCCTCCAGCGCAAGGCTAGCATTGCCATTCCCCGCCCCATTCCTAGGGGTCCCATGTGCAGGGAGTCGGCAGCGAGGTGAAACACTGCTCGCAGCCTGCTCCCCCCCCACCAGGGGGCCAGTGGAGCCCCTTCACCCAGGGGAGCAGGGATCCTCCCACCAGGGCTGAGCAGGGCCCCCCATCCCTGTGGGCTGCCCCAAGTGCTGGTTAGGGGGCATAGCAGGTGCATGGAGGAGGGGGGCATGCCCTGCCCCGGCTACTCACCTGTGCAAGGTGGGAGCTGACGGTGGCATGGCGGGGGTGCTTCCTGGGAGGCACGGGGGGGGCGCAGTGGGGCAGGAACAGCAGTAGGAACAGAGGGGAGCAGTGGGGCCCAGGCTGCTCCTGGGTGTGCTCTCGCTGCCCATCCCCGGTGCTGCTGCTGCCCCCACTGGAGGAGGCAGCAAGGGAGACTCAGGCACGGGTGCACGCTGGGGCAAGCAAAGGGGGGGGGGCACAGCTGCTTGCTGTCCCCCACTGCCGGCTCTGTGCTGCGATCCCAGAAAATACAGGACAATTTGCCCATATTTAACACAAAAGTCAGGACACCTTGAAAAAGGTTTAAATACGGGACTGTCCCATTAAAAACGGGCCGTCTGGTCACCCTGCATGGGCTGCAGTATGAGAAATTGCCCCCTGGCTCCCAGTAACCCCTTCATAACTCGTTTATGCCCCACCGTGCAGTGCCAAAACTACCCGAAAGACAGTGCGCTGAATGGTGGCGGGTTGCTCACTGGGGTACTCACCCGTGGTACACTGCACTGTGCATCGCTACAAGCACTCCTGGTGAGAACGTGTGGCACCAACGTAAAGAGCCAAGTATGCACATGCACAAGTGATGTACTAACCGCAGCAGCTGTATCCTGACATCACTTGTGTTGGCAAAACTTTATAATATAGCCATGGCCTAATGGAGTTGATGCTGCATCCCTCTTATTTAAACAGTCACTATTTGTTCCAGTGGGAGAGTAAATAGAACATTAATGAAATTAACAGATGTTAAAAGTAGAGGGACTGTGAACGCCAGTGAGGACATAGAAATACCATGACAGGAACCAGTGAAGTTAGAAATATGGGCAGACAATACGAATACTATTCAGCTTGGAAAAAAAGAAAGCTTGTGCATCTGGAGAAAACAAGCAAACAAAAATTCAATAGGAAGGAGAAACCCTGACAGCTTTATGGCTGAGAGAGATGCTGACGGGGATAGCAAATTAGACAAAGGTGTGCAGTTTGGGGCTGCATTCCCAGAGGTATCATATCAGACAAGCTATGGTATAACTATCTGGAATACTGGGCTAGCTGAGGGAAATTGGCATAGGTCCATTTTGGTCAATAGACGTATACTGAGTTACCCCAGCTGGGGATCTGGCCAGTTGTGGGCACATTCCCAGTAACATGTTGGTCAATTTGAATGGCATTCAGAGGCAAGGAGCAAACATGGAAAGGGAAGCTAACTGAATCAGCTTTGTCAGAAAGATCAAAATTCGTATCACTTGCGGGGCCGTCCTTACCCGTAGGCAAAGTAGGCAGCTGCGTAGGGCATCAGGAAATTTGGGCATGTGCATACTTGGCTCCTTACGTTGGTGCTGCACGGACTCACCAAATTTCCTGGTGCCCTGCGCAGCTGCGTGCTGCTCCAGCCCCTGCTCCGGCTCTTCCCCATGGCCCCCACCCCTGCTCTGCCCCAGCCCTGCCCCCACTCCCACTCCCCTGAAGTTTGCAGCCAGGCCCAACCCTGCACTCCCTGCTCTGCTCCCCTGGCTCCCAGCCGCGCTGCCGGCGAGTGCTGGGTGGCGGTTCCCCCCTCCCCCCAACCCTGGGAGCCAGGAGAGCAGAGCAGGCTGGGGCCCCAGGCCTCGGGTGGGGGGCGGGGCTGGCCACTTCCTGTGGGAAGTGGAGTGACCCGGCCCCAGCCTGCTAGGGCACCAAAATAGCTAGGGATGACCCTGATCACTTGGCTCAGAGATGGCAAGGGAGGCCTTCATAGCAGTCTACCAGTACCTGAAGGGTGTGGGAAATTATTTAGGGTAGTACAAGGAATATATAACTAGAAGTAATGGGGTAAAAGCGAGACAGGAAAAGTTAGGTCGGAAAAGCTTCCTAACAAAGAGAGAATGTCTCAGCTTTTGGAATAGGCTCCCAAGGCAAATGGTGCAAATCCAATTGCTTGGCAGGTTTAAAAGTTATCTGGACAAGCCACTAATAAATGTACTTTGGTACAGTCCTGCACTGGTTGGGTGAGATGACCAAATGAGTCTTTTCCATCACTGTACAATAGGATACTATGCACTACACCAGGACATAGAATTTCACCCAGCAATTCCTGCAGTGGACGTAATTATTCTTCCTTACTACGTAAGTGTATGCTGTCAAGCCCAATCACTTGCGGTTGAATGAGAGCACAGTCTCAACTTAAACTCCAAATGGTGATGAATTAACCATTAATGGAGGGTCCAGAGATCCTGTAGCAGCTCCCTCCCCTTTGAGAGACACAAGATATGTGCTCTGTAGATCAGTTAGTTATTGCTGACTGCTTTGGAAGGAACCTCAGCTTCCAGTAATTGCATATTCCTTCTGCCTGGCTACCACATTTCATCTGAATGCTCTGAGCACATGGTGGGAGAATGGGAATATTTTACTCTTAAATTATCCTTCCCCCAGGTTGAATTTCATGTAGGCTTGCAGAACTCCAGAATTCAGCCAGCTGGTGAGGAGGAGAAGCAGGAGCTTTTTACATATGAATGATTGGGAGTGTTATTGCATCACGGGGCTTGTCTTATTTTTTCAAGTGAATAAAGAGGGAAGGGGAATTCAGCTCATCTGATTTACAGAGGGTTTGGCTCAGATCTCATCTATGCTATTCTCAATGGACATTAAAGGGGAAATTGCCGTTTACTGCTGGTGTTTTCTATTTATTTTGCTTGAGTCAGATCTAATATTCCTTTACTCAGGAGGATATTTTATTGTTAGAGTGGTGGGGGCTGTTTGGTGTCCTCCGACACCTTCTGAAGGAAGCACAAAGGAATTACTTTGGGATTAGAGTATTAAAAATGTCTACAATCTTTCCCTAGTAAAGGAATCCTAGGACTTACTCTACCGGGCTAGACTAGTGCTATCATGTCTCTACTAGTAGCTAGTACCTGAAAAACCTCTAAAGCATTTAGCCTGTTTTGCAATCCTGTCCAAAAGGGAGACATCTTCTTGACCCCTGCAGTTATCAGTTTACAGTCTGCAGCACAACCTTATCTCCCAGCTACTATGTCATCAGTGCTCATGAAATGAGCCAGCTTGTTATAAACTCTAGCCAGAGCAGGTACTTTGCTGGAGCCATCTGCTGCACTGGATGCTAAAGGCTGAACATGCACCGTGGAAAGTGGTATTTCTTTGGTAGGTTCTCAGCAGACTAGGGTGACCAGATGTCCCGATTTTATAGGGACAGTCCCAATTTTTGGGTCTTTTTCTTATATAGGCTCCTATTACCCCCCATCCCCGTCCTGATTTTTCACACTTGCTGTCTGGTCACCCTACAGCAGACTGAGCTTGCTGCAGCACTCCTCAGTTCTATACCAGTGCAATCTCACTGACTGGTTTACACTAGTAAATCAGAGGCGGGCTCACCCTTTAATTCCACTATAGGTCCATGTAAAGGGGCATGACTGATCACTTTCTGTCCTCCCTGTCCACTGGCACTAAATTTTTTGAATTAATATCTGAGCCCTTACAGGTCTTACTACACCTATTTTTGTATACAGACTCTCATTCCTGGCTCGCTGATTCCATCCAATAAAGTGACACTGTAGCTGTTAAAAGCACGACTACTGCTGTTTTAAATAATGACATAAAACGCGAAAGACACCCTGCACTAACTGAAGAATAATCAGCTGGAGTTCAAGAACTTGACAGTTTCACCCTTGAGTCCAATCCTGAAAAAAATATAAATGGACACAAAAGGAGAGAAAGGGAAACAGAATGAAGGGGAAATGGGAAAGCAGATACATTTCTAACTTTTATGTGGTTCTATCGAGTCCAGGAGAAAAGCACCAAATCATGGATCTCCTTGTGCAAGTCAAGATAGGGAACATGCAATGGTTTAGGATTTCTCTTTTGATCCGTTCAAGAAGTAGGCCTTATTGTAAAAGGACTTTGGGCGACAAAGCTGAACAGACATAATACTTCTGCTCTAATATTTTTAATTGTGTGCGTGCAGTTTTGTCTTTTATTTTTATTTTTTTTTGGAGGTGGGAGGGTGCCGAAAGTTAACAAGGAATTTTCCAAAGCCTCAGCCACAAAGGCTTGGATTGTAGTTTTCAAGCAGACAGCATGAAAACCTCTGTCACAAGCAATCAGCATCCTTGAGGAGGTGGCCTATTAGTAGGGTATTTACTAATTGGGATCATTCTTTGGCATGTAATTGTTTGTGACACCAAAGCTGATTGGACCGTTGGTGTAGCTACATCCTGCAAATCGCCCATGACAGTTTTGATGAATTTGAAGATTTGGGTCCAAATATATATATATAAGGTCAAAGCATTTTTTATATATATAGAGAAGAAAAGAGTCAGATCCTGAAAACAGAACTACTTGAGTGTGCATACATGTTTGCCAATTTGCCTAAGGGGGGCGGGCAATCAGCTGGTCTTGCAAGACTCCCCATTTTCTGTTAGATTTAATTAAAAAGACTGGAGGAGGTCTAGTCATGTGAAATTAAAAATGGGGGAGGTCAGTTTAAACAGGACAAGGTTGGCATTGCAACAGAGGACTTCTGGGATGATCAGAATTTATTAAAATACCAATGGAATGAGCTCACATGCAAGTCAAGCCACCTGACTGCTACACACTAGCAAGACGGTCTCCAGCACACATGGATTTCTCCTGTAATTCAGCTTGCTCAGGAAGGAATAGATGAAGGTTGAAAACAGTTTTATGGAAGAATCTGGTAGAATCCAATTGGCTTCATCCTTTCGGGGTTTTATAGGAATTACTCCAAACACTTATAGAATGTAACAGAATTTTATCCCTGCCATAAAATTCCACAGGTTGGTTTTAAAAAAAACCCTTGTAGAATGATCATTCTTTGTTCGTTACATTCTACTGGACTTATTTCCATCAGGGCAATTAATCATTTTCTCCCAAAATTTCATAAGCAATGAATGTCGTTTCAGAGCTGTTCTGGGATTTGGGAATCAATTTTGCATTGTGCTGGGCTTCATTCCTCCTGCAATCTATTGGATCAAGATCTCTTCAATGCGTGTGTTCTAGAGAAGCCAGCAAAATCAGTACTGGGAACGTGTCAGACAAGCGTTGCACTAGCAATTCTACATTCACCATCTGGAAATGTTCACTGGCAAGCACAGATTTGCGTGCATCTCCCTTAACCAGCTTTGTCAAGGCAGGCAAGTTAGGGGGGAGGGATAGCTCAGTGGTTTGAGCATTGGCCTGTTAAATGCAGGGTTGTGAGTTCAATCGTTGAGGGGGGCCACTTAGGGAACTGGGGCAAAAATCTGACTGGGGATTGGCCCTGCTTTGAGCAGGGGGTTGGACTAGATGACCTCCTGAGGTCCCTTCTAACCCTGATATTCTATGATCTATTACTGCTGATAGAGTATGTGCTTCCTGAAATCCTAGGATTGGTGATGGCTAAATCATGGGACACGGGGATTCACAGGGCTCCCAAGGTGAGAAGGTTCCATTTTCCTACTCCCAGCGTAGTCCAGCTTGCTTCCTGAGCCAGATCCCATTTGTTCAGCTGCTGCCTCTCTCTTGTTTAGCAGCCCTGCACTGCTCCCTGCCCCTTCCCACAAGCAAATGAAGTCCCCGGTGCCAATCCAGATGGAAACCTTTGAGGAATTCCCTAGACTTGGGCTTTGAAAAGGGCTAACACACTGTTAATTCTGATCTCTGCCAGGTCCTCTCTGCCGAGCCAGTGATTTCGATCCCGCATGAGGTCAATTCAGACGGCACTCTTTGCCAGTGTTCTTGGGTTAGAGGGTTATATAGTGAAATGATGCAATTCAGGCTTTGGTATGCTCAGAAATCCTAGATTTAGTGCAGGAAGGGGCTCAGCATGTTCCTCTGAAATCCAACCACAAGAGTGACCTGCAACCCTCCTGCTATTCTGGTCCGGGACAGAGACTGCCAACTGTGCACTGGGGTTTGTGATGTGAACAAATGGGGAACTAGGATGAGCCACCACCCCCCTCCGCCCCCTGTCCAAAACACTTCCAGAAGGCGCAGATTGGACAGTGACAAGGAAGAGAATTCACTCCACAAACAGTAACTTTAACTTGTGACCTAAGCCAAAATTTGAACTCACTCCACCCCCAAGGCCTGAAATAACGCCAGTGTTAACAGAGCAGGGTGATGGTAACACAAGTTGTCCTAAAGATTTGTCTTTATAAACTGGGATAATCATTGAGAACTTAACTTCCTCCCATGGCGGCAAAGCTGAAGGCGGTTCTCTGGGAGGGGAATCACAGCTGCAATATAGAACTAAAGCATTAGGGCATAATTGTGCAACCCTTCTTCTTAATCAAGAAACCCCATTAAGGGTTTTTCCACTAACTGAAATAATTTCGAACAACTAGGTTCATAGAAACCAAACTGTGGGTGGAAAACTCATGAACAGAAGGAGAGGTGAAATTGATCATACATTACTTCCCATGGATGATGTGCTCATTTCTATATACTAATCATATTTAATACAAACACCATCTGGCACCACAGGAGGCTGAAACGTCTTCCCACCATTAAAAAAATAATAAATCAACAGGGCTTGCAAAGGTAGCTGCAGCACGAAGTAGGAACAGGGGGGTTGTATTGTATCTGGCAAGAACCGGCTCTTGCACATCAGGCATTTACCGCTTGACACTTTCAATGCAGTGTGCTTTCCAAAGACTTTGGTGCCCATTAATTAAAATTTCGTAACCACTGTTGAAGGCACCCCACCTACTAACTTCATGTGATGTTAGAGACACAGGGTGGTCAAGTGACTTGCCCTAGATCATGCAGTGAGTCTGTGGCAGGCCCAGGAATAAAATGGAAAAGTCCTGACTCAATTCTTTGTTCGAAACACTAGGCAACGTACCTTCCCCTTTCAGACCTGCCCAGTCACATTTTAAAATTATCCTTATCATTGAACATTGGATTGATGGAGGCAATTGGATTTAAAAACACTCGCTAAGGCATCCTCTCCCTGCAATGAGATCCAAAAGACCCCTCCGTCCATGTGCTAGCCCATTAAAACCAATGGGTGAGAAGGTCCAGCCTTGAGGATCCTGTTGCAGGATCAGGACCTAAATCTGTTTAAGGACTGCTCAGAATTTGGTTGCTGAGAAATAATAATCCTGAATTATACTGGGGGGGAAATAGGGCATTGTGCTTGTTACTTTAACTCTGATAATCCTCTGGGGTTTCAGCAGATCCATAAACAAGCGATGACCTCTAAGCATTCTTGGCAGGGGTCCTGTATCCCACAGCTCTTCTGCAATTGAATTCAATGCGTCTTCATTAACATGGTTCAAATTTGGTTTTTGGTTTGGTGAAACATAGTATAAATCCCAACCCACCCTTGTCCTCCAGGCATAGGAGTCTGAAAATACATATGGAAATACTTTTGCTTAGCTCTTTCCTCTCTCCCCATTTAAGCTTACATTTGTATCGCACTTTAAAAAGGAAAGCCCTCCAAGCACTGAGCAATGTATACAGTTCAATAATACATGAAATTCAAAGCCACACATTAATCACATTCACGTTTAACGGTGGGTTTGAAAGCTTGCTGATTGGTTGGCCTTTGTTCCAATGTGAAGTAGAAGGGGGCATTCTAACCTCTGGAAACCAGAGTTCAAATGCTGCCCCAGGTAACAAATGAAATCGAGTTTATGGGCCCCAGCCCATTCCCCCTTTGGGTACGTCACAATACCATCACTCAATCTCTTTTCAAAGGAGGCACAGGCAGGGCTGGGTCCAGCTTTTTTGGCGCCCCAAGCGGTGGGAAAAAAAAAAAAAAAAAAGATAAAGGCGCGATCGACGGCACTTCTGCGGCAGCTCTACCGCGCCGCTTCTTTCTTCGGTGGCAGGTCCTTCCCTCCGAGAGGGACTGAGGGACCCACCGCCGAATTGCCGCCGAAGACCCGGACGTGCCGCCCCTTTCCATGGGCCGCCCCAAGCACCTGCCTCCTGCGCTGGTGCCTGGAGCCGGCCCTGGGCACAGGGTAAGTAGAGAGGCTTTGTAGGTCAAAACTGATGGCCACTGACAAATAAAAGAGCCCAGGCCTGGAAAACCAGGGATTTCTGCAGATCAGAACAGAGCCAGATTGGCAGGGCTGCATGGGGACGGTTGGATACGCACTATTCAGTTTCCAAGAGCCTTCATCGTCATAAGCTCTAGTTCATTAACAGAAGATTTAGAGACGATTTTTAAAGAAAAGCATTTCATGGTTGAGGGACTCATCTGCTAAGTGTCCCTGAGGGCTGGACTGTTAAGTGTTATCAGTGGTGACCCTTGTCTAGGACCTAATCACTCACCTTCAGTGCGGCAAATTCCTTCCCTCTGGCCACCCACCTATTCACACATTTCACTTCAATCTGTTCAAAATGCTGCTGTGAAAATCATTTCTCTTGCCCACTGTCTGGAACCAGCTCCTCCTCAAGTCCCTGCACCGGCTTCCCTTCATTTCCACAGCAAAGTGAAGCACAAAATGTAATTGTTAAAATCCTACTCTATTACTCACTCTTCATATTACAACTTTATACTGAACACCAGACTTCCAGGGAACCAAAACAATGGACTTGGTGGTGGTTTTATGTTGAGAAAGCTATTTCAAAAACCAAAGTGTTGATCGGTCACCATTGACTTGCAGTGAGACTTAGGAGCCTAAAATCACTTTTTTTTTAAAAAAAGGGCTTCTAAATCACTTAAGTACTTGTGAAAATGTCACATCAAGCTTAGGGTTGGATATGGTCCTGGTGTTCCATCTGCATGTGATAGGTGCAATGAGCAAAAGCATCCAAAGGGAACTTATAAACATTCAGCAAAAGAGGACCCATGTAAAACAGACTCTATAAAGACTACACTCACAAGCCCTAGATGTGAGACTATCCATCGCCAACAAAAGAATCTGTGAACTTGTAGCTACATGAGAAAAGAAGAAACAGCTATGAACTGAATTCCAGAAAGTCCAAAATAAGGTTTTAAACAACACAGCTAAATGCTAAATTCTGAAGGTATAAACGACACAGTGTTGGATTGAAACCTGTGCATATATAAGTATGACTGGAGCTGGTTGGAAGTTTTCTGGTGGAATGTTTTTCTTTTGGGGAAATGCCAGCTAGTCGAAATCTAAACGTTCTGTGGGAACCTGTTGATTTTGCCGAGTCTTCCAATGGAAACCAGGCAGGTTTCAGAATTTCCCACAGAATGGGAATTCCGGATTCTGACCAGCCCTAATTATGAACTGTTGCCATTCTATTATCCAAGAGCACTTTCTGTGCTAATCTCAGCCTAAAAAGGCAGTCAAAGGGAGAAGAGTTTGATCCTGTGTGGTCCTCTCCAAAGCCAAAGATTGAGAATAAGAAGGTCTTTTACATGTAATGGAACACTCAAATAACACCTTAGATGGAATGTTACATACATCATGCCAATCTTCAGACATCCGTATTGAAAAACAAAGAACAAAACCTGATGAGAAAAATATACATCCTGTATGTTCTACAGGCTTTCAAATGTATGTGAAATACAATTATACAGGTGCAATACAAGGCAGAATATTTCATTCATGTAGAGAGATACCGTATTTTACCTAGTTATAGTAAGCACCTGTTAAACTTTCAGGAACAAAGTATGTATTGTTCTCTTAGTCCCACATTCTGGTTCTATTGAAGTCAATGGTAAAACTCCCATTGAGTTCAACAAGACTGGATTTGGCCTTTAGCAATTTTAGTTCAGGAAGTTATTTTATATATATAGGAAGGTTTCCAACTTACTGAGCTTTGATGCAAATAACTTTTCAAATTTGTGTCAGAAGAATTAAGTGTATCAAGTGAGCAGTTCATAATTAAGGCAAAATTTCCACTGCTGAAAAGGCTGCCTTACAACATGACTCAAAAAATAAATGGACTGTAAGAAGGGCAGCTTAAAGCATGCCTACTGGAGCTTGGATCTGTGCAGCCCGTATGATTTCCCAAAGCACTTAGCACACTGTTGGCACTGCTGATCACTTTAAAATGTAGGCCAGAATTTTCAAAGGTGCCACTCAAAATCAATGCAAGCTAGGTGCCTAACTCCCTTAGGCCCTTTTGAACATCCCAGCCCTAATTAGTACAATCAAGGTGGCAGTGTGAGCAGTGTTATTTAGGACTCGATGAGAGAGCTGGTAAAACTTCCATTGACTTCAACTGGAGCAGAGTTAAGCCAACATGAAGTGTTCTTGAAAATCCCACCCTGATGTTCATGGTGTGCCACCAACCAAGAGCAGAGCTAACCGCTTCCTTTCCCTTCTCCTGATTCCTTACCTGCTAAGTAGGAAAAGGTGGCGGGGAAGGGCGGGGTTCTGGACCACTCCAGCTTCTGATCTAAGGGATGGCTAGAAAGTTCCCATTCCCTTCTTCCTCTTCACCTGCCCTCTGGTCTCTCACCTTGCTTACTTTAAATTGCCATTTTTCCTGACAAAACCCTGGACAAGATTTCGCTCAAAGCCAAAGAGGAAAGTCACATGCAGGCGCTAGAAACTGAAAGGAAAAGTAATAGTAACTTGCCATCTCATGGACCTTTCCTGCCTAATCCACTCCTGGTTGGCAATAGTGGTAAGGAGGGGTACGGCATATGCACCGGAATCCTAAAAGTATGGTACATCCTGTGGTATTTATCCAGTGTTACTCTGAATGTAAAAAACAAGTACGACTCACAGATTTTATTTACAATAAAAAGTTAACTTAGTACAAATCGTTCAAAAATGCATCCACCCACTGGGAATTCATCATACAGCAAAATGTTCAGCAACTCATCTGCTAGGAATGTTCTTCATTCCCAGAAGGAAGCCACTCACTATAAGTCGGACAGAAAAACAGGTAGAAAGGATTCATAATAAGAGCTGGCCAAATGCTCCAAAAGTTTTCCATGATTATTCACTTCACTTTGTGCTAAGTGAACATGGCCAAACATTCATGTGATTGAGTTTTGCTAGCACAGATGCTCGTAGAAAAGAAGTTCTAATCTTGCATGCTCACTATTAATTTAGAGCAATGGCCCCCAAACTGTGAGGTGTGCCCTCTAGTGGAGTGTGGAGGAACATCTGGGAGGGGACACATGGTGGGGCCTGGGCCATCCCCCATGGGGGCGGGGAGAGAGCACCACCCAGCTCCACTCTGCCTCCACCCCAGCTCCAGCCCTAGATGCAGCTCCACTCTACACCCAGCCAAGCTCCACCCTCATTCCCTCTCCACCCTCAGGCCAGCTCTGCCTCTAGCCCCAGTTCCTCCCCCATACCCAATTCTGCCCCCAGCTCTGCCTTCAGCCCAAGGTCCTCTGCTGAGCCAACTGTGCAGTTATGGAGGGGGGCATAGACAGATTCCATTATTGGTAAGGGGTGGCACAACAGAAGAAGTTTGGGCACCACTGCTTTAGAGTGAATTTTAAATTTGCTTCCTGAGAGTATTTGCATTGCAAACCTCATGAGCTGCTTTCCTCTAATCAGGGAACAATAGCCATGTAACTTGTAAACCACTCACAGCAAAGCAACACCGCTCAAGTAGCATGAGAACCATGACATATTTCTTCAGATAACTGAGAACCAGGTTTTAGATTCATAGATTCCAAGGCCAGAAGGGAACATTGTGATCATCTAGTCTGACCTCCTGTATGACACAGGACATAGGACTTGGCTGAATTAATTCCTGTTTGAACTACAGCAGATTAAAACCATCCATGTGGTGATCTTCAAACTGTCCAAACCAACAGAAAAAGAATAATTTTCTGAATTCTGCCTCATTATGACTTATTCACTCGGCTTTCCAAATAATTTTGTTGCGCCAAAAATTGTATTTTAATGGGCATAAGCTTAAAGGGACACTGCCAGATAGTTTAGACAAGAAATTCATTCCCCTTCCCACTCCCACATACCGTGGATTACGTTGCAGTCCAGCTCATGGACCCTTCTCCTCCCATTCACAATTGTATGCCCCAATTCCCTTCTAGTCACAATCAAACAACATTCCTGAGGCAGCAATGGCCTACGTGGTGGGGTAAAAGTCATCATCATCATGTTCCTATTACGCCTCTGACGTTTAGGGCAGTGATGAAGCTCCTCCACTCCTGTCTGTTTCCGGCAAGTCTTTCAATGGTTCCCCAGCTGTGTCCCAGGTTTTTCAGCTCGGCTTCCACAGCTCTTTGCCATGTTGTTTTTGCCTCGTTTTCACTTACTTTCAAGTGTCCATCTTATTGCTACTTTGGTGATGGAATCAGTTTCCATCGAAGCACATGACCCATCCATCTCCAATGCCTCCTGGCAATGATGGTGCTGAGATCCTCTTGGCTGCACTGTGTCAATAGATCTTGGTTTGAGATTGTTCTGGGCCAAAAGATACGGAGGATTTTTCTGAGGCAGGTTGTATGGAATGGAGACAGTTTGGACATGTCATACTTTCTCATTCCCCAGCATTCTGCACTATAAAGTAGTGTTGAAAGTACGCAGCTCTGATAAATCTTGAGTTTGGTTTTGGTGTTGTTTTTTGATGATTTCTGATGATTTCCAGACTGTATCTAAGCTCCTGAAGGTGTTCCTGGCTTTACTGATTTTGTGCTGGATGTCCTGGCTGATGGTGAAAAGTAAGTTTGTTTTTGGAAACTCCCTGATTTTCAAGGATATAAGAAGTTATTTATGTAAGGGCAGGTATCAAATTGCAAGTGTGGGAGGGGCTATGCAAATAAGATTCATGTCTGACTTTGCTAATGCCTTGCTTAGCCTCTGAGCATGCTTGGGGGCAAGAAAGTGCTTCCAGAAACCTGAGCAGATTCACGCTGAGCTGAGTGCTTGTGCAATGGAAGTGCTGCGCCTTCTCTCCGGATGAACTGGACTTCTGAGTGCTTACTAAATATGACAATCCATAACATGTGGCAGGAATTGTTAGGGTGCTGTAATTGCTTTATCACACGTGGACTTCTACTGAAGTCAATGGGAGTTCTACATGCAGGGGGGCTGAAGAATGAGCCCCAAAGGAGCCGCATAGGTAGAGAGAGGCAGACTTGCAATTTACACACAGAATTAAATGTGCTCTGCATGGCTGAAGTTATTGTCCTTTTCAGAAGATGCAGTTTAATCGCTCTTTGCTACACTCGTGTCTAACTCTGATGAGCACAAATGAAATTTGTTCACATGGCAAGGGGTTGGGTGGAGGAGTAGGTGACATGAAACACCACATTTGATTTGCAAAGTCCAATTCAAATAACTTTTGACTGGACTGATTCGGTGCCTGAAGCATAAATGCATTTTCCTACAGCCTCCCTTTGGGCAAGCTTGGAAAATGACTGTTCTCTAAGAACAAAGGGTAAGAAAATGGCGGCACATTATAAACTCTACGCAAAAGGAAAACTCATATAAAGTTATGGAAATGAAGGTTTCCAAGCTCAGAAGGCCCATTTGGTTTACAACTTGGTAGTGGCTGCTTATATAACCCAGGATGCCTTGCAGGGCAGCACATGGGCAAGTAGCCCACTTTGAGCCTAATGAAAATGATCCATTGCAGCAGAAGGGAGTTCAGATAAGCAGGACTGTTGCCAACACAATAGGGATATTCTTCTGAAAGGCCGTGAAGCTAAAATAAAGATATTAATTCTATTGAAAAGTATTTGGTTCAGAACGTTGTATCCAGTGGAAAGGACACAGGAATCTTCCTTGCATTCAAATACTGAATTGCAAAACAACATCTCACCCCTTCGGGATGCAGCCAGATAATTCACAAAAGCCCCTTAACTTAACATGTCTCATTCTTGTACAGAACTCCCTGTTCTTTGATCCAACTAACTCAAACCAGGAGAGCTCAAAGGAGGGGTGTGGGGGGGAAGTGTTTCGAATTAAAAAAAAAAGAGCAAAAAATAATGTAGAATTATTTAATTTAAAATGTATGTTTTAATTCGCTGCATGTTCCAACATGAGATGTGGCTCTAGGACCAACTGGTTAAACAGGATCACTTGGCTACGGGCCCACACACATTGTTAAGCAAGGCAGCCTTTGCACTAACCTCTCTCCTTGGCCCCCAACCCTCCTCCCCTAACAATGTGGCAAGGGAGGGCAGACAAAACATAAGCTGTAATGTTACAATACATTTCCCAATGGATCCGATGACATTTTTACAGCTGGGGGATGTTTGACATTGGGAGAGGAAAGGTGGCCACCTATTTGAGGAAGGGGATAGTGCCAGAACCTTATTTAATAGGGAAGAGAGTGATGGGCAGTGACAAATATTTTGAGGTTTCACACTGTTTCATGCCTACTTGCTATTGCCAAACTTTTTAAAGTGGAATATTGGAAGAAAGGCCTTTTTTTGTTGTTAATTCTGAAAGAAAAGTCATCCCAGTTTTTTTTCTTTTCTTTTTACAACTTATCCTGACCTTAGGCTACTTATTTTATCTCAGGTTTCACTGACATTTTGAGAATTCCCTCTGGCATCTGGTGCCTGTTTATAAGGTAGAAAAATAAGGAATCACTTAAAAAGATGCAAGACTAAATGTGAAATTTGTGTTAAAACAACACCCTTGGAGATTGTAATGCAATAATTGACCCCTTTCTCGTTTGTATGTCTAATGCCCTCTTTGTTCTTTCTACATCTCACAAGGTATTGAGTTTATTGGTTAAAGAAGGGTTTCAGACCCTGGAAAAATCCTTGTTCCTAAGGGTTTACTATTCTTCTATCATGACAATTATACTCTAACATTGACTTTCTTCTTGATTTCCATTTTGGGTAGGGTGAAGATCTATGAAAGAATCCCATTAGTCAGAACTCTTGCAGTTTATTGCTTTTAAAGATTTGGCAAAAACACCATTAATTCATAAAAAACTACTTCAGATAAGATATAGACACCAAAAATCATGGACTGAAAAGACACACTGGATTTATGGTTTATTACAACATTCTGTAACCCACTAATCCCCTCTTTTTGTCCTAGGACTGCAGAGGTATTAACGGGCCACTCTACCTTGAATGGTCCCTTACAATATGTGCTAATTACTTATGCTAAACAATCTCTTCTACCTTGCATTTTGCTGTGATGTTGGGAGTTCCTTTCCCAGGCCTGAAGAAGAGCTCTGGGTGGCTCAAAAGCTTGTCTCTCTCACCAACAGAAGTTGGTCCAACAAAAGATATAATCTTACCCACCTTGTCTCTAATATCCTGGGACTGACATGGCTACAACTACACTGCATATTTCAGATAAGGAATTACATTTGCACAAAAGCTAATGTGGCCTGAAACCTCTGTCTCAATATCATCTTTAAAATCTGTGAGGCTGAATTTACTCCAACCAGAGTTAATGAGGGGAATTAGGCCATTAACTTTAATGGGAACAGAATGAGGCTCGTGGTTTTGATATCTCATGAGAAAGATCATTTCTCTTTTGGCTGAACATTCATTAGGTTTACATGCAGTGAATGGTGTGCCAGAATCTTCCCCATTTTGCATTAATTAGAAAATAAATCTAGAAATCTAGGAGAGTCTACATGCGATACAGATGGGTTTCTGTCATCCAAACCTCATATTCCTTGTTACACAGAACTGTGAAAAATACAGATCTGGATTACTGGATCTACTTGTATTCAGTGTGAGGAAATTGGGAGTCCTGCAGATGACCTTTGGAACTAAAATGGATTTTAAAAAGCAGTCTGTAGTTAATAAGCATAGCTGTGTGTTTTAATCTAGGTATTTCTATGGCCATCATCACTGTAAAGCAAGCACTCCAGTAGTCATGTTAGTTGATCATATATGTGTTTGTAATATATATTTAAATCTAGTGACAATGTTCCTTTTTCTCTCTCATTTGGAATATGCATTAAAAAAAAACTTTTGTGGCATATTACATTTAAATATAATGCCTATAGTTGCAGCCTCTGCCATTCTGTTATACAGGGTTCCATCTTCTGTATTGGCAAATGGGAGATGAACCAGAGGAATTACATTCACTGAGTCAGGTGACATAGGTATAAAGGGGTACAGCCGGTGCACCAGTAACACTATAAAGTCACAACTAGAGAAGACGGAGGAATGTGAGGGATCTAAGTAGGCTAAAGGAGTGGTTAGCAGATTGTATATTGTTGGAAAAAATGTCAGGTAATGCACATTAGAATGAACCATTTGAACTCTTTTGCTACGCAGCTGGGGTCTAAGCAAGTTATAAGGATAAAGACATGGGCATCATGGGGGACAGCTCAGTAAAAGCAGCCTGAAGCAGAGGTCAGCGATCCAAACTTCAGTGCAAGGAACAGAGGACGATACTAAAGATAGTGTAATGCCATTATGTAATGCAGTGGTACACGTTCACATGGAATAGTGAGAGACAGCCCAAAGAGAGGGGGGCAGTGCTGGGTAACAAATGTAACTAGAAGCACAGAGTTCCAAAAGGAAAGAACTGATTTAGACTATCATTTAGAGAGGAGACAAATAAGAGGGGACATGACAGAGGGATCCAAAATGATGGTAAATTGGGAATGGGGGGGGGCGGGGAGGAAGAGAATCTTTCCCCCATTCTCTCATGTTATTTTCTTCTCCTTGCCTAATCAAGCCCTTATCACTGCTGCTCTCAGTTTTCTGAGCCAGCAGCATGAAATTGACAAATATCTGGCCAGACTCATTGCTACTTTCTGATCTGCAGTGAAGTTGACCAGCTACTGGAAAGCAGCAGCAGAAGGTACTCATTCCTCTGCAGCTACGGCATTGGGGAGCAAGGGGAGGGGCAGGTGAAGAGCGGGATAGTTCTCCCCCATTTGGAGGACTGAGCCCCTGTCTTTTCCACTGTTTTCAGAGAAGCTCACTGAAATAGGCCGGCATCTCTGTTCAGTCTCACTGCTGCCTAGAATGCAGCTGTGAAAATGAACATACTTGGTCAATTTCAGTGTGCTGCTAATTCTCACTAACCAGAGGCAGTTCACTGCTCAACACTGGGGTGGAAGGTGTATATTTCAAGCTTTGACCGTGGTGCACACGGGGGCTCTACTTGCACGCGTGACAGGACATATATGGCTCTGTCACTACTTATCATGGTGGTGTGCAATTTAACTATTCGTGCAGGAGCCAGCCTCCCTGTTAATAAGCAGCCAGAAGTCAGATGAACACTAACAAGCTCTTCGGTCAGCTGGCATGAGCTCCTCCAGTACAACAAACACCCTGAGAGCCAGACTGCATGAAATCCTCTGCTTGGGGCTGCATTGTATAATACAAATCAGGGCTGTTCCAACCCAGCGTCCTTTGAGGTCTGTGAGCTTAGGAACCTCCCTCCTCCTTTCCCCAACCCCACGCCGGAGTTCCTAAGACAAGTGCCAGTTTTATGAAATCTTTCCCACACCCCCATGTTATTTTTATGGTGAGGAATGAGTGTTTATTTTCAAGAAGATTCAAAAAAATATATTTCCTACCCAAAGAGAAGGCTGGGCTAGGGAAACTATGAAAGAGATCATTGTAGTCTGTTTGTCCTTCTATCCAGAAGCGTGACCAAGATTTTAGTAACCAGGTGCGTTAGGTGCAAGGAATGTATGTGGATGCACTATAAATTACTGCCACTTTCATCTATAAAAGCCCTAGATTAAAAATCCAGCCCTACGTAAACCATTTAGGCTAAAACAAATGTTTGGAGGAGGATTATTTGCTGTGGCCAGCCCTACTGCTACTATTTTCTCATGTCAGTAGGCCAGGTTCTCCTGTGTTAACAGTGCAACCCTCACTCACGCTGGTGAGCAGGTACATGGCTAGCACCAGTGGGTCAGTGGGATTATTTCCCATGAGCAAGTGCTCAGCTGAATAAGAGTTGCACAGGTAAATCCTGATTTAGGATGAGCCATATCGGTAAATAACAGTCTTCTCTGCCAAGCCTTCCAAAATACTGACGTGTGAAGTGGTTTGATTAACGTGCTGCTGCTCAGAGAAAGTAAGTGCTGCCTACATGAGAGCGTGTTCACGTCAAAGCACATGGAGCTTTGGGTTAGAAAATGCCCCTGTTACAGCTGTGTAAGACCATTTGACCCAGTTGGTTTCTTTTCCTTGTATGACCCAGGCAACGTGGGAGAAAGGAAGCAGTGCAGCTGCCAGCAGCCTGGGCCTAGCCAGGGCTCCGCAGGTTGTAACACCACTCGCTCAAATTGAGCCCGGCGCTCCCTTCTCCCACCCTGGCTCAAGTGCGGCCCTGATCCCAGGATGCTGGGTCAAGAGCCAACCCCAGGCTGGAGTGGGGAGCCAGGCCCAGCCCTGCCTTGTGGGAGGGGAGGGATAGCTCAGTGGTTTGAGCATTGGCCTGCTAAACCCAGGGTTATGAGCTCAATCCTTGAGGGGGCCATTTAGGGATCTGGGGCACAAATCTGATCTGTCTGGGGATTGGTCCTGCTTTGAGCAGGGGGTTGGATTAGACTAGACAACCTCCTGAGGTCCCTTCCAACCCTGATATTCTATGAAACTCTGCAACACCCCTTTCAGCCTCTCACCCCTGAGAGCAGGAACTGATGACCCTCCATGTCACCCCTCCCACTTTTAATGGCTCACTGCAGCCCCTGTATTGTTCCATGGGTGGGGGTGGGGTGGGTAGCAGGGGATCCACTCACATGAGGGGCCAGAGCAAAGTGCCCCCTTTTGATCCTGCCCCTGCACAGCCCTGGGCCTAGCACTATCTACACCATGCAGGTGCTGCACCTTTTGTCACCTACTCGATCTGCAGAGTTCCTTGGCCAGCTGGTGCCCCAGGAGCAGAAGTGAAACAGGATGAAGACCAGAGCTATTTTTTGGGAACAGGAGGAAAAGGCAGAAGATGGAGGAGGACTAGAGGCCTGCGGCGTGCAGGAAGCGTGGCAGAGGTGGAAAGTTTCCGATAAAGTCTCTCACTTACTGTGAAGTTCTGACAGGTAGGGACAAAAATTAGTGAAGCTGTGTCCTAGTGACTTACTCTATCCCCTGGCGTATTTTGAAAGACCGTTAACTGTTAGGAGGACCTTGGTGTATGTCCCATCTGAAAGACAGCATCTCCCATCCACCTTTTCTCCGTACCATCACATTCCGGCATCTCTCCAGTCCATGGCAGGAGGCAGAGATGCCCCTTAGTGAAACGCTGACTCCACAGTTCCTGCAGTATCTTATTGCCTAGTGGGATTTGGAGGAAAAGCCAGAACTCCTTTAGCTTGTGTGGTTTGAGGACGCTGTAGATTCAGGCAATGCACATTAGCCTCACTCTACCAGCTACTTCTCTCACAAAGGGGTCTGTTCTACCACTGGTTCTCTCTACCCCAGAAGAGCCTGATTTTGTACAGGAACAACATTAAAATGTCTTACAAATCACTTTAAAGACAGTAGAAAGGTAGGCCAAAGTTGTCAAATTTTAGGTCACTAGATCTAGAATTAGGTACCTAATCTAATCCAATTTTCAGTGCCTCTGAAAGCTGTGTGCACTCAACACCCTTGGAAGCTAAATCACTTATTGGTAACCTTATGGCATCACTAGACAGTGCAATTGTAAATGGCCTGAGCTTACCTAGTTCTGTTTATAGGAGTTAGATCTTGGGAAAATGCTTATTTTCTGCTGTGATGCACTTTTTGGACATAGCACCTGTAAATTCTGTTTTAGCCAATATCCGTTTTTATAGGGGTAACGGTCACTAGAGTTTATTCCCACTCAAGCAAACAGAACTGTACAGGATACCTAAAGCGTTCTGTTTAGGTGCCTCCAGTTAGGCACCTGACTAAGGCCATGTCTACACTACACGGATCGGCGGGTAGTAATCGATCTATCAGGGATCGATTTATCGTGTCTCGTCTAGACGTGATAAATCGATCCCCAAATCGACGCCCGTACTCCACCTCGGCAGGAGGAGTAAGCAGAGTTGATGGGGGAGCTGCGGTGCTCGAGTTGCCGCCGTGAGGACGGCCAGGTAAGTCGAATTAAGATACTTCGACTTCAGCTACGCGAATAGCGTAGCTGAAGTTGCGTATCTTAGATTGACCCCCCTCCTAGTGTAGACCAGCCCTAAGAAAGTTAAGCATAATGCACAAACCATTTAAAGGTGCACTCATGCTTAGCTATTGGATACCTTGCTGCTGGACTAAACCATTTCCCATATTCTCAACCAGCATGCCACTGCTCACTAAAACAGAAACAACTCACATTTAAAGTAGGGGATTGTCTTATTTTAACATGACCAAAAGAGGGACCTTTGAAAGAAGTTGTCAGCAATAATTTACTTTGCTACAACATGAAGCTTAAACTGAAATTTTTTTTTTTATAACCTACGACTTGTCAGATTTCCCCCCCCCCTTCACAGAACCTTCCCCTTTAACATACTTTTCAGGACAATACCAGGCAGCCTGCTTGTTATTTTCAATTAAAATAATTTGCATTTTTTGTGTGAAAATTGCTTCACCACTGGGGCCACTTGAGTGGCCAGTGCAATATATCATTGTGTGATCTGGCAAAGCCATCCATTTATAAGCTAGTGTGTGTCAAGCTAGCTTTTGGCAAAATGGGAAAGACACCTGGTTTAGTTTATGCTCTTCACTGTGTAATTATCAACAATGCATAGTCCTCTTACTCCTCTTGGATTGAAAACTAAGGCTGTAATCCAGCTGAGAGGTCTGCTGTCATTCAGAAGATGCTCAAGGGCCTTCTGCTCTCATGATGTATGAGATCATAACTTCTCATTTGCAGTCCTCCCCCTCCCCTCCCCATTCAGGATTAGGCATTATTCCCCCGCCCTCCCCCCAAATCAATGTGGGACTCAGATTAGAAATAAGTAGGGGTACAACTCAGCTCCCCCCATGGATGATTCTACTAAAATGAACAGCAATTTAGTTCGTGAACGTTTACTTATCATTAGACTAATACCATATTGAGACAAATGAAGCAGGCCATTCTAAGCGCTCCTGTTAGAGGACACCTGTCATAAGGCTTAGGAAGATGGCATTCAGAAGGTTATGTTTGCAGCCAAGAGGGCTGGAAAAAGAGCTTCAGCATAGTTATGCTTTTTTGTGGCAGCTGAAGAGCCAGCCCACAATATTTAAACAAGATGAATGTTTATATTCCATGGGCACATGATAGGGTCACTACAAAAGTGCCTGTACAGTACACTAGTTATTACCAGCGTGACCCATCCCTATAAGAGAACATACAAGAATATATTTAATGAGTAAATACATTATGAACTAGGGGCCACAGATTCCAGCTGCAGGTTTGTAGAGTGCTTGGTTATACATTTGATTTATCTACATTTACAGGTTTCACAAATGACAGCACCACTGTTAAGTGATTGGAGGGATAAGTGTCTTTGATTGTAAGCTCCTGTGGAATGCTGAGTGCATAATCGGCACTTAAGCAACAGTAATACAGAAGCAAAGACTCTGAAGATGACAGAAGATTTGAGGAAAGGTAGCGGGAAATTGCTTGTTTTCAATTCCAGGCCAGCCAATGATTTCCTGATGAAGTCCCTGGATAATTGGGTTTGAAAATGTCATCCACAGAGGCCTGTATTTGTGTCACACTATTAAAGGTAATGTAGAAATGGTTAGTTTGGTTTTGTGAACTTTAACTGACTGGCACTTGAGGGACACAAGCTTGCGTGTGGGAGATCAGTCATTACGGTGCTCAACTGTGACCAAATTAGTCCTGCTGAGGTTATTTCAGCCTCTCTTTATACAGATAGGATCTGATTCAATGGGTACCTGCCTCAGCTGATTTAAATGTACATCATCCACTTTGTAAGGACCATATCCCATCTTCCTGGCTTGTGACACAGCTATCCCATTTGCAAGATTAAACTCATTAAAATGGAAGGTATTTTTTCCCTCCCTTGTCTTTCTCTGTCGCTTTCTAAGCCTAGAGGGAGCTCCCTATGCAGTACACTGGTCAGTTGTCTAAATACATTCCAGCCAGGCTTGATTAGTTTCTCCTCATCTTCTGGGCGAGGAAGATAGGTGGTCTGGAAAACAGAGTTAAAGTGAAAAAGTTCATGCCCAGAACAGCTAAACAAAACTACTGAGGTCAACTTATTTTTCATAATTTATCTTGTAATATAAGCCAGTGCAGTAGCTCTGTGCAAAGGCGCTTCGAGTTTTGAAGGTCAAAGGACCTGTATATTTATCCACAGGCTAAGTCTGGCTTAAGTAGACATTGCTAACGTTTGTATATTACCTCATCTCCAACTAGAAGGGGAGCACTCGATAGTCTGGGATTTTGGCACTCCTTACTGTCCCCTATGACGCAAATAGAACAATATTGTGCATTAGTGAGTTGATTACCAAGGACAAGTTAAACACCAAATTCCTGCCGCTAAGGACTTGAAGCACTATCTGGTCTTCAGTGCCAAGACCAGTCTTTTCTTAGTCTTGTATCACTGATTTCAGCCTGTATAAGTGATTGTGTGAACATGCATAGGGTGACCCTATTTCCTTAAACTGAAAATGGGACATTGGGTAAGAGATGGTCAGTGCTCAGGGGAGTTTACTTACAGTATGCAAAAAAGATGAGGCAGTTGTTTCATATATTTTACTGAGAAGTCAGTAATTACTGGCATTGTTCCTTGTCTTGCCGTTCTCCAGGGTGTGAAGCTGCTTGATATCAGTTGTATTTCTCTGATGATGCTATTTTTCTGAGGGTTTGCTTGTCTTTCAGCAACTTGTCATAGAATGCAGTACAGTCTAGAGAAAAGACAAGACAGCATTCATAGTGGAGACATTCAGACATGATTTTTCAGGACACCACACATCATTCATAATTGAAAAAACAAAACAAAAACAAAAACATTCAACAGGTGCTGTAGCACCAGGCAGACAGCACAAATTCCACAGCCTTGGCTAGATCTGTGTATTGTACTGCATTACGGTCCATCTCTCGAAAAATCTTCTGCCACCTTTTGGTGACTGGGGTTCTCAGCATATTCCTCGGCAGAACCCACCTCAAACTTTTCGGTGCTCTCAAAGGCAGGTCTCCAGTGCTCTAAGTAGGACAGGCATGTTGTGTAAAAATTGTCAACATCATAAAACTCCTTTTCTTTCGTTTGCCCGCGTTCTACAAGAGTGTGCAGTAGGTTCTGCACTTCTGTTGTGACAAATCTTTCTCCAAGCCTCTCCGATAAGTTAACGTGCAGGAAACATATTCGCATTACAACTTGTCACTGACAAATCATTTTTCTGTATAGTCTCCATTATGTTTTGGAACATGCCAATTTGTTTGCTGGAAAATAGAAGCCACAATTGAGTGGCAGGATCATCAAAGACCTTCTTTAGCAGTGTTGGGCATTCATCTTGAGAAAGAAAATGTGCTTTAAGCCCATCGAAAAATCAACAAAATCCTGTGTATTGCTGGTCCCAATGAGAGGACTCGTGTGCTGCCATGCTCTAGTAATTTGGTATACTCAATTTCAACAAATCGACAGAAGTCTTTCAGCTCTTCAACATGCACTGTGTAGATATGAAAGCATTGTAAACCTTTACAGCAAACTTCTCCACATCTAAAGGAAGACAGTTGACTGCAGTTTGGAGGCAGATCTCTCTTTCTAAGCTGGCCAAGAGCTTTCATCACAAATTGTTTTTCCCACAATGTATGGCACCCCCAAAGTTAGTATTGGTGTTGTCTGCCCATATTCCAACAATCTTGTCACTAAGAATATTTCTCAATCACTTGCTGGATGTATGCACACTACAAATCTGATGTTTCTCCGGGTAAAGACGAAAAGTCAATAGCTTTTGTGCAAATTCCACTCAGTGGAAGAAAATACCGTATAAGAACAGGAAATAGTTTTTGCTCTTTTTTGTTCGATGCATCCACACTAAGCGTAATAAAGGAACACTTGTCCAATTCAAGCTGCACTTCTTCAATGGATAAAGGGGCAAAAATGTTGCAAACTATTGCCTCAGATTTTGTGCGAGCAGATGAAAGCTTGGATTGGTACAGTTTCCTAATTAATTGTGAGGTACAGTCCATAGGTGATGAGTTATATGGGCCCGTGGTGCCTGTGCTCCACCAATATTTAGGAACGTGGGCCCAGCTCCACCAATGTTTGGGCTTACCGTGCTTTGGGGGGCCCCCACGCTTCAGGGGGATGTAGGGTCCAGGGCGGCCTGGGTGGGTTAGTGGGGGGGAGGCTGGTGCTGGCAGCAGTGAGCAACCCGGCCCCAGCCTGCCCTGCTGGCTCCCAGTGTTGCTTGGGGGAGAGGACGGAAGCTGGAAAAGGCAGGGCGGGGGGTTGGGGGAAGGGGTGGAATGGGGGTGGAGCAGGGGCGGGCTGGGGCCGGGTTGCTGCTGCTAACGCCAGGCACCCCACTAGCCCCCCAGGCTGCCCTGGACCCCACATCCCCCTATGGACGGGATGGCTCTGTTTGGACCCGTTCTGGGCACCACAAAAAAACAAACAAACCTGGCATCCATGGTATAGTCACTAGACTGGAAATTGGGGTCATGCTGCACTGAGTGGTAAGCAAACACTCCCTCACTGGTAAAAAACATTTCAGCTTCTGTGTCTTGCCTCAGAAAACAATCCTTAAACACGTGGTACTATACACTTACTTTTATCAGCATCTCTATGGGTCTTGCTTTGAAGGTGCTGGGTAATATCATTTTGACCGCTGTGGGCAATGGAGAAATGTGCTCCACATGTCTCGCATACAACTTTGCTGTTGTCCAATGTCGAAGTGTCTTTTAAAAACTTGACCTGTTTTTGGAGGTCTTCATTAAAATTACAGACGTTTCCTAGACATTTTTATAGCAAAAAAAAAAAAAAACGACCACACACAAACTATTGATTCTTCCAAGGACACAGGTATGCACAAGCCCTCTCCACCCTGCCCCACAAAAGGACCAAAAACATCACCTGGCAACATCATGTGATTGGTGGCAGCACTGCCTTCGCAGCTGGGCAATGGAGCGCACCAGCTGCTTGCTGGTGTGCTTAGCTCTGAAGACAGCGCCCCCGCCAGCAGCAGCGCAGAAGTAAGGGTAGCATGGTGGCATTACCACCCTTACTTTAACACAACCAGCCTTTGACTAAGGAGAACGGTCTGTGCTCCTTATAGGGAGTTTTTGGATACACGATGTCAGTCTGCCTCTGGCTGGGACCCTGCTCCTGGCAGCCCATTTTGCTGAATCAATTCCTTGCTATGGGCCAAGTTAATCTCCAAGTCGAAGTGTTTACCCCAGAGATCTCTATGGCCTGGTAAATCTGCTACTGAAACACCAGGGGAGAATTGATTTGCAAGTGTTCCTTCACAAGGCATTCTCTGAACGCTGGCTCAGTCCAGCATCTGAACATAGCAGCATTCTGCCTCTATGGCAGCCAGCCTGTTTGGTTCAGGGGGACTCTTCGCTACCACAAAATGTGCAATTAAAACACCTTCCTATTTCACACCGTCTCATCATGGAAAACCTTTCCTATGAAAGGAGACTCGAGGAGCTTGGTTTGTTTAGCCTAACCAAAAGAAGGCTGAGGGGGGATATGATTGCTCTCTTTAAATATATCAAAGGGATAAATACCAGGGAGGGAGAGGAATTATTTCAGCTCAGTGCTAATGTGGACACGAGATCGAATGGATATAAACTGGCCGTGGGGAAATTTAGGCTTGAAATTAGACGAAGGTTTCTAACCGTCAGAGGGGTGAAATTTTGGAACAGCCTTCCGAGGGAAACGGTGGGGGCGAAAGACCTCTCTGGCTTCAAGATTAGGCTAGATAAGTTTATGGAGGGAATGGTTTGATGGGATTACGTGATTCTAATCAATTAGGCAATAACGGCCATCGCTGGTAAAATGAGGGTCTGGCTAGAGAATCTTGCCTGTATGCTCGGGGTTCTGCTGATCGCCATATTTGGGGTCGGGAAGGAATTTTCCTCCAGGGTAGATTGGCAGAGGCCCTGGAGGTTTTTCGCCTTCCTCCGCAGCATAGGGCAGGGGTCGCAAGCTGGAAGATTCTCTGCGACTTGAAGTCTTTAGATCACAATCTGGAGACTTCAACAGCAGAGTTAAGGGAAAGTGGGGGGGGGGGTCAGCTTTTGTGGCCTGCATCATGCAGGAGGTCAGACTAGATGACCATATTGGTCCCTTCTGACCTTAAAGTCTATGAGTCTATGAGTCTATGAATCATTCAGGCTCCCAAGCGAGGCAAACACTGGAGCAGTGAAGAGACCATCACGCTGCTTTCAGCCTGCAGCTGCAACTCAGCTAACCAACAAAAATCAGCACTGCTACTAACCCCCCCATCGGATGACCTGCGTGCGGCATCCTTCAGCCCTGCTGATGCGGACAATCCATTTAGCCCTGTTTTGTGCCCATCCGTGAATGGGGTTCCTACCGTCTCGTTGCTGATCTCGCACTGAGCTGATGGGAAAATTAATTTTAGTGCTTCTCTACAGCCTCCTGGTCAAGTCGCTCAAAGCATTCTATACTGAGCCTCCCAGTATGGAAGGGGCAGACTCTGAGGCGGTGCAGAAGTAAGGGTGGCAATACCACGTCACGCTTACTTCTCTGCTCTGCCTTGCAGCTGGGAAGTGGGGCTGCTGCCCACGGGGTCAGCTCGGAAAGCAACGCTGCCTGCTAGCAGCAAGCTTCTCTGCTGCTGCTGGCGGCGGGCATTGCTGCTGTCAGAGCCGCTCCCCCCTGGCAGCAGCCACAGCTCTCTGCTCTCCGCTCTGTCGCCCCACAATTCGTGCATCCTGCTCAAAGACCAGTGACTGCAGCCACTGAACTCAGGGAAGAGTGCAGCATTCTAATGTGGGCGGCACACTCGTTTTACCAGACCACCAAGCTCCTTGGGAAAGGATTATAGGTGGGCAGCGGGTACCATAGGCTGGGGGAGACTGTGCCTCCCCAAACAGCCAGGTGTGGCTCCACCTCCAGCCCCCCCCTTGGTTCCTGCCCACTCTGCATGTGGCTGCGTGCCGCCTGGCCTCCTGGTGCTCGGGGGTGGGGGCGCTAGCCTGGGGCAGGGGCTGGGCTTTGGGCGGAAGGGGCAGGGCTGGGTGCCAGCCTCCCCCAGCCTGTGGTTCACGTGCCACCCATGGTTATACATCTGAGGCCCAATCCTTTAAGTAAACTTCTCACTATCCTGTGATGCAAGCAGTGGACAGCTGTCCCAGGTTGACTCAGGTCCTGTAGTGTCCAGCTTGAGAGTGGGGGCTGCTGCTTGGGCCAGGGGAGAGGGGGTGGAGAATACAGGTTTGAAAGCAGCACTGCCTCCCAGCAGCAAATTTCTCTGATCATGCTGCTGGTGGGCAGTGCTGCCTTCAGAACGGATACCCCCGCCCTGCCCCTGCTCTCCCTTGTGCCTGGAGAGAGGGGGCTGCTGCCCGGGGTCGGGGGTGAGGAGGAAGAAACAGCTCTGAAGGCAGCACTGCCTGCACAAATCAGGGACAATACAAATCAGGGACAAATGCTCAGTTTTAGTGAAAAAGTAGGGGACGGCCAGAACAGAGCTGAAAAAGGGGACTGGTCCCAGCCAAAACGGGACAAAGCCACACGCATGACAAATAGCCTCATTTAAAACAAAGCAACAAGCCACACCAAGCTCTGAAGGTTAAAATGGGGGAACAAACCATCCCCACAAATCCCTTCAGCTGAAGCAGTGTATGTTCCAAACCCCCAATGAAGGGATAATGAAGTACTAAGATCGATGGGCTTCAGTATTTCACCTTTCTGCTTTGCACTTGGATTTTTCCCCTTAATCTTTCTGGCAGCAAAGGCCTGATTCTCCACCGTCCTGCCATTTAAACTGTTGTCAAGGGGGGTTAAATTGTTCCCTGGTGTAAGGAAGTGGAGAATTCTGATGTGATAGATGTCGCACTAACATTGCAGAGCTGTCAGGGACTACACAAAGCCCTGAAAATTGGCAATTCTAAGGATGCAAAAATGGTAGTTTCTGGTAAAAAGTTCAGGTTTTGTTTAAGAAAAATAAAAAAAACCTGTAAAATTTCAGAAGTTTAACATTTCTGGCATTTTTTGAGCAGCATTATCTGTCTAGAGCCTGGAAACATAATACCTCAGTATATTAACGTTCTATAGGAAATCGGAACTCTCCCAGCAATCTCGAGCTATTTCCATTTCTGCCCTTGAAGTACATGTGCTCTCCCACCAAGAGTGAGCTTCTACACCCAGGTTTGCCTGTTTAAGAGTCCCAAGATTTTTAGCACAACCCCAGTTATATGAACCTCAGGCTTCTGAAACAGCATCTCCCAACAATCAACATCGACAGTCACTTTATTCAAAAAAAGATTGAGCTTGATTCTCCATTGCTATCTACACCTGTGCATAGATCATATGCCAATCCTGGAGTTAGAAAGATCAGCCAGCGAACCCAGTAGGCCTCAGGGTGATGAACTGTTTCCCTACGGCACACAATTACACAACTTCTCCCCACCCTCTTACACATGCTTAATACGCGTGACTTCTCTTTAAGATCACATATTTTACCTGTTGGACTCTGTCTTCTACACCTGCACACTGCTGAGAACTTTACAATTCACGGATAGTGCCACAGGTGCTGGAACGAGGAATTTAGCACCCCCTCATTATCAGGGGCGGCTCCAGGGTTTTGGCCGCCCCAAGCAGCCAAAAAAAAAAAAAAAAAAAAAAAAAAAGCCGCGATCGCGATCTGCGGCGGCAATTCGGCGGGAGGTCCTTCACTCCGAGCGGGACTGAGGGACCGTCCGCCGAATAGCTGGAAGTGCCGCCTCTCTCCGGAGCAGCCGCCCCAAGCACCTGCTTGCTAGGCTGGTGCCTGGAGCCGGCCCTGCCCACTATGCAAATTGTTCTAGCACCCCTGGAAAGTGCAGGCCCTTGGAATAGTTAACTTATTTTCTGTCTAACACATGCAATATGGAGTCCCAGCACTGGATCTAGCTTCCTGACGACCTAACATTAACAAATGTATCTGCAATGCAAGTCTTTCTGCTGTGCTACCTCTGTCTGCAACATACCAAGGAAGTACTGCAGATTCCAAGAGGGGGCACGACACATTTTATGGCCATGTAACACACAAAAACAAGCTAGTAGACTCTGGTTTTTATTTGGTGGTAATTTTGATCAATAGCGGCTAAATCATTTACAGAAGAAAAATAAACGTGAACAAAACTTCCAGTTTATACTCCAGCTGTGCAAGGGAATCTTGGTTTTCTTGCCGGTCCTTGTCTCCCTGAGCTTGTCAGCAGTAGGAATTGACACTAATAAAAGCCAGGCTTCCAATGCAGGTGTTTGCAGAGTGATAGTAATCTATTTCTGATTAACTACAGCTGCAAGAGATCTCCTCATTACCAACAAGGAAGTTGCTATAAAGTGGTATCATATAGGGGTAGATTAGCCATTTAAAAATATTCTAGACTTCTCAGACTCATAGGATTGCTCAGCAAGGTTAAGCAAAATCTAAAGATAATGCTGACGGTATCATAATCCGGGAGATTTCAAATGTCGGTAGGAGAAAAAAAATGGCAGAATAGCCTGGTATAGAAAAAAAGTACCGATACAATTATGTAGTGTAAATATTGCTCTGTTAGTAAATTGCATTATTAAATTAGAGTGGGGCTCTTATTAAACTCCAAGTCCTGGCAGGCTCCCCTGAGTCAGTAAGTCATCGGCCTTATTAATGAAACGGCTAAAGACAAAATAAAGCGCAGATCTTTTGTAAAAGTAGCTTTGCACGGTTTGTGAAAGCTACTAGATTGACAGTCCTGAGACTGAAATCTTGTTTCCTCTCAGAACAGACTCAACACCAGCAATGACTGCACAAGGCACCCAGCACTGTCTACCAACATCTCATCCCAGATGGAGGGGAATTAAAAAGATTTAATTGACATGGAAATCTACCAACAAGGGGGCCAAAACTTTCATGCAGCCCCTGGCTTGGGGGCATACGCAATGTTTGCATGTGCACTCCCCACACTTACAACTGAAAATGCAGGATTTTGAGTACTGATTAGTAGCTATGCACTTAACCGTATTTGCACATGGAAAGTCATAGCTGCATATCCAAAAATGGAGACCATCTGAAAGTATGTGCCTTAATGCCACTTGTGTCAGTGATTTACAAGAACAACACTGGTGTACCAAAAACTGGACAGAGTCCACAAGTGAAATATTTAATAGATTTAGAAGAGTGGAATAACGTATGAAACACTAAGATATTTTTGGCATTTTGATACTGTACATCCTCTTCATGCAATGGGAAATGGGAAATATAAGTCTCAAAGTTAGGTAACATGAAACAAAAGTTGAAGGTTTTGTCCTCCCACTAGAACCAAATTGGTCCAGATTTGCTTACAAACCTGTGAAATTTTATATTTCAGATATATCTATTTTGGGAAGGAAAGGGACTCAAATCTAAGAGGATTTGTTTGAATTATTAGTGAAAAACCTAATTTTAGAAACTCAGAGTTTCAGTGGGATCAGGATACATGGTTACAGGTACAAGCTGTATTCTTTTCCATCCCCCTGTCTAGATACTTACATGGCCTCATCACTATAGTATGAAAACCTCAATCATGAATGGATAATATCCTCAACAATCTATGAGGTAGGGAATAATAGGGAAAATGAAGGCATGGGGGTAGATTAAAGGGCATGCCCAAGATCACACAGAAAGTATGTGGCTGATCTGGGAGATCAGGGTCCAAATCCTAAATCCCAGGTCATTGGCCTATCCCTAGACCATCCTTCCTACATCCTTAGTTTGTGGTGTAAATCCCATAATTTTATGAACATTACTCCCCTTCCCCATAACGTTTTGTAAGATAGATCTTGGGTTGTGTAGAGGCCAGCTCTTGCATTTATGCATACTAGAAGGAGTCCTTCAGTGTAACACATCCATGCCTGACTACTAGGAGGACTTCCTGGTTGCCATAAGAGCTGATCAAATAGTAGGGGAAAAAATGGTTGGCAAATAAGCTAGATGGTGGATAGAGATGTTCTGAATGGAGAAATTGTTTACCCATCTATACAGCAGTCTGAATAGCGGAAACACTTATTTCTGGATAATTTGAATTGCCTAGTCACGTGTTACACAATAGTTCTAGCAGTCACTGTTCTGCACCCAATGACAACTCTGAACGTTGGGGATAGCTGGGATATATCCCAGATCTTCCTCTTCATTGATCTAAAGGAGAATCTCCCATTAGCTCTTAGGAGTAGGTGGCGTAACCCGGATGAATTGTTTTGATTCTGTGTAGTAGAGGGTGATGTTTCACACACAAACTAGCCAGCCCACTCCTGTAGTGTACTGCTTTTAATAAGCAGTGCAAGATCTGCCCTTGCCTCATAATGGTAAAGTTGGCAGGAGCTAAATTAAGAGAACACGTGCTTTAAAGGAAGCAGATTGCAAAAGCAATATATAGCATTTTTCATGCAATTACATAGCAGCAGTTGACACATGTAGTTCATTCATTTGCAAAGCTTCCACAAGCCTCTATTCTGCATTATTTTGTTTTGGGTTTGGGGAAGCAGTAACTACGGACTATTTTTTATTTTTATTTTTTTTTTAAGATTTTTAGTCGCCTAACTCATTGACATCAGTGGGAGTTAAGGCACCTAAATACCTTCAAAATCTACAAGTCTCAAGCTCTAGTTTTCCTTTGGTATCCCAAAGGAAAACAAAACAAAACAAAAAACACACAATTGACCCAATTCTGCCCTTATAGGCACAAGTCTCTCCCAGTCATGCCATTGCCTTGAATGGAGCCACTCCAATTTATACCAGCCAGCAATCTGGCCCTTTATTGTCAAACAGCTGTAGCTGAAGGGTTAAACTGAGTGCAGAGTATGACTTCTCTAAGCACACCTTGCACTCACACCAAGGGCTTATGGTAATCATTTTAGCAGGTGACTAGATAATTGGAAGACATTATGTAAATTAAACGCAAGTTAAACCACTGTGGTGCGGTCACAAAAAGAGACTTATCTGCAATAGAATTTAAGCCCACTGTATATGCTACGTTTCTGCTGCTGAAAATGTCATCAAGAGACCTCTCCAAAACGGCTAGAGCTGTATGTATTTTACATTTGCATGCAGGCAGGCAGCAAGAACACTGCAAGCTACATCTGCATTTGAATAGGTGAAGCCAACACGATACCACATGGAGCCTGAGCGATGCTCAGGATACCGGTGCATAATTTGGCACATGAGGAGTTTGCTCTCCCCTGGATGCAGGCCACATTCCTCCCACTGACTTACTTGTGCCCAGGGATGGCAGAGAATGAACCAACCCGCTGGAAGGTTATTTACAGAATGTGCAGTTCGTCCTCCCACCGCTTCTGGGATTGCCAGACTCCTGCTTGAATCTTGAGCAATATTACTGCAGAGTACAACTCTGCTTCTGCAAGGAAGGCTTAGCCCAGAGTAACTCAGTCCCCTCTCTCAGGCTAGGTACGCAGGTCAGTGTACTAATGCAGGCTTTGCTCCCTCCCAGACCTGGCTGGGCAGATTCCTTGCAGTGGCCACATGGCACGTTACCAGCAGCTCCTTTACAGCCTGGTGGTTAGTGCTTTGGCCCAGTTCTTTTCTCCCCATCAGTGGCTAGGGACAGGATTTTGAAGACAAATAACACCAATGTAGCAGAAATACACTGCCTGCTTTCATCACCAACATTGCATATGATTAGGATTCCTTCCAGTAGTCTAATAAAGTCGCAGTTTTCAGAGCACTCATCCAAAGCGAGACCTGGCAAACAGGACATTGTGGATAGTAACACTAGGACTCTGTGTGTCCCTCTCTGTATGCTGCTCTTGGAGCAGCCTATGCTTTCTTGGGAGAGGGATAATCTTCCTTTGTGTCACTGAAGAGAGATTCTCTCCCCCCCGTCCTCCAAGTGAATTTAAAGAAGCTGATCTTGCGATTTGCTTAGCACCCCCAGCCAAGCTCAGTCGAGTAGATGGAACTAGATTGACAGCACTTGCGACTTAAGTTGTATTTATGCACAGAACAGACAGGGCCTGGCAGAAACAGTTGAAGTGTCCCTATATGTCCTCACCAGAAGATCCTCAGAGGTGCCTATTTTGTGATGTAGACACCTGCTTACTAGGAAATGGACTGAGACCATCAATTTATTCCCCATCCAACATTAATGACATTTGAATCCAGCATGGCCTGCTAATGAGCAGAGTGATGACAACCCACCACCAGCACACACTGATCAGAGTGCATGATTAGGAACTACCTAGCAGACAGAATATGAAGGGAAGAGACAAAATGCAAGGTTAGTGAAGGGTTAAGTGCCCAAATCCAGACTTGCTGTGTGCAGTGTAAAGGCGGCTGTGTATATATTCACACACACAATTAACAGCCAGAAGCCATATGGGCAAATTCAAAAGGTCACCTTAAACCCATCGCATGAAATCTGAAACACCATATGCAAATTGTGGATAAAAAAACAGTACCATGACTTCTGCTGGAAACCCTTCATTATGAGAATCTGCTTTTGCCTTATGATGCCACAAGCATTTTATTGAATAGTTCCTGAAGATTTACAGGATTCTATCCACTTCCTCCACACTGCCAAGTCCCAGCTGCCTCTGTGATGCCGATGGATACATTTCACTAAGCAGCATGCCAGAGGCCAGTGGGATCCCAAGGGAGTGTGCTACATCTGTCAAGTTATCCAAAAGGCTGAGTGATGAATGACAGTGTTAACATTAAACAGCTTGCCTCTGATGTTTTTCAAGTGTGCCTCCCCAATGGATCACCTGCTGCCCTGTCTGCTAGAAGATAAACCCAGAACAGAAGAACATTACCTCATTAAGAAAGCTGGCTATAATTAAGAACAGAGAGAAGGCAACATCTCCTGTGTACTGGTCTGGATGTCCACACTGCCTTTCAAATCCCTCTTTGGAAAATTAATTTCCATACACATGCAAGTAGAGGGGCTGTTGATTAATCACAGTTAACTCACACAATTAATTGTTTTGAGTTAATCACAGTTTTAATTGCATGGTTAAACAATAGAATACCAATTGAAATTTATTAAATATTTTTGGATTTTTTCCTACATTTTCAAATATATTGATTTCAATGACAACACAGAATACAAAGTATACAATGCTCACTTTATATTATTATTACAAATATTTGCACTCTAAAATGATAAAGAAATAGTATTTCAATTCACCTCATACAAGTACTGTAGTGCGATCTCTTAGTCATGAAAGTGCAATTTACAGGTTGTTACATAACTGCACTCCAAAACAAATGTCAAACTTTAGACCCTACAAGTCCCCTCAGTCCTATTTCTTATTCAGCCAATCGCTAAGACAAATATGTTTGTTTACATTTACAGGAGATAATGCTGCCCTCTTCATATTTACAATGTCACCTGAAAGTGAGAACAGGCGTTCGCATGGCACTTTTAAAGCCGGCATTGCAAGTATATACGTGTCAGATATGCTAAACATTCATATGTCCCTTCATGCTTTGGCCACCATTCTAGAGGACATGCTTCCATGCTAATGATGCTCGTTACAAAAATAATGCGTTAATTACATTTGTGACTGAACTCCTTGGGGGAGAATTGTATGTCTCCTGGTCTGTTTTACCTGCATTCTGCCATATATTTCATGTTATAGCAGTCTTGGATGATGACCCAGCACGTTTGTTTTAAGAACACCGTCACTGCAGATTTGACAAAACGCAAAGAAGGTACCAATGTGAGATTTCTAAAGATCGCTACAGCACTCGACCCAGGGTTTAAGAATCTGAAGTGCCTTCCAAAATCGGAGAGGGACGAGGTGTGGAGCCTGCTTTCAGAAGCCTTGAAAGAGCAACACTCCAATGTGGAAACTGCAGAACCTGAACCACCAAAAAACAATCAACTTTCTGCTGATGGCATCTGACGCCGATGCTGAAAATTAATATATCACTATATTTGAAAATGTAGAAAACATGCAAAAATATTTAAATAAATGGTATTCTAGTATTGTTTAATCGTGTGATTAATCTGTTTAATCGCTTGGCAGCCCTAGCAAGTAGTAAAATGCTTAAAAATGAGCCGTCTAAGAGCTAATCCTGTACATGTTGTGAAAATGAGGGTCAACAATTGAGTGGCTACAGAGCTCCATATGAAATTCCATATGCCGGAGGTTTCTGTACATAATACTGGTTATGCCTAGTATCGGAATCTTCAGACAAATATGTACATAATATAGGGGTGTGTGTGTGTGTGTGTGTGTATCAAAAAGGATGCACCATCTTGGTTAAGGAACACAGAGGACAAAAATGCACGAGTCATTTGACACAGCCTTCTGATACGACACTTGCTCATTAATTCTGTGTGCCTCCCTCAAAAACACGACTCTGCTTGCTTCAGGCCAGGGGAGAAAAGCAGAATAGGACAAGAGGAATCCTACATGCCCCTGGACAGAGGGAGAGAAATGCGGGGGGGGGGGGGGGGGAAGGAGGGGAGAAATCCAGTCTTTCAGTAGACCACTGAGTGTATTTAAACTTTGTAAGGTGCTGAGCTATGACGACAAGTCTTTTATAGGCATCTACATAGATTAGGCTGCAATAGATACAGGTCTACCAGGCTGCTATAAGAAAGCGGATTTGTGGCTCTATCTAAAGAAGATCAGAATGTTCCGGCAGAACACCATGTAGACTTCTTTGTTGGCTCAGGGGTGATCAAAGCAGAGAAAGGATGAAGCAGCAATATTTTGTATTTGGATAGTTTGCTGATGGTTTAACTCCTGCCAATATTGGTAGCCAAGAAGAACAGAACGTTCGCACGTTTAGTTTTTGCTGTTTAATTAGCTCAGTGCAGGTAAGTCTGGAGTGGCTTTGCTTGGAAATGGTTATGATTATTAACAAGGCTTTTTGCTCCTGCTGGGATAAAGGCCTTTCTTGAGATTAGTTTGAGACTTCCTTTCTCGTTCAGCTGTGTGCTAAGAGCTGCACTCGAGCGAAGGGTCTTCTGCACTTGAGTTGTAAATGCCTCTGGGATAAACCTTTAATATTAAAGGTTTAAGAGCGTTATGGAAGATTAACGCAGAGCCACTTCCTGCGCAGCTCTTACACTCTAGAGAAGAGTTCCACAAAAGCCTCCATAGCGAGTGAACATTTACAGCTGAGCTATAAAGAAATCTGCTCTGGGCTGAACTTGTCTCACGGGGAAGACATTTTACTGAAATATGAAAGATCTGCTTGGCCATCTTCAACCTCACAGGACTTGATATAGCCCTAGGTCATGCAGGCTTTTATGGGGAGTGCTCTGACAATACGTAATTGTCCGTCCACTGCCAGTGTAAACCAAAAGCCAAGGAAAGACCCTGGCCAGGATGACTGGCTGATGTGCTGACTCATTGCATCCTCACTCCAGCCTCTCCTGTAGAATGCTCAGCCGAACCTAAACCCTAGTGAAGCCCATTGGGAGGCAGCCGGTCAAGTCAGCACACCCTTCCTGCCCTGTACCCCAGGCCGCAGCAGAGCCGCTGCTCAATCCCCACAGGTGCAGTAGAGCGGGTGGAAGTTTTCAGAAGTGTAGCTGGAATTTCAAGAGACGCCAACAGAAGGGATTTTTCATGACAAGTTTTGCAAAAAAAAAAAAAAAAAAAAAAAAAAAAAACACACACCACCAGCCATCCTGTTATTTTGACTGGCTTCAAAATGTGATGTAGACTTTCAAACAGACATTAAAAGGGGCAATTCTGGAGAAAAACATTGTGAAAGTGTTCCCACTTTTGGGAGGGAGGCACCAGGGCAGGTAGGCACCATTTGCAGTGGGGACAAATCAGACCTATAGCCATCTTTGTTTTCACCTCCAATATGGCCATCTTATGACTTCATGGTGTATTTTAAATGGAAGGGTTTAGCCCAGAAATTAAGTAGTTCGGGGGAAATCTAATTTAAACCACCAAGTAACATTTAAGAAAGTAAGTTACTGCTACTGATTCACCTCCCAACCCACAGGGGCTGTACCATATGACTGGAGAATTGCTAACATAGTTCCTATCTTTAAGGGAAAAAAAGTGATCCAGGCAACTACAGGCCTGTTAGTTTGACATCTGTAGTATGCAAGGTCTTGGAAAAAATTTTGAAGGAGAAAGTAGTTAAGGACATTGAGGTCAATGGTAATTGGGACAAAATACAACATGGTTTTACAAAAGGTAGATCGTGCCAAACCAACCTGATCTCCTTCTTTGAGAAGGTAACAGATTTTTTAGACAAAGGAAATGCAGTGGATCTAATTTACCTCAATTTCAGTAAGGCATTTGATACGGTTCCACATGGGGAATTATTAGCTAAATTGGAAAAGATGGGGATCAATATGAAAATTGAAAGGTGGACAAGGAACTGGTTAAAGGGGAGACTACAACGGGTCGTACTGAAAGGTGAACTGTCAGGCTGGAGGGAGGTTACTAGTGGAGTTCCTCAGGGATTGGTTTTGGGACCAATCTCTTAATCTTTTTATTATTGACCTTGGCACAAAAAGTGGGAATGTGCTAATAAGGTTTGCGGATGATACGAAGCTGGGAGGTATTGCCAATACAGAGAAGGACTGGGATATCATACAGGAAGATCTGGATGACCTTGTTAACTGGAGTAATAGTAATAGGATGGAATTTAATAGTGAAAAGTGCAAGGTCATGCATTTAGGGATTAATAAAAAGAATTATTGTTATAAGCTGGGGACGCATCAGTTGGAAGTAACAGAGGAGGAGAAGGACCTCGGAATATTGGTTGATCACAGGATGACTATGAGCTGCCAATGTGTCCGTGAAAAAAGCTAATGCTGTCTTGGGCGAGGTATTTCCAGTAAAGATAAGGAAGTGTTAGTACCATTATACAAGGCACTGATGAGACCTCATTTGGAATACTGTGTGCAGTTCTGGTCTCCCATGTTTAAGAAGGATGAATTCAAACTGGAACAGGTACAGAGAAGGGCTACTAGGATGATCTGAGGAATGGAAAACCTGTCTTATGAAAGGAGACTCAGAGCTTGGCTTGTTTAGCCTAACCAAAAGAAGGCTGAGGGGAGATATGATTGTTCTCTATAAATATATCAGAGGAATAAATACCAGGGAGGGAGAGGAATTATTTAAGCTCAGTACCAATGTGGACACAAAAACAAGTGGATATAAAGTGGCCATTAGAAAGTTAGACTTGAAATTAGATGAAGGTTTCTAACCATCAGAGGAGTGAAGTTCTGGAACAGCCTTCCAAGGGGAGTAGTGGCTTCAAGACAAAGGGCTTGTCTTCACTACCAGCCCGGATCGGATTTATCGCGTCTCGTCGGGACGCGATAATTGATCCCTGAATCGACGCGCGTACTCCACCAGCCCAGGTAGGAGTAAGCGCCGTCGACTGGGGAGCCGCGGCGGTCGATTTGCCGCCGTCCTCACAGCGGGGTAAGTTGGATCAGATACGTCGAATTCAGCTACGCTATTCCCGTAGCTGAATTTGCGTATCAGAAATCGATCCCCCCTGTAGTGTAGACATAGCCTAAGCTTGATAAGTTTATGGAGGGGATGGTATAATGGGATAGCCTAATTTTGGCAATTAATTGATCTTTGACTATTAGCAGTAAATATGCCCAATGGCTTGTGATGGGATGTTAGATGGGGTGGGATCTGAGTTAGTACAGAGAATTCTTTCCTGGGTGTCTGGCTGGTGAGTCTTGCCCACATGCTCAGGGTTTAGCTGATCGCCATATTTGGGGTTGGGAAGGAATTTTCCTCCAGGGCAGATTTGCAGAAACTCTGGGGGTTTTTCGCCTTCCTCTGCAACGTGGGGCACGGGTCACTTGCTGGAAGATTCTCTGCATCTTGAAGTCTTTAAACCATGATTTGAGGACTTCAATGGCTCAGACACAGGTTTGATACAGGAGTGGGTGGGTGAGATTCTGTGGCCTGCGTTGTGCAGGAGGTCAGACTAGATGATCATAATGGTCCCTTCTGACCTTAAAGTCTATGATTCTATGATTTATTACACCAGCAGTGAACTTGGCCCAGTGCATTGGGAGGTTTATGCAATTATTTGTATTATTCATTATCCCCATTACAATAATGCCTTGAGGGCCCAAATAGGTTTGGGCCCTGCTGTAGTAGGTGCTGTGCAAACATAGTTCCTGTCTACGTTACGGTTTAATACTGCTGCCCATCCCTAAAATAGCTGAGTGCCTTCCACGTAAAGTCAATAGCAATAGCAAAGTTCCTAGGGGACTTCCTGAAAAGAAAGACACAGTAGAGATGGCATGGTGAAAACCCTTCTTGGGGTAGGGCTTTTGTTTTGCTGGTTTTTAGAGAGGTTAGTGAGGGCTTGAGGATAGACGGGGTGTTCATATTGTGAGCCTCACTTCTGGTGGGAAGGCGGTCTCAAAGAGGAATGCAATGTTTCCTAAAGACGGTCAGACTCTGGATTTGCCCAATCTCCTCTGGAAGACTATTCCATAGCTGGATCCCCTCGACAGAGAATGCTTTGTCTCCAAATCTCACATGCTTCTTCCTGGGCTTGGTGAGCCGCATTGCCCCAGAGGAGCACAGTGGTTCAGAAATAAATATTCATTCTTATCTATTAATTACTTTGAAAGTTGGGACCCAGGCCTTAAACTGGCATCAGAAGCGGATTGGGAGCAGACTGGAGCATGGGCCTGTTTTGCTCACAGCAGCCTGAGCCATGGAGAAGGAGAGCTGCATTCTGTACTAGGTGGAGTTTGGGCATCAGAGTCACATTCTGCTTCAGATGCTGAATTACTGTAATTCATTGTGTGGAGGTGACAACTGCATGGATCACTGTGGCTGGATCCTTGTTCAGGAGGAAGGGACAAAGTTTCCTAGCAAGCTGGAGATGAAAAGACATTTTTGGAAACTCGGGCCATCTGGTCATCCAAGCTTAGCAAGGAGATAAAGATGTGTGAAGTCTGGGGTCCTGTTTGACAAATGGGATTTGTGCACCTTCCAAAGAAGGCCAGCTCTTGGAAGTGTTTCCCCTTTTTGAGCAGCATCTCTTTGGTCTTGCTGGGGTTCAGTTTGAGCCCCCTGCTCTTAATCCAAGAGCTAGTTTCCTGAAGGCACTGACAGCTTAGTGGTGGTGGCGGTTGTCTCAGCCGAGAATGAGATATGGTCGAGTGTTATCAGCATGAGCCTGTGGTGTCCCACCTTCTCCCAGTGGTCTCATTTAGATCATGGAGAGGCAGGGTATAGTATAGATCTCTTTGGGTCCCTGCAGGTGCGGGCCTTTGGAGAGAAGGAGCAGTTACCCAGCACCACTGATTCTGCTGGAGAGTTCTTAGCCACACGACAACAGGTGGTTGAAACAGGAGGAGAAGAAAATGAGGCAGCTGTAATTAATGTAGCATACCCACTCAGTGAGGTGCTCTGACCCCCTTTTGCGGTGGCTGGGCCATATACAGGATGACCAGCCTACTTTAGCCTTGCTGACAGAGCTGGGTTTTTTAGCTCAGGGAGTAGAGGCTTATGCTTTAAAATCCAAGGCCCCAGGTTCCATCCCTCCCACTGAAAACCCACTCAGTAGCATGGCTTTACAATTGCCTGTTTTTCAGACTAGCTGTATGCTTATGTCATAGCTGCAATGAGCCAATCAGTAGCAGTCATCTCGACTTCTGCCCATAGCTTGTCATTATTACCATGTTTCCTTTCAGTATTCAGCTAGGCTGTAATGCCACAGACCAGGGATATTATGGTGATTATATCCAAGATACTCATGTACTCTGTAACATCCCATTTTAAGAAATCTGTCAACATTGGCACATAAATAGGTCATTACAGAACACAAATGTTGCTACTCAGTCCATTGAATAAATAGTTTGGTAGAACCTTACGCAGCTATATAAAAGTACTGGAAGATGTATTTTCATGAAGCATCACAGCCTGGGCCTGTGCTAAAGCACCCTTAATTTTTTTTTTTATGATAGATTGCCAAGTTCTAAAGTCAAAAACTTGATTAATAATTGTACTTAAACATCTTTCAGCCCAAAGGATGTGCTCATGTACTAGTACAAGGACCACATTATTCATCAGTGAAATGCAGTCATCTTTGGAAAGGCCTCAGCCCTTCCCTGCCAGCTCCATCACCCGAGAACTGTAGCAAGAGAAGTAAAAAGTGATTAGGAGGGAAATGAAGGTACAGAATTCGGAGACAAACTGGAATATTGCCAGGGTACCAGCCCCCGACTACTGTAAAAAATGTTCTATTGGAGCTTTATTGACAAGTGACCTACATTTTAAACTTTTGTAAAAGTCATGTCTGTCTTACATCTATACCCCTTTTACGCTGGGCTGGATTTCAAGCACAGACTCACCAATTGAATCCATCTATTTCCTGTGCCATCGGAGATTTCCTTTGAAATCTCCAATCCGAGTACTGCTCGGGCCCAACTAGGCTAAGTCTAATCTGATGAGATGGCTGTTCAAGATAAAATTGCTACAGGCAACTATTTCAGACTATAATACTACAATTCAATGGTTTGCAGATAGAGATGTTAACTAAACCCCCAAACATGAAATAGTTACACTTCAGTGTTGCTTAATTAACAGATATTTGGGACATGATGTCTGTAGAGTTGCCCAGTGTATCTGGTAGGCTGTCACCACTGATTCAACGCTCCAGCTGAAATGGAAGACTTAAAAAGAACCCTACAATGATCTGCTGTGAGAAGCTGCAGCTGACCCTAGCAGTGAAGCAGTTAAAGGTTTGGCTAAGAACCCAAGCAAGGGAATTGAGAATTAAGACTGAAACACTAGCCTTTGCTCACCATATTGTGCATAGGGATGTGTGAACAGATTTAGGTATCAAGAGCGAATTTGAATGCTTGCCCAAAACTCAGACCCCAACCTTTGAGGTTCAAAAATGGTCAGATACAATTTAAAAACCAGGTTTCTTATTTTCATGCCCCTCTACACTTCCTGGTTCCGGCCAGTAAAGCAAGAGTGCCAAGAACTGCAAGAACATCTGTTTTCCAGCACAACCAAAATGCAGGAAGTAATGGAAACCTCCCAAGTAAGCCAATCATGAAATTTTGAGTAATTACATTGGCTCGGTTCTTTGGGTGCTTAGCTAAATGGCTGAACCTTTAGAGGTGCTTCCATCACCAGTTAGGGGTCAGTTTCACTGGGATGTCAGACAATGGTGATCTTACAGACTTGTATGTACTTCCATACTTGCACAGAGGCGTGTGTTCAGATTTCAGGACAAGCGTTCAACTTTACTTCAGATTCTACTCCATTTTGTGGGCATGAACCAGAACCTTAAATGGAAGGTTAATATATTTTAAAAAGGGGCAATAAATTACACCTTTCCAGTTTGCTTTTGAATAAACAGTAGTAATCAAAGGAGAGGAAGTCAAAAATCAACATTCACATTTTAATAACTAATAATGAAGTGGAAATGACTTTAAAAAAAACCTCAGCCTCTGTCTGTCCTACATCCTGCTTGGGAGCAATTCTTTAAGAAGGGAGACAAGTGGCAATGAGGTTTGATTTAGCACATGATGCAGCTGATGGTGGCGCGAGGTTGCCTCTACTGAAATGGAGTGAGAACAGTGGGTCAGACTCCTACCTGGTCGAGGTAGCGTCACTCTTGCTGACTGCCTCTTGTTGATCCCTACTTTACTCATTCCTAGTTAAGTTCTAAACAATTTAGTTTAGGCCAGAGTTTGGGTTTGAGGTAGGGAACTGTATCAGAGCCAGGGTCCTGTAACTCTGTAAACTGTGCTGAAGCAGCAGATCGCTCATTGACATTTCCACCACACAAGATGGGGAAAGTCTTAAAAACCAACTGATCTTGGAAGAGGTCTACCATTTGGGGCCAAAAATGCCTTCTCAGTTGGTTTTGCCTACCTCTGAATTGGACAAGACACTCCTACTCACTCCTGTTGATCGCCCTGCAGATTTCAGAGCTGGTTGGCCAATTCCTTCCATTATAGGCATCTGGATGAGTTCCCCAAGGCTCACCAGCCTAACTGGACACTAGGGTTGCCAACCCTCCCAGTTTTGCCAGGAGTCTCTTGGAATCAGGATCTATCTCCTGGAGGCTACTGAAGCCAAACCGGGAGATTTTAGGCGCTAAAAGTCCGGTGGCGCAGCGGGGCTAAGACAGGCTCCCTGCCTACCCTTGCCCCATGCCACTCCCGGAAGTGGCCAGCACGTCCCTGCAGCCCTGGGGGGGAGCAGGGGGGGAGGTTAGGGGTCTCCACATGCTGCCCATGCCCCAGCTTCACAGCTCTCATTGGCCAGGAATTGCAGCCAATGGGAGCTGAAGGGGCGGTGCCTGCAGACAGGGGCAGCGTGTGGCACCCCCTGGCATTCCCCCAGGGGCCACAGGGATGTGCTGGCCACTTCCAGGAGTGGCATGTGGAGGGGGCAGGGGGCAGAGCCCCCTGGTCCACTTACCTTGGGTGGCTCATGGTCAGCAGTGCAGCATGGCTAAGGGAGGCTCCACCCCCACAGTTCCCATTGGCTGCAGTTCCCGGCCAATGGGAGCTGTGGAGTCAGCGCTCGGGGCATGGGCAGCGTGTGGAGACCCCTCCCCCCCAGGGGCAACCGGGACATGCCGGCCATTTCCAGGAGCGGCGTGGGTCCAGGGCAGGCAGGAAGCCTGCCTTAGCCGCTGTGCCGCCGATTGGGAGCTGCCCAAGCTAAGTGCTGCCTGGCCAGAGCCTGCACCCCAACCCCTTACCCCAGCCCCGAACCCCCTCCTGCACCCAAACTCCCTCCAAGCCTGCACCCCTACACCCTACCCCAGCCCAGAGCCCCCTCCTCCATCCAAACTCCCTCCTGGAGCCTGCACCCCTCAGCCCCTCCTGCACCCCAATCCCCTGCCCCAGCCTGGAGCCCCCTCCCACACCCCAACCCCCTGCCCCAGCCTGGTGAAAGTGTTTGAAGGTGGGGGAAGAGTGAGCGATGGAGGGAGGGGGGATGGAGTGAGCAGGATGGGGCGGGGCAAGGAGTGGGGCAAGGGAGTTTGGGTGCATGGGATTAGACAGTTGGCAACACTACTGGACACAACAGCACTAAGATGCCTTAGCAGCCAGCTAGACTTCTGGGACACCATACGTACCTTATCTTGGGGAAGGTTCCATTATGGGCAGCTTTGTAGATGGCACTTAAATGTGAACCATGGCACTTACATCCAGATGTCTAGGGTCTGGACTGTAGGGTTCCCCTCTGACCTGAGTCCCAGGAGCAGACCAGGGAGTAAACTGGGAGTCACTCATACCTCCTGCTTCCTCTGAAGGGAATAAGTTATGGCAGTCTCTTGGGGGTTAGCTGACCCCCTATGTGCATCTGCCTGGCACATACGAGGCTGGAGCCTGAGCTCCTACAGCTTCCCATTCCTTCCACCCACTGCTTGCTCACAAGGGGGGGGGGAGGACAGGATCTCCCCACCCTGGCTAGTTACAGTCCGAGCAGGACGGGGCTTTGATTCCCTGTGAGGCCAAGCAAGGACTGGATCAATCTAACCCTAAATAAAGGTCTCCATATCAATGCCTAGAAAATACATCCTGTGGTACAGTGTTTGCATCTATGTATTTAGATATTGATATAGCCTGGATCAACCAGGTATCTGAATGCCCCCCCATCTCAGCAATTGTGATGGGCCTTCACCTGTCTTCAGTTGGCTCAGCAGGTAGTCTTGCAGCCCATCTACAACCCACTTCAAGGTCCTATTAGAGTCGTTACATGGAATACCTTATTAAAGGTCAGGAAATCGTTTCCATCTCAAATAAGCCACACCATATAGTTGACCCAGTGAACTGTGCCAGTACTGTACTGAACTAACTACTTGTAATCTTTCTGGGTAGCTATGAGTGCCAGAAATCTAAAATAGCCTGGCCGTGTTTGACCTTTACATTTAATAGGAAGATCGTATTACAGCAGTAGTTTACTGCAATAGCTTTGAAGATTCTTTTTAATACATAGATTCATAGATTCTAGGACTGGAAGGGACCTCAAGAGGTCATCGAGTCCAGTCCCCTGCCCGCATGGCAGGACCAAATAC
>NW_020664454.1:2000557-2060457 GCF_002925995.2 Terrapene triunguis | reverse complement strand
TTTAACTCAGACCATTTCTCCAATTTGTCCAGATCATTTTGAATTACAACCCTGTCCTCCAAAGCAGTTGCAATCCCTCCCATCATTGTATCTTATGTGTAGGGTAACCCCAGGGGGTGGAACCAGGAGTAATGGAATGAAACTGAGCTTAGGATAGTTTTGGCAAGAAAGATTCCCAACAGCAGGATCTATGAGATTATGGGATAGTCTCCAAAGAAGAGTGTGAGAGAACCATGGCAGGTGGCAGATCATCTTGTTTAAAGTCACCATGACAGCTCTGGACATCAGACATGTCTGATTTTCTAAAGCAGTGGTAGACAGGGTTTCCAGGCCTAGTTACGTCACTCAAAGTAATTGGCTTCAACTGAGCCCAGCTACAATCCCTTCTTTGGCAGTGTGGGCAGATAGCTTCAGAAGCCATGGATAGCTACTGCAGGTATCACATGTGAAACTATTTCCACAAGATCCAGGCTCCAGAGGCTCCCCATAAGTCCTCTGATGGTTTTCTGTAGATTTAAAGAGTTTGGAAGCCCACTTAAACCTGTGTCAGCTTTCAGTACAAAAGCAAAAGAGTAACTTTCTGTCTCTGGGAACATCTTCCCATCTGTAATTATATTAGGCCCAACACTGTCCTGACTTACACATTGGGCAACCCCTGGTACCCAATGGGGCTGCAAATCAAGGCAAGATTTTGCTCATTGTATTTAAGGGTCTGGTTACGATCTACTGGTGAAATAGCCTTTGATTGTAAGCTGCTTGGGACAGGGACAGTGTCTTACAAATAGTAATGCACAGAACTGAAGTATCACCACAGCACCTAGGAGCTCCAGTCATGGAGAAGGAGTCCATTGCGCTAAGCATTGTGCGAACGAACACACTCCCTGCCCCCAGGAGCTTACAATCCAAGTATAAGGCAAGAGCCAGATGGATAGAGACGGATGGGGGAATACAAGGAAGCAATGAGACTATTGGACAGCATGAAAGGCAGTGGTCTCGGCCCACCAGCACGCTGTTTTCGTAGGCATTGTAGAAAAGGAGATACCTTTAGGAGGAGAATAAGGTAGCTATGTGGAGGATTACAGGGAGCTCCTCCCAAGCACAAGCTGCAGCATGGGAGAAAGCACAAAGGTGCTTGTTTGAAAGGTTCAGAAGTGGGCCCTGAAGGCTGCCATCCTGGGCCAGTCACGGGCAGGAGTCACCATCTTGCCACTGAATGGGAGCAGTGGTGTAGTCAAGCCGGAATGCCCTTCCAGTACTGTTAAGCAGCAGCAGTGTTGTGGTCAAGCCAGAAGGGGGCCTGGTCCCCTTACCCTGTTGTCCCTGAGCCTCCCCAGGCGTTGTGGGGAATGTACTCACCAGTGGTGTATTAGCCTCTAGGCCAACAGGGCCCAACCAATTGGAGGGGCCCCATAAAAATGGGCACCCCCACACCCAACCTACTCCGCCTGCCCGGCGCTACTGCTGGGAAGTGGGGTCATGATGCTAGCTTTGGTAAAACATTTTACAAATCCCAAATATTCAGCCTTACCCACATGACCGTGTCTTGTAATCAAATTTTCCCCTCAGAACCAATAGAGAAGTCTAGTATCAAAATTGTTTAGGATGCATTTCACTCACTTCCTGAAGCCTAGTTCTTGCTTGCTTAAAACACACATCTTTATGTACAAAGTCAGCCAGGACCTTTATCTGCAGCAAGTAAACGAGGCTAGACCCTTACCTTAGAGACTACATTTCTCACTACACAGACTTTTAGCTTCAACTCTAACCTCCCCAAACTCCCCCAATCCCCCGTGTCTCTTAAGGAAAAACCGCTTTATTAATTCCTCACATAAATATCCAGAACATAAACGCAACACTAACCTTCAGCTAGAAGAATTTATTTGCCCTAGAAAGCTTTTCCAAAAAGTCAACCTGTTCCTGAGAGCAGGATTAGAGCTAGTTTAGCCATTAGAGCCAGTTTAGTCATATAAACATTCACATTGGGGTCTGCAGCACAGGATATGAACATGAATGAAATGTATTAAAAATTATGAGTTGAGAATAAAAGCTCTCCCCTAAATCTCTCTTATTGTATAAGCTGCTATGAATTAAGGCCCTTTCAGGCTGATTTTTAGTCATCAACATAATTATTTCAGAACATATTCCAGACCAGCCTTTTTTATAAGTATTTTAACAACCTGCAAATCAGGAAACTGTAAATCAGAGAAATGAACTGAAATCAGCAATCACAAGGCAGTAGGTCTCATGCTTAGATTCTGACAGCATAGAATGAATAGTGGAGGTCTGGTTGTCTTGCTTTAGAGTGCCAGAGGCCTTTAAACCCCTAGAGCCTTAGATCCACATACTTTGGGGAAGTTCAGATCCAAACTTTATGGCTTGGGCCAGCCCCGTTCCATAACTCGATGGCACTTTGTATTTTAGTTTCTCTGGAAGATTTTACGTGAACAATTGAGAGTTTATTCATACAGGTTTTCAGAACCCTATGAAATTCTTATTCAGTCTTTAAGAAAACTGTTTAACAGCAGTCACTGGATCCAGTAGACACTGACCCATCCCATCAAATAGAGAGCTATAATCTTCAGTAACAATGACGTGTAGCTGGGGCCAAAAAATCAATTCATGTTTTTATTGTTTGGGATTTTCAGGAGCACTGTCTTACCAGTGGTGGCAAAAGGAAACTGACAAAGATAGCACAAGTGAAGCCAAATCAACTACCCAGTCTGTAAGGAACTGCAGTGCTTCCTAGCTTTTCTGCAGAGAAATCGGAGAAGGTGAAATTCTCCCTACTGTTACACAGGACAGGCCAAGGGGCTTTGAAGATCTACAATCCATTCCAAGGGGAGCCTGGAAGTTGCTGCTAAATGCTAGACAAAGTAATTCAAAACTCTGAACCTTTAGCCCCAGGACACCCGATATAGAACGAGATTGTCAATGCCACCTAGGGGATTTACATAAACAGGGCAAAGGAAATTAGCAAGAATTGGGCATGGAAATCCTCAGTCTTGGACTTCAACTTCTGTACCAGAGTTTTTCAATCTGTCCCTTGGGATAGCACTTCCCGTGGATAAGGAGACTAATGCAACTATTAATATACTCATATACCATGGTGGTGAGTACTATAAATAATAGCCTACAGTACTGGTAATGTGTTCTAAGGGGGATGCGATTTTCCTAGATTCTCTCGTCCCTGTGTCATTTCTGTGGTACTCATCACCATGGTAGAGAGGCCCCAAGCATAGTAACTAAGATTGAAAGTGAGTTGTACACAGTGGTCAAGAGGAGAGAATCCCAGCTCACTGAACATTCAATTCCTGTTTTTATTGGTGGGGATTGTCAAGAGTCTAAGTGAGCTAGGCACCCAATGCCAAGGGAAATGGACACAATACCCAGACTCGTTTGAAAAGTCCAGCAATTATCGTTACTGTTTTGACCCTGGTGGGTCCTAGTTTAGCCAATGTTCAGACATTCCAGTGTGAACACCTGCTCTTATGTAATGCTTTTCATTGCAAGATCAGGACCATTAGCTCCACTACTGGGGAAACTGAGGCACAGAGCAGTGAAGTGACTTCTATGGGGTCAGCCAGCAGACCAGTGGCAGAGCTAGGACTAGAATCCAACTCTCCTGAATCACAGTCTACTGCTCTAGCTGCTAGGCAATACTGCCTGCCTAAAAATCATTTCCCATACATCCTCCCGCCCTTCCTTTTAAGGGTGCATGATACGACATTAAGACAAGCTTTTACTCTTTCCCTTGTGCAGCATCCTCTTAGCAATTGTGGTGAATGCCAGCTCCCTGTCTGATATGGGACAGAATCCTGGCATGAACACAGAGAAAACGATACCAGCTATTTGGCACCTTCTGAAACAGAAGTCTGTCTAGCTGGGGCATCCCTGGGACCTGCAGATGGGATGCAGAACTTTGGGACAGAGCCGTCGGGGTTTTTATTGAGATGTGGCTCAGGAAAGGAGTGTCAGGAGAGGGACACTGGTTGTGGCTGAGAGGTTGTTTGATATGGGGATCTGATGCACCTAGTTACCTTAGAACCCCTCAGGAGCTAATGAAACAAGGCAAGGGAAGCAGCTAGTTGGTCAGAGTCTGAGGGTCATCACAGGGACAATGCAGACAATCTGACTAGTGTTGAAAAAAAAAAAAAAAAAAAAAGAAGCAGTGTCCGCAGATGCACCAGGTTAAATCTGGTGAGATTGGACACTGCTCGTTTGGGAGCAGGGGTCCACAGGTGGTTTAGAAAGGAGAAAGCTATTCAGTAGCTTAAGGCACAGCCTATCACTTCTTCCCCTGCCCAGGAGAGAGCTCGCTTCTGTAACGCTCACAGCTTGACGAACGAGAGTAATACTTTGCACTTCTAGGCCATGTCTACACTGCAACAAAAGACCTGCAGCACAGCCGTGGCTCCGGTCACATGACTCTGTTCTGCAAGACTCAGGCTGTGGGACTATAAGATGGCAGCATAGGCATTTGGACCCTAGCTGGAGCTTGGGCTCTGAGAAACTCCTCCCTCCAAGCCTGAATGTCTACACAGCAATTTCATAGCCCTGCAGCCCAAGCCCACTGACCCAGCCCAAGCCACAGGTCTTTTATTGCAATGTAGATAGATCTCTTCAGACAATCTTAAAGTGCTTATATGAAGTAAGCCTCCCACCAGAGGACTAGGGAAGTTTTAGCATGTTTTACAGATAAAATAGATCTAGAGAGGCTTGAAGTGACTTGCTCAAGATCACAAAGACAAGGTAGGTGAGATAATAGCTTTTATTGGACCATCTTCGGTCGGTGAGAGAGAGAGAAGCTTTCAAGTGACAGAGCTGAAGAGGAGCTCTGTGTAGTGCAAAGTCTTTCATCAACAGAAGTTCATCCAATAAAAGATATTACCTCATCCACCTTCTTTTTAACATCCTGGGACCAATAGCTACAACAACACAGCAATCAAGAGCACAGAAACAGATGCAGGAGCTCCTGACTCTCAGTTGGGTAAAGGGTTACCAACAGGACCAGCTTCCTCTCCTGTAATCACCAGGAACTACTAATACAATAGACACCTGCCTTAAGGTAGCCTTTTGATAGCACACAAGATACTCATCAAGAGGCCTTCTCACTGCCATAGAGTAAACCAAAGTTTCTTTTATTTACCTTAGACACAGAAACAAACAGATTTCAGCCAATGGAGCCTATTGCAAACTGAAAGTCTGTTTAGGTTCCTTCCTGAGGGGTCTCCCTCTGAGAAGTCCATGCAGCTTTCTCTTTAAACAGCAGAGATAAAGTGGAAGAGGGAAGGTGATTTGTAATGCCACTTATATAGGGAGAGAGATCGCTCTGCCCAGGGCACAGCTGAGTCTAACTAAGCCCAGAAAGATGGTATAAAAGACCAGTCCCACGCTGGAGGCTGGTTTTTTAGTATGTGATTTTCAGGGTAGAGTAGATATGTTCAAAGCAGGAATAAGAGTTGTTATGTAGTTATAGGTTGTTTAGAAAGAGCTGCTCTACTACCTCTGAAAGATTTTGTTGTCTTTGTTTAATTAACCCATGTGTGTGCCCTTATATAGATTTTCTAAACCTGGATTCTGGCACAGAGTAGCTTAGTGATCAATAAAACTAGGCAGCATTCTCTCTCCTTGCTAACTTGCTTATATAATGGTAGACAGTAGTTTACTGGGCTGGTTGGCAAGCAATTTCTCAAACAGCCTTTTGGGAAAAAACCCTATCCCACACAAAGCTACTAAGAGATCTTCCCTCTTTTTGCAAGCAGGCAGATATGCTGCCAGTTGTCGCTGCTATGCGAGGGACTGAACAATCATCCTTGTAGCGTAGACTCAAATAACAAACACAAAAGGGTTTTCCTTTTGGAGCTATTGTGTGGGGCCTTCTTGGCGGGGGAGGGAGAAAGAGCTATTGTCTCTTTCAGAAACAAAACATGCTCTGGCTTTGGTTCTGCTGGAATAGAATGACTGTGCACCATTATCATACAGTAAATACATCCTCTTCAGAGAGCATGCTTGCTCCCTGCTCTACTTATTGTGCAATTGGTAACTGCCAAATCCCCTGGGACAGAAGGCCTTGTACTCTAGCTGTTGAAGGAGTAATGTCCACCGGCTGCGCAGCATGATAGGGGAGTAATAAAAACATCATTTTTAATAGCGAAAGTATGTTATCAAAAAAGAACAGGGTCAGGCTTGCTTGAGAGAGAAAGCTCTTCTGGAGGGACAAAGCCATCGTTAGGGAATGTAATAGTAAATAATGACCTTTCTATAGGTATGTTTTTTAAAATTACCCTATAGAATTTAGTGGAGAAGAATATCACTCCTATAGAATTCCAAAAACCTATGGGTAGGATATAACTTTCTATTTCAGTTTGATAGTCTTTTAAAATAATTTCTATATAGAATCCTATTGCATTTCTACAGAACCCTACTGATTTTGTGTCTCTCGAAATTCGATAGGTGTTTTTTTTATAAGGGCAAGCCCAAATTTCTATTTGTATTTTTAAAAAATTAAAATGTATTTTTCCTTGTAGCAAAAGCCTCCTTTCTGTCTTGATACATGGAATCACAGCTCTTTATAAACAGGAGGCATTTGTTAAAGAAAATAACTACCAGCTATAGCTACCAATACCTTCACACAAGCTTGAGTTCCAGCCTTGTCATCTTTGTTTGCTAGAGACTACACACTGCCTGGAACTCTGCATAGATCTGCCTAGTGGCGGAGATAAAGTGGGAATGTATCATTATGCAATCTATCTGGACCGCACTTTCAATATATACCCATATGGGTACGATTCTTTATATCAATACCATATGTTTTAAAATGAATTCGTGTCAGCCTATACTTGTTCAGTCCTACTTGTAGTAGTACCTCCCAGTTAAGATCTAGAAAAAAAAATTCCATGATGTGACAGATATATTCAAAGAAGAAACAAGGCTCCACATATATGCTATCTCTACTTTTAAGTTGCTTCCCTCCCACCCTACCCTCCTTTTGTCTTGAGGTGTGAAGTCTAAAGAAAGATTTCTTTCTCACTGCATCATGTATTGTACTGGACTCCTGCAGTTGCTCAGCGTCCATGTGTTTCATCAGTTAGTTTAGAATAACAACATATGCAGTAGGTTTCTTTAGCCTTATTTGGCCAGGAAGTCCCTTTGCAGAGCATTGCTTTTGGCAGGAGCAATTTCAGCTTGCTGTGCTAGTTCGCGTTGATGAGATCATTGCAGTTTAACCATGTGCTTCACAGATGTCCCAGTGCTGCCTCTTTCCGAGAGTGGGGATGAACTTCTCCCCTGCCACTACCACTGTCTTTACACAAATGGATTAAAAAAATTAAGATCACATATCAAGTCCTTCATGGAAAGAAGGAAAATATTCCAGCGACTTCGTCATTTCCACTTTAGACCAAATATTTAGTTTAAAAAAAAAATCCCAAACCCCAGTGTCTTTACATTTACAAAAACTAAAATTGGTCGAATTTTAATTAAAATTTCCATAGTAAACAATTTCTGTGATTCAGATTGGAACTTTCCCTCACAGCATTTGCAACCTAAACATTCCAGCATCGTGTTTTGGGGTAGAGTAATGTATTATGCAAGGTAGGAATAAGGGTTGTTCTACAATTATAGGTTGCTGGGGAAGAATCTTTCTACTGTCTCTGAAAGTGAAATTGACTAGAAACAAATGATTCTGACTAGTGTATTTTCATTTCTTCAGCTGAGAGCGATGAAAAAAGCATCGTAAAATAAATTAGATTTTAATACTTGCAGTTTGAATAGTCTCAGGGATGAATACACATAAGTGAGGACATTAAAGAAAATCAGGAGCAAGAGGGATGAAGTTATCTGGAGGAAAACTTGGGTTGAGTATCAGGAAAAGCTTCTTGACAGTGAGATAGATTAGCTTGTGGAGTAATCTCCCAAAGGGAGTGCTAGAAGCCCCTTCACTTGGCACAATTCAAACTAGCCTGTTACAATAGCAAATAATCCTGCGCTGCCAGAGATGGACTCTTGATGCTAATATGCTTTTCATCAGTAGTCATCCCTTTTAACCTGACAGAGGAGTCTCTTTAATATGGTCAAGGATAAAATCAAGGATGCCACTGATGCTTCACATCAGCAGTGGGGATAGAATCCAAATACAGGTATTTCTTCTCTGAAACTCCAGGACCCCACCACTTGAGCTAACAAAGAATCTACTGCAGCAGTTAGCAGTGTAGGGCCTGTCCTACAACTGAACAGGGCTGATTCCATCCAGCAGAGGGCAGCGGTCTCTGTACATACTGTACTAGCCACTCGGTGGCAATATCGTTATTAAGCATGTGTTCATGGTTCTAAAACATTTCTCCTTTCCCATCCAGGAGATTAAAGGCTATGGCCTCTTTCAGTTTAGTAGACAGAAATACCGAAGGAGGCTCAGTGGATTTCCAACACCTGATAAGAATGGTGTGATAAGACCACCAGTATGATTAAGTTTACTGCTGCTGCCTGCTAAAAAGGCTAGTTTCAGAGCACTTAACATTTGGCAGAGAGCTTCGAGCATTGCAATCAAAGGCACTCAACTTCAGGCTATTTTTAAGTGAGTTGGAACAAATGTTCAAGACAAAAATCTTGAATGATAAATTGGAGGTCTCATACCCTAACATGGGCTCGATATACTGTACCTACTAGGATATTTTTCTGCTGTTTGTCTTTTATAACACTCCGATAGATGATATTTTAAAATGTGTAACTTCACAAATGCATCAAACCAGTCTTGGCTGAGACTCGGGTTTATACCAGCGGTTGTGAAAATCAGGCGCAATGTATTTTGCAGGATTTAACCCAGACAGAGCTGTTGCAATAGAGTCTGTGAGAGAGAGCAGCCTGGCTGGGAATCTGACCATAGAATTCCTTGGAGGAGTTCTGAAGCCAGGAGCTGCATTTGTGAGCTGGGAGCTGCACTTACAAAGTGTACCTGCTGCAAATACGTGACCCGTAGCCACCTGTCATACTAGTAACTTAGCTTGCCTATTTGTCAATTCATTCCCTGCGTCCTAACCTTCCCAACTGCTCGGAATTGGGAACAATATTTTTATGGCCAGGACTTATTTGTACGCAGTTCAGTCGTATTATCACCCCATCATCTGCAATGAGTCCAAAACAAGCTGTTCTGGGGCCTGAGGCAAAACTCTTTGAAGTCAATGGAAAGACTTTGGATCAGGCCTATAGTTTTTCTTGCTTAGCACTCAGATCCGTAATAAAAAAGACTTTTGTAATAGTCTGCCAGGTTCTAATGAGGGTTGTTCAGGTAGAATATGCCCTAAAATAGGTTTTGCATTTCTTAAACATTCTGTCCGAACCCGCCTGGAGGGTCTCTGCTCAGTTCTCCTGGCAACGTCAGGTTGTCCCGATTTTATAGGGACAGTCCTGATATTCGGGGATTTTTCTTATATAGGTGCCTATTACCCCACACCCCTGTCCTTATTTTTCACACTTGCTGTCTGGTCACCCTAGTCAGGCATCACCCCCCAAAATGACTCTAGAGATGCCCAGATTATTTCCCAACCCCAACTGCTAATCCATTTAATCCTGTGCATGTGAGCAGGAGTCTAAGTAAGCATCCAGTCCCATTTAAACCCCAAGTTCACTTCCGTCTTGAATCCTAGTAAGGTGGATTTGACCAGTACCTCTGGGGACAGAGCATTCTAACCCCAAAGCAGATTGTTCAACACACACTCTCGAAATGAAACGCCATCCATGTGTATTTAATCTACACTTTAAAACCAATTTCCAGTGTTCATATTCTTCCTGTTGTTTATTTCAGATACTGTAGATCACTTCCTTTTCTCCAAACTCTGTAAGCTGAGGCTCTTCAGCCTGTCTTCAGCCTGTAGCTAAGTCCATCCATACCTTTGATCAGTAGCTTTTCTCTAGACCTTAGCCCAAAATGTGCACAAATGCTATGGAGGTGTATGGTCCAGCAAACAGGCCACAGCCCACCTAGGAAGTTCTCACCGTGACTTTGGACAAGGATTACAATCACCTTCCTTGCCTCATTAATAATACTCCTGCTGATGCAGCATAAGACCCTCTGGCCATATTTGCTGCCATTGAATAATTGAATAATCTTTCACAGCTGACTTGAATTCATAAGTGTTTCCATTGTTACTCCACTCCAGGTCTCTATCTGGTATAGATGTCTAGTTGGCTTTAAAATGTTTAGATCGAAAATCATCCTTTTCCCCCTCTGCCTTGATGCATTTAAATCTTCCTGGAGATGATTCATCTCACTTAGAGTGGTGTCACCTCTGACCTTCACCATGAGCTGGGATTCAGAGCACCTCAGAGAGTACTTTGCAGCGCTACACCCATGCAGGATTGGGGCTGTCGTGTGGAAACCTGTTTAACTTCAGGGATTTATACAGCTGTAAACTCTATGTTCTGTGAACCTAGTGCATTCAGTTATTCTTCCTTCCTGCCCCTCCATAGTCTACATGTGCATTGGACACAGTGTTTGTTTGGAAGTCACCAGCATCTTCCAACCTCAATCAATACCTTTGCAACCCCCCTTCAGGTAGTTGAAGGCTGCTATCAGATCCCCCCTCACCCTTCTCTTCTGCAGACTAAATAACCCCAGTTCCCTCAGCCTCTCCTCGTAAGTCATGTGCCCCAGCCCCCTGATCATTTTCGTTACCCTCCGCTGGACTCTCTCCAATTTGTCCACATCCTTCCTGTAGTGGGAGGCCCAAACTGAATGCAATACTCCAGATGTGGCCTCACCCGTGCTGAATAGAGGGGAATAATCACTTCCCTTGATCTGCTGGTAATGCTCCTACTAATGCAGCCCAATATGCTATTAGCCTTCTTGGCCACACAGTTGACTCATATCCAGCTTCTCGTCCACTGTAATCCCCAGGTCCTTTTCTGCAGAACTGCTGCTTAGCCAGTCGGTCCCCAGCCTGTAGTGGTACATGGGATTCTTCCGTCCTAAGTGCAGGACTCTGAATTTGTCCTTGATCAGATTTCTTTTGGCCCAATCCTCCAATTTGTCTAGGTCACTCTGGACCCTATCCCTACCCTCCATCGTATCTACCTCTCAATACCTTTGCAATCCCTATATTCAGCTCCTCATCCATTCTCCTGTCCTCCTGCGTACCCTCCCTTGATTTTCAGCAGTGCTACTGGAACGTTTCCCCTCATCCTGCTTCCCCTTCACATATTTAAAACTCATTTGTTGTTCTTCCTATGTTTTTTGTTCCCATGCTCCCTTCTCAGACTTTTGCCACGGACATTATTCTCCAGTTGGCCCCTGATAACTCACTGAACTTGGTCTCAAGTCAATAATGGGCTTATTTTAATCTATTAGAAAAGATTTCCTTTTCTTTATCAAAGCTAAACAAAAACAAGGAAATTCAATTTAAAACAGAACGATGTTTAAATAACAAAGGTTGTGACACAAGCTAGGAAATCCAGTGATAAGGGGGGACAATCCACCCATCGCCTGGAAATGAAGAGGCACCGTGGCAAGAGTTAAAGGCAAATTTTTGCATTTTTCTGGGGTTTGATTGTGTATAAGAGCCCTAATCAGCTGGGAAAAGTTTAAGCAATAGCTCCTATCGGCTCTACCGTGAGGGAAGTAATCTTTCATTGCTTCCCTTAGCACAGCTGCTCTCTGCGGGTTAAGATTTAATTCTTGACTGTAGCAATACGAAGGTTATGTGCACGCAAATGAATTGATGTACAGAGACATGTTGAAGATAGCCATAGGATTTTGGGGAGATGCTCGAACTGCTATGTCTGCTTCCATGTCTCATTCACCAATGATATAGTGATAGAATTTCACCTACTGGCATCTTCAGGTATTGTAAGCTACAGATTCTTCCTGACAATGTTCCATTTATTAAGAAAGGTAGCTGACAACTGACGTTTTCTGCTGACTGCACTCAACAACTTGATGGCTAGTCGTTTATACTTGCTTTTAAAAAAAATGACAGGTTTCAGAGTAGCAGCCTTGTTAGTCTGTATCTGCAAAAAGAACAGGAGTACTTGTGGCACCTTAGAGACTAACACATTTATTTGAGCATAAGCTTTCGTGGGCTACAGCCCACTTCATCGGCTGCATAGAAGGGAACACACAGAAAGAAGATATTTATACATACAGAGAACATGAAAAGGTGGAAGTAAAGGGTTTTTTTCTCCTGATGATAGCTCATCTCAATTGATTGGCCTCTTACAGTTGGTATGGCTACTTCCACCTTTTCATTTTCTATGTATGTATAAATATCTTCTTTCGGTGTGTTTCATTCTATGCAACTGATGAAGTGGGCTGAAGCCCACGAAAGCTTATGCTCAAATAAATTTGTTAGTCTCTAAGGTGCCACAAGTACTCCTGTTCTTTTTTTAAAAAATGTTTCCTTTCAGGATTCGGAGAAAAAAAATCCTTTTTGTTTTTGTCTTCCCTTGTTTGTACGATGACAACTAAACATCAGGATCTGTATATTTGAAGTCCAGAAGCAGTAGATTACTATTAGATGATAAAACCATCTTGTATGGATCTGCAGGGGGTAAAAACATTCATCTATAGGAGAAAAAACGAATACGATTCTAAGTGGGAGGAGTGTGAACACGACCCTAATGCTCTGTGAATTTCATTCAGGTTCTTCTATGGGGTATGTGGTACTTTGCTGTCGTGTTCTCAATGCCTTCCTCCCCTCCAGTGTGGTGTGTCTTTGGATGACATGTGCTCATTAAGTGTGAATTTGCATGGTACGCTCTGACGCCATGCCTGGAAGGAGGTGGATTTTGATGTGCCATATATCAGAGCCTGGGGGTTCAGTGCAATGGGGAGTTGGGGCAATCAGACCTCCCCACCGTGCTCAGCTCCACATCTCCATTAAACAGTAGGAGAAAAGATCCCGCTTCTGTTCTGCAGGACCCTCCTCCCTCTTAGCAGCTGACTGACTGGCTAGACACTCGGGAAGCCGCCGAGCGAGCCCAACAACAAGGAAGTGGAAGGTTGATTGGAAAGTTGAAGGTTTAATTGAGGTTGATGTTGGCCTGAGAGCTGAGTTCTACAGGGGGGGTGAAACATTTGTTATGCTGATCCCCTGGAGTTGGGCTTGTTGCAACCCTTCCCCTCGCTCCGGCCTGATCATGACCCAGTGCTGCTCATGCACTTTCAGAGAGTGTGAGGGCCAAATTCGTAGCGGGAGGTGGTCAAAAGAAAGGAGTCCCAGCAAATCCTTGGAGATGAGAACACTGGAAAAAATGCCAACAATGCACAGCCAGCACTGCAGGGCTCTCGATTCCCTGCTACTTTTACAACACGTGCAATAAATCTTCCTTTTTTACTGGACAGGCGTAAACAAGAAAGGCTCAGGGGCCTGAATAAACAGGGTGCGATGGAGAAGCCGTGCTGAAAGTGCTAATGCCAAACACTCCTTGGTTGGTTTAGAACTAACAGCATCACTGACATTCACGAGGGAGTGTACAACAGCATGAGCTGGCTGAGAAATACTGTGGGGCATATTCTGCCCTCCGAGCTATGCGTCTGAGACCAGAGGCTGGGCCTTAGTCCATTCAATGAATAAGGGACTCTTCATTTTTGTGGTTTACATTGAACTTATGATAAATATTTTTTCTTTCATTTGTTTCTTTTTAAATATTCGGTTGACTTATGATTCTTAATATTCTGTTCTCTCCAAAAGCATAAAATGGAATACAGATATAAAAGGAAGGGGACCCTGGGTCCGATCACATGTGGAAGCATTGCAACTGGAGAATGAGGGTTACAGGAATAATTATTAAAGTGTTTTGGAAGGGTTATAAACCCTGATCCCCCAAAGCATCGTCCAACCTCCAACTTAATGTTAAATAAAAGTAGCCTGATTTTCAGAGCAACTGCAGCTCCCACTGGAGGTTATGGGGATTTGCAAATTCTCAGCACCTCTGAAAATCAGCATCCTCCTATTTGGTGCCTATTTTATGGATCTAGGTGCTTAACTTTAGAAGCATTCAGATTTGCAAATGTTGGGACTCTTAGTCTATTTGTGCCTCAATTAACCCCTTTGTAAAATGAGGATCATAGTATCTGCCAAGCTCTAGGGCGACTCTCTGAGGCTTAAATAACTAATGTTTGTAAAGTGCCCTGAGATTCTGGGATATCAGGTGCTATGTTTATTCTTAATCATCAGGGCTGGCTCTAGCTTTTTTGCCGCCCCAAGCCAAAAAAACCCCCAAAAAACTCGGCAGTCGCAGGGAGTGCGTGGAGGGTGGTCAAGGCGGCTCGCAGGGGGGTGAAGGGCGGCGCCTCGGAGCCAGGCAAGAGGGACTCACCCCTCTGGCCTTGGGGTGCCTCTCCCGGACGGGCAGGCAGAGCCCTGGGGGCTGCAGAAGGTGCTGGCTCAGCCACTCCTTTAAAGGTGGCTCAGCTTGGCCGGGCTCAGAGCGGCGCGGGAGGCGAAGGCCGGTGCAGGCGGTGGGGAGTGGTGCGTCCCGGGGAGCCCGGCAGCACAGTGAGCGGCAGGGATCGCTAGTTCCTGCCCCCCCGGGCCGGGGTCCGTGCCCCTGCAGGGCTGGGCTGGGACTAGCAGAGCGCGGGGAGCCGGCCGGGGGCTCCGGAGCTGCGGACTGGGCTGCCAAAGCAAAAAAAAACCACAGCAGGGCGGCCGGAATGTGCCACCCCAAGATTGGCCGGAATGCCGCCTCTTACAATGTGCCGCCCCAGGCACGTGCTTTCTCGTCTGGTGCCTGGAGCCGGCCCTGTTAATCATCACCCAAGGCAGAGCAGCCAGTGAAAGCACGTGAGAATTTTGGACAGATTTGTGCTAGAAGATGCCCCAGTCACAGTGAATCCTGCATTGTGGTCTGGTATAGTGGCCAAGCAGAGCCTGGAAATACTCATGTAAGGTGAAACTGTCCTCTCTTCTGCTGAAGGCAGCGCCTAAGCCCTACCCCTTCTCTGTGCAGAGCAGGCTGCTGTAAGGACGAGATGACTCATTCCCTTTTCCCTGGAGCTGCTCTCAGTTGAAGTCTCGATCGGAGGGACAGGGAGTGTACGCGAATCCACGCAGTTTGACCCTTAAATTACAGATGCCTAAAGCTGAGGCCCACCTGGAAGAAGATATTACAAAAGAGGTGAAGGTGAATGAGGTGATCCCTTTGAAATTCCTTTTGTTACACTCATAATTGCGGCCCTCACTCCAAATGCAATGGCCTTAGGAGTGTTATTCGCCTCCATCTTATCTCAAACTTAACTGCCTGGGTGGCTAAGTTTGCCCAAGGCTGTTTAGGGCTCATCCATCTGGAAAGACCTTCCACAGACTGTGGGAGAATTCTGCCTGGCAGGAAGGAAGACCACTTTCTTTGCCTAAGGATTGACAATAGCTGTAATTATGGTTGCACAAGCCGGCATCCTGTGTGGTAGTTTTCCCCATAGGACGCATCCTGTGAGTGTTTTCCCCCTCCCCCCGCCCCATCCCCCCAGGACACTCAAGCAGAGCTGAAAAGTTTGGACAGCAGACTCCTGATTCAGGCTATTCACACATTAAACCCCTTTCTTCTGCCTACAGATGCCTTGGAGAAGGAGAAGTTGTGAGGCTGTGATACATGTATCTAGTCTAGAAGGTGAAACCCCCTGGTTGTGAATATACAGTCGTTCTTTGTGTCAGTCCTTGGTCAGCTATCAGGTAGCAACAGGGTGATCCAGTTACCACTGCCTGGGTAACCATCACCATGGCTGTCTGGGAACAAGAGACTAACAGGTCTGTCACTCAGGCTAGCCCTCACATACGTCTACACTACCCGAATCGGCGGGTAGTGATCGATCTATCGGGGATTTAGTGTAGTGTAGACATGATAAATCGATCCCTAATCGCTCTGCCGTCGACTCCGGAACTCCTCCACGGTGAGAGGCGGAAGCGGAGTCGACGGGGGAGCGGCAGCCATCGATCCCGCGCTGCGAGGATGCGAAGTAAGTGATTCTAAGTCGATCTAAGATACGTCGACTTCAGCAACGCTATTCTCGTAGCTGAAGTTGCGTATCTTAGATCGACCCTCCCCCCCTCCAGTGTAGATCAGGTCATATAGTTTGGCCCTTGTGTGTTAGAATCTGTACCCACAAAACCCTGTTGCTCGAATGGTTTTATCAGGTGCAAATTGTATCACTTACAAAGTGCAATGGCAACTATTTGCACAAGCCAAATGGTGCATGCGCAAGTAGAAGATTCCCATTGAAAATGTACCGTGGTGGCTCCTGAGGCGGTTAGAGGGGAATAAGAGACCAAAAGGAGAGTGTTTGTACTGCTCAGAGCTAAGGACTGCTGCAGTCTGTGCGACGGTGTCTGGGAGGCAGGAGTACTGCGTTCACTTATTGTCATACTGACTTGCTGTAAGATCTTGGGCAAGTCACTTAAAGCTGGACTGAGGCTTTTGAGTAACTGGCAGCTTTTCTTGTGTAAATCCTGGCGTTGGTCCTCCTCTGTCTCACACAAAGCAGGAAACACGATCTTTTCAATTGTCACGGGGTTAAACTACCTGACCTTGGGCTGTTACATTGTTTTATGCTAAGGCAGCAGTTCTCCAACCATTTCAATCTACAGACCACCTTGTTAGAGTAAGATCCTTGCACTCACCCAACAACCTACTCCTCAACCCCAACTCTTTGGTTCTCAAACCTTTTGTTTTGCAGACCACCAGTTATCCATGGACCATGGTTTGATAATCATTGTGCTTCAGCATGTCAGAAGAAGGGAAGGGTGTATAGAGAACTTATTTATGTATTGCCATAGAGTACATGGGACTTTACAGGACACTAGAGGGACAAGGTCCAGCCTCAGATTTCATAGTTAGATGGAAGACAAAATAACAGAAAACCAGACAGGGAAGATGATAATTAAAAAGAGGGTGATACAGCCCTTATGTACATGAGGGGATTGTACTAGTGGGTACCATTCTCTTTCCTTAGTATCCGCACTAGTCAGTAGTTGGTGATTGCACGATTTGATCTAGCAGCAACATGTGTTTCCGGTTTTGTAATTCTATGCAAACAAGTTTACATTCAATTTTTCAGAACACAAATGAATTTGTTACTTGTGGCTGACAGAATTATTAAAATATATCCTAGAGTCAACCCGGAGTGGCTGGCCCTTGTTCTCATGTGAAGAGGACCAAGATGCCGTGATAGCAGGCTTCTCCTTTCCATGGTTTAACCTGGGACAGGAAACAAACTGTTCTTGACATGCTATTATGGATAATATTAACCAACAGATTCACTTGTATTGAAGTTCCTTCTGTGTAACAAAACGTTGTAATAATCTCCCCACTGTAGATATAATTTTCCTTTTCTACATGACCAATCTTTGGGAAAGACAGGAAGGGCTTTTTCTCCCCCGGAAAGGGGTTTAGTTAGCAATTTAGAAGTGTTTTAGTGCATTGCAATTTGATTACTTAATCATATTGCCAGCAATAATGTTAAAGTGGTCTCAGGTGGAATGTTTTGGATGATACCCAGTTGAACGGAGTACATCATCATCAAGTCTTTAAGAAGTGCTGTGGATGGGATCAGTTGCAAAACCCCTCTCATTCTCTATACCCACGCGGACCTGTATCCTGTGCACATGCTGTATTTGTGTTGAATGTGGAACTCCCATTAACATCTTTGGAAGTTACATGCATGAAACAAGAATGAAATAGGAAATACACAGTGTAGACAAGGGATCCACAGAGTGGCTCAGAGAGGACAACTTTGACCTTAATTTTAATGGGAGTTTTACATAATTTTGCTTTGTTCTCTTATGGCAATGCTGTTCCATCTGCAGAGCTCATCTGTGTCCTCTGGTCTTCTCTCTCCCTCTTTTTCATCTTCATTTTAAAATTTCTGTCTGAGCTACAGTATACAATACAAATGCCTGTCATGTCTATTTGAGCTGCTCAGCTATGACGTTTAGAGGACAGAAAACTACATGGTGATGCATGGTAAGCTTAAAGGCCAAAATTGGAGCAGTTTTTCTGAATGCCATCCCAATCTTCCAGAGGGGTAGCCGTGTTAGTCTGGATCTGTAAAAAGCAACAGAGGGTCCTGTGGCACCTTATAGACTAACAGATGTATTGGAGCATAAGCTTTCGTGGGTGAATACGAAAGTGGGTATAAAGTCTATAAGGTGCCACAGGACTCTTTGTTGCTTATCCCAATCTTTGGTACTTTTGAATAAAGCACATCTTGAATCCGAAACATCCCTTCTGTAATGGTCCGGTGCGGGGGTCGTGCCCTATCAGGGGCCGTCGGGAGCCAGGCCACCTCACTACACGGCCTGGATCAGTCTTCGGGTCCCGTAGGTCTTGGGGCTCCGCCCCTCAGGCAGGGCTAAACAAAAGGCACCCTGCCACTGCAAGGAGCTGGGCAGCAAACGAGTCCTAAGCTCTGGTTCTTGCAGCCGGAACTGAACACTTAGCAAAGTCCAATAAGCCCAGCCGCTAGCTCAAGGCGGGGCAATACACAAGGGTCCTGGGGCTCAGATCCTTCTCACAGGCTGAGCGCCAATAACGCTAATAGCTAAGCCCCGGCCCTCAATCAGGGCGGGGCACCTAACACTTAGGGTTAGTGTTTAGGGCGCCAGTCCTTGCCTCAGGAGTTGGGCAAGAACACTAGTCTCTGAGCTCAGGTCCTTACCTCAGGAGCTGAGCGGTAATAACGCAATCAGGGGAGCCCAGGCCCTTAGCCCGGGCGGCAATAAACCAGGGTCAAGGGGCTCAGGTCCTTGCAGCAGGAGCTGCACTTAGCAAAGTCAAGACGCCCAAGCCCTTAGTCAGGGCGGGGCGACAAACAATAGTTCCAGCAGGCTCAGGTCCTTGTGGCAGGGAGGAGGAGAGACTGCCACCCGACGTGGGGTGGCAGGGGGGGAACACAGGCCCACCCACTCCACTGTGTTCCAGCCCGGGGCCCTATCCGCAGCAGTCCGTCTGCCACGGGGTCAGTGGGGATCCTGCCCGCAACACACTGACATCGGTTCGGGGTCTGCGATCCCCGGGCCACTTCCCATCTCCTCCTCCTCCATCGGTACCTGCTCCTCGCTGGGCTCGGCAGCGGGGTCCCACACCATGGGCTCCTCGGCTTGTTGAGGGCTGTCTAGGTCGGGCCGCTCCTCCGGTCTCGGGTCAGGGGGACGCTTGGGCCCCTCCTCGGGGTACTGCGCTCGGGGCAGGCTCGGCCAGTCCGCCTCGGGGTACCGCGCTCGGGGCAGGCTCGGCCAGTCTACGTCGGGGTACCTGGCTCTGGGGAGGCTCGGGCCGTCCACGTCCGGATACCTAGCTCTGGGGAGGCTCGGTCCGTCTACGTCAGGATACCTGGCTCTGGGGAGGCTCGATCCATCCACGTCAGGATACCTGGCTCGGGGCAGGCGCGGTCTAGCAGGAGCCCGAGCAGGAGCGTCTGGCCTCTCCGGCCGCTGGGCTCCAACTGAGTGCTGGGGCCTGGCTTTTATACTTCCTGTCCCGCCCCTTGACTTCCGGGGGGCGGGAACAGGTGGCGCTGGCGCCGCCCACTTGGGTGGCTGTTCTGGTTCCTCTCTCTCTGGGGCCGTCGGGAGCCAGGCCACCTCACTACACTTCCCAGAGTTTTCACCAAACAAAACCCCAACCCATGGAGTGTTGCAAAATCATGTTGGGTTTTGCCCATCTCTGTAGAGTGATGGGTCAGTCTGGCCCCATTTGAATCCCTTGCCCTCCAAATTTTGGTTTTGCCACTCCGTTAATTGCTCTCTTTTCCCAAGGGGTAGAGTGCTTTTCCTCAGAGTGCTACTAAAGCCAAGTTTTCCTGTCAGAAATGGGAGAAAAAAACACTGAAATCTCTCCTGCAGGAGCCGTGCTGCCAGTAATTTTGAATGCATCTAATTTTCTTTGCTTTAAACACCCCTGTTACGCTTCCTCCTTCCTCCTCTTGGAGTTTGCATTCCTCAGGTGTATAATGGCCCAGCTGAGCAGTAGGAATGATTGACACAAAAGAAAGTGTTGCTTTCTCCCTGTCCCAGTGAAAAGAATATGTGTGGATCACACGGAAAAAGGCCTGGAGCTACAGCAGCAAGTACTTTGAATCAGATCCTCCAAAATATTCTTGCTGTGAGGTGGTGACCAAATATGCTCTTTAAACATCAATGTAATGTGACAAGCCCAGATCCTGAAGCTGTTCGCCATTTGGCTTTCATTATTTAATAAAAGTTAGATTGACAGAAAGCTATTTAATGAAAGACCTTAAGAAAGAACATATTGTTGATCTGGAAAACTTGATAAACAACTGGCTGCCGCACGCGGTATTTTCATGCTAAACCAACATAAAAAGATATTTTCTCCCCCTCTTAGTTTTTCTTTTCAGGATAATGCGAACATGTGTTTTGCCCCCATGAAAGGGACACGATTTTGATCAAGGCTTTGGCATGTCTTGCAAGCCCAGAGCAATCTTTCTCTGTTTGCAAATATATTTTAAAAATTATCTATTTAAGGCAGGCTGTTCCCCCTCATGAAGCAAACCTTTTCATTGCTTTCAGTGTGACAAAGTCCCTGGGCCAGCTCCACACCAGTGTAAATCCACGTAGCTCCACTGAAGCCTACCTTTAAAAATGCTTTCAAGTGTCATAATGACCAAAATGTGTCAGACCCTCAGCTGGTGTACATAGGGCTGGTCTTCACTATGGGGAGATCAACGCTGCTGCAATCGATGCAGGAGAGGTCAATTTAGCGGGTCTAGTGAAGACCCGCTAAATCGATGGCAGAGCACTCTCTGGTCGACCCTGGTACTCCACCTCTGCGAGAAGAGTAAGGGAAGTCGACCGGAGAGCTGTTGTTCACGTAGCTGGAGTAGCGTAACTTAGGTTGACTTACCCCGGTAGTGAAGACAAGCCACATAGTGAAGTCAGTGAAGCTATGCTGTTTTACACCAGCTGAGGATGTGGGCCTTTGTGTTCATTATGTCACTTGAAAGCCTCTTTCGCAGAGCATCAAACAGTGGTTGGCTAGAAACATAGCTGTTTATTTTTAGTTAATGAACAAAGAAGCCCTGTAAACTAGGATTCGGTATCAAACTATGAAAGCTTGTAATTGCACTTTTGCGTGTCATTTGTTGTTCTGATGCATGCTGCCCATGCTTCAAATCTGTCCATGCGAACACTGGTCCTCCCTCTGACACTGTTTAGTACAGTTCGTTCATCCAGGCATACAATTCCTTTCTGATCTTTGAAGCAATTGTGTGGTTTAATTTATGAGAATGATACTGAGGGTATGTTTCTTTTTAAAAGTGAAATCTGTTCTCACCACTGCTTCATCCAGGACTAGCAGAGGCAGCAAACCTTGAGAGACTTTTAAGGGTATGTAAGACTGGTGATAACACTTATTAATGTTGCCATTCTACACCAGCTGAAGCTTCTGAACAGTCTTCTTGGGTAGCCTCACAAAGAAAGCAGTAGAGTAATTCCCACCTGGATACCACACAACCATGCATAACTCTGCCAAGGGCCAGATCTGAGCAAATGTTGCACACAGCGTAGAGAAAAGCAAGCACGTTGGGACTCCAGATCTCTGGAGAATGCAGAAGTGGCCCTCAATTGTGAACCTCATGGTAAACAGGAGGACAAATCCCCAACTTATTAAGTGGAAATGCACCATCGCTGCTCAACTCTAGTTACTTCCCCCTGCCAACTAGTGTCACCTCTGTTTTCTTCTGGATTGAGCCACAGCCAGCTCCCTCTGCGTACCAATCTCATCCAGACACCAAGACGCAACCCTCTATTTTTAATCTGCGTGAGATGTATTCTGGGAGGAATCTTTCTACAGGGGTCCCGGAATTGTAGGTGGATTTCTACTGCTAGTCCCTTTAATTTAGGTTTTTCTCTGCTCACCATTTGATTTGAGGACCTGTTCCTGGCTTTTCTTATCACCACTTCAGAGCGGCTTCCCCAATTGCTAGTCATGAAAGCAGCACTCTGAGCCTATTGAAGGACGTGCTTGTTACCCATCTGAGCACGGGGACAAGGAGGAGGGTATCCATTTGGAGGAAAAGAAGAAAAAGGAAGCAAGATGTGTGGGGGAATGAAAGAACACTTGAGTTTTTACAACTTTAAAACAAGTTTGAGCTATTTTAATATACAATAATAGAACACTGCATGGGGAGATTTTTTTAAAGCATTCAATAAAATGAGGCTAGGAAGTCACTAAACCTTAAAAACCTGAGCCAAAAATGAATTGAAAATACCATGTGAATGTGTTTCTGTGACAGCTAATAGAACCGACAGGATTTTTATGATGACTGTGTATGAGGGAATGTGTCCTTGCCATGTGCGTGGCTTACTTACCCTAGGGAGAAAGGAGAGATTGTATTGAGAATTTGTCCCATAATAAATGATGGAGAAGAACTACTTTGAATAAAATAAGAGGCACTTTCAAACTTTCACAGAAAGCTTGAACCAACCTTGAATGAAACTGTTTTGAAATCATAGAAATATAGGGCTGGAAGAGCACAGAAAGAGTCATCTAAACCCTCCCCCCATGCTGAGGCAGAATTAAGTATACCTAGACTACTTAGGATTACAAGTCAAAATGATCTGGACAAACTGGAGAAATGGTCTGAAGTAAATAGGATGAAATTCAATAAGGACAAATGCAAAGTACTCCACTAAGGAAGGAACAATCAATTTCACTCATACAAAATGGGAAATGACTGCCTAAGAAGGAGTGCTACGGAAAAGGATCTGGGGATCATAGTGGCAGGGCCGGCTCTGGCTTTTTTGCTGCCCCAGGCAAAAAAGCCTCCGGCTGCCCCCCCCCCCCCCGGGGGGGGGGGGGGGCGGCCGGGGCCCTGGGAGGAGGGCGGCGAGCCCCGATGGGGGCTCGGCTCTCCCCCGGCGGCCAGAGCGCCGGGGGCAGGGCGGTGAGCCCCGGCGGGGGCTCGGGTCTCCCCCCGGCGGCCAGAGAGCAGGGTGGCGAGCCCCGGCAGGGGCTCGCTGCTCTCCCCCCGGCGGCTGGGGAGAGGGCAGGGGGGGGAGGGCGGTGAGCCCGGCTGTGGCCCTGCTCTCCCCGGCGGCCGGAGCGCCGCGCCGCCCCCCTCCAGGTGCTGTCCCAAGCACCAGCTTGGTTGCCTGGTGCCTGGAGCCGGCCCTGCATAGTGGACCACAAGCTAAATATGAATCAACAATGTTGCAAAAAATGCAACCATGATTCTGGGATGTATTAGCAGGAGTGTTGTAAGCAATACACAAGAGATAATTCTTCCACTCTACTCCACGCTGATAAGGCCTCAGATGGAGTATTGTGTCCAATTCTGGGCATCACATTTCAGGAAAGATGTGGACAAATTGGAGAAAGTCCAGAGGAGAGCAACACAAATAATTAAAGGTCTTGAAAACATGACCTATGAGGAAAGATTTAAAAAATTGGATTTGTTTAGTCTGGAGAAGAGAAGACTGAGGGGGGACATAACAGTTTTCAAGTACATAAAAGGTTGTTACAAAGAGGAGGAGGGAGAAAAATTGTTCTTGTTAACCTCTGAGGATAAGATAAGAAGCAATGGGCTTAAATTGCAGCAAGGGCAGTTTGGGTTGGACATTTTGAAAAACTTCCTAACTGTCAGGGCGGTTAAGCACTGGAATAAATTGCCCAGGGAGGTTGTAGACTCTCCATTGTTGGAGGTTTTTAAGAGCAGGTTAGACAATCACCTGTCACGGATGGTCTAGATCAGGGGTCGGCAACCTTTCAGAAGTGGTGTGCCAAGTCTTCATTTATTCACTCTAATTTAAGGTTTCGCATGCCAGTAATACATTTTAATGTTTTTAGAAGGCCTCTTTCTATAAGTCTATAATATATAACTAATCTATTGTTTTATGTAAAGTAAATAAGGTTTTTAAAATGTGTAAGAAGCTTCATTTAAAATTAAATTAAAATGCAGAGCCCCCCGGACTGGTGGCCAGGACCCGGGCAGTGTGAATGCCACTGAAAATCAGCTCGCATGCCGCCTTTGGAACGCGTGCCATAGGTTGCTTACCCCTGGTCTAGATAACACTTCATCCTGCCATGAGTACAGGGAATTGGACTAGAAGACCTCTCTAGTCCCTTCCAATCCTATGTTTCTACGATTTTGTGATTTTAGACCACCAATGCTCACAAATGGCCCAAGCAACAGCTACATTTAGTCTCAGCAACAGTCTCAGCCAAAAAAAGAAAAAGTTAACTTCTAAAAAATTAAAAATAACCCTTTATTTTCCAACTTGTGGCTTAGAATAGGAGAGAAAGTGTTGAAAACCCCACCAGAAAGGCCATCCGTATGGTACTTCCAGACATAGGTTGATATGCTCCTTGGGGCAGGGCCCTCGATATTCTGTAAGGTCATTTCTCTGTGATCAACAAATAATACCACAGGATCTCACAAGAAAACTTCTAGCCACCATTTTTAGATCTTAGAGGCCAGGATAAGCAACCAGACACAGAGCTGGTGAATAAAATTTTCACACCCAAATCATCCCTTTTTCCTGACAAAATTCAAAATTTCAATAAAAAAAAATTCATTGAATTTTCAAAATTTGTTCACCAGCTCTATAACATGTCAAAAACCAAATGAAATTTTCAGACATTCATCCTAATTTGATCTGCTGGTGAAAATGCTGAAATGTTTCTGACCAGGCCTATCCAGCCCTTTGCCTAATTTTTTCCAAACTTGAACATCTCAATCCTTTGCATATCACCTCTTGGCTCCCGAGCCACTTTTGGGTGCTCACCACACCAACCCCTCTTGAGTTTCGCCCGTCACTTATATAAGACTGCCTTGCTGTTCTTCATTGATCACTGCAGCTATCCTGTCCAACTGTCTTTAAAATGCTTGGCATCAGATTGTGGCTGGCTCATTTGCAGGTGCATGGGTGGTGGGGGGAATGCAAGGAGAATGTCTGCCGGGGAGAATGGAAGGAGGAGGTGGGGAGAGAGTTGGGTGATGGGCCTCCCCCTTCAGCTCTGTCAGCAGAGCTTGGCTGGGCAGAGTTGAGAACGGGCCGCTTCGGTCCTGAGGTGCTGTAGCGGCTACACTGCTGTGCCCAGGATAGAAGTCTCCAAGAAGAATTCCCACCGAGTCAGGCAGACTGCAGACTTTGTGCTACCCTGCCCCTCCATGGCACATAAAAGCTCCAAGGGCACAATCTAGCCCTTTATGTGAAGTGCTGCTGAAGGATAACATGCTGGTAGTAGTCAACATTTCATTGAGGAGTAACCAGCGGTGCGTAGTCACGGTGATGAGTGACGGAAAACATCCAACAATCTGCTGCTGCTGGTTTTAGGTTGCCTCCTATAGAAGGATTGCAAATGAAGCCTACAATCTGGACTGCAAAGGCTTGTGAGATGCACTGGCTCCATTCTTACAGTGAAGCTCAATTTGAGTTAAAAAGCAGACTTTGAACAGATTTTTTTTTTGTTTTAAATTAGCCTTAAAGAAACCCCCTCCATACATAGCTTGACTCTAATCCTGTGTTTATTTCCTTGATCAGGCCCCCAGGACAGGGCTGCTAAGGGGGCCTGGGGCAAAGCAATTTTGGGGGCCCCTTCCATAAAAAAAAGTTGCAATACTATAGAATACTATATTCTCGTGGGGGGCCCCTGTGGGGCCCAGGGCCTGGGGCAAATTGCCCCACTTGCCCCCCACTCTGGGCAGCCCTGCCCCAGGATACAGGCCTGGCTTCCCCAAAGCCAAAACTTACTCAGCTGTTGCAGTATTCTACATCACTAAAGGTGCAGAGAACAAGGGTGACCAGATGTCCTGATTTTATAGGGACAGTCCCAATTTTTGGGTCTTTTTCTTATATAGGCTCCTATTACACACCCCACTCCTGTCCCGATTTTTCACATTTGCTGTCTGGTCACCCTACAGAGAATGTCTGCATACATTCAGACTGGAAGGAGAAAACATTAGACCTTTATTTTCCTCTGCTTTAGTCTAGCTAGAATGTTAAGACTAGCGATAAAAATTAAGGGAAAAGCGTTTTTAAAAAAGTAGTGAAATAATTAAATATCTATCTGGGGCCAGATTCTGATCTGTTACAGCCATATAAATCCAGAGTGACTCCAGCCAACTAAATGGAGTATAAGAATGAAGTCTTTACTCAAACTCTAATGGCGAACACCGGGGGGAAGTTAGAATTTTTTTCAGGTCAATTTCGACAAGACCAAAGTTTAGTCTGAAATGTGTGTTTAAAAAACGCCTCCAAAATCTACCGGAAAAGTTAGGTATTTCAAAAATATTTTTAAACATTTTAAAGGGAAGAAAGAGGCTTATAATTAATGTCCCTCTCCATCTACTGTTTTTTCTTCCACTTTAAAAACATCTGGACTTTAGTGTTGACAGATAAACTCCTTAATCTCTTTGCTTGTGTTTAAAAAAAAAAGGACTCAAAGTCGTATTTTTCACCTCTGGTCTAGTGGCATCTTAGAAAGAAGCTAAATGAGGGCAAAACATTTGCAAAGGAACCGGTGCAAAGACTTTACTACTGGAGCAACACCTGAATAATCTGAGGATGAATGCCTGAGGATCAACACCCTTTTAAGTCACCTATATCTGTCTTGGCAACTGGCATTGGGTAAAATCCATTCCATCCACAGCGATAGGGTTCTATGCAGGTTGGAGTGCAGAGGGGTTGGGAAGGTAAAATTCACTTCACAAAGTAGGACCAGCAATGGAGCGGCTAGACTGAAGTAACAGCCACAGCCTCTGCGCCAGATGTGCAAGGGGTTTAGACCACTGGATCCTTGAATAGCTGGCTTGCCCCCATCCGTTTTCAGCACTGGCCTTATAACACAGAAGGACTACTCCCCTCGTGTTCCCTCTATGGGATTTAAGCGATACGGAGGACCCTGAGCTGACCCTCAGTGCCATGGGTGAATTTAATCTATTGTTGATAAATCCAACGCTGTTCCATACTCATCAGAACCACTCCTATGATCACTGGGGTTTGAAGAGTGTACGTGAGAGCCTGCCCATTTAAATGAGCTTGTTTTTTTTTAAGGGCTTGTGAATAAAAAGCTTAGATGAACATGAAGCCAATGGCATCTGAGGCTTTTTTAGAAGACTGAATTATGAAATCCGGCATAATTGCATTTGGATCTGTGAAATCCACAATTGCTTGGGGGTTTTAGCCTGTGTTCTAAAATGTTTCTAACATGAAAAACTGCTATTATGGAGAGCTCAGATTTGTTTTAAGATGGATTTTGTTTGGCTAAGCTGCTTTGTGGATGTAACCAACTGCAAAATAGCGGATGAGATGGTGTTGCTCATTGTAAATCTGCCCATTCAAATGACTGGACAGAGCTAGGTAAGGCCCGGATTCTACAAGCTGCTCTGTGCAAGCAGTTCCCCTGTACCCAGGCAGAACCCAAAAGAAGTTGGTGCAGTTTGAGGAACTAGGGCCTAAGGTAGCCAGTGTTGCCAGCTCATCATTTTTGATGCTTTTCTTAAAGCACCAGTTCCTGGAGTCAGGTGAAAAGTTTCTAACCATCATAGTTGCAGAGAATAGCCATCAAATATGAACCCTAAGGGCTAGAGCACCAGAAGGCAAGAACCCCAAATTTATGATTTTTTTATATCTTATGATTTTGGAGGGCAGGAACTTCTGATTTTTGAGTGCTTGGGGTTGGAATTCGGGAGAGCGAGTTAAATAAGGAATGGGAATAGGAAAGGGACTATGCCTGGGGTAAGTAGAGAAAAATTAAGGTTGTCACACCACATCTCAGTTTTCACTGATCTATTCCACAGCCCATAAACAAATAATTGCAACATTTGTTAGTTCAGACAGGACCACCCGGGGGGGGGGGCAAGTGGGGCAATTTGTATTATGAATATAGTATTCTATAGTATTGCAACTTTTTTTTATGGAAGGGGCCCCCGAAATTGCTTTGCCCCAGCCCCCCTGAATCCCCTGGGTGGCCCTGAGTTCAGATGATGTGTCAGGAAGAGGTGGTGACTAGAACTGAGTGAACTGGAAAAGTTCTATTACTTCAGATTCAGCAATGCATGGTGATTGGACCCTGTTTAAGGTCCTTTCATGGTTGCTTTCTGTGAACATTTGCGTGCCAGCATTTTACTAACTCGGGTGCTTGAGAGAGTCACTGGAAATGTTCAGTTGTCCTATTCACATTTCACACTGTTAGTTAAGTGTATCATCCAATCAGGGAGGTGAGTCACTACCCCCATCATTTAAGTAACTTAACCATGAGAGCGTGAATTTTGAATAGTGTCACCAATTTTTTGAACTATTCATGGGGAAAAATATTCTCAGTCTTATGTGAATAATTGTGTGGATTAAGAACTGGTTAACTGACAGAACTTAAAAAGGAGGTGTCAATGGGGAATCGGCACTGTGACTCAAGAACCCCTCAGTGCCAACTGGTGCAAGTGGGTAACAAGAATATCCTGATCTGGTCTGTATGTTCTAGGTCACCAAAGAGGTCTCTCATAAAAGCGTATGTCATTCTGATCCTCATAAACACTTGAAGATGTATGGATGGATGATACTTAAGGAGTTGTGTATCTGTACTGAAAATGTGGTCTTGAAAGTCTGTCACCAACCAAAGAGAAAAACCAATTTTCTCCCAGACAGGAGGTAAGATGTGTATCTCTCGGTGAAAATGCGAATTAAACATTGTAACCCAACACAGTGTAAGCCCCATTTACATAGGAGGACACAGGACAAAAGAAACCATGGGGGTTAGACCGGCTGTGTGCAAAGACAATGGACGTTGGGGGGATATATCTAGGAGGCAAAGAAGGCACCTCCTTTTCCTGCACCTAGGAAATAACTGGGCAATGCGATTACATTCATGAAAACAGGATCACAACCAGGCCTGGCTGAAACACTGCAGAAGACATCTGGGGTGAGAGAAACATCTTTAGACAGAAGGTTAGCCTGTTAACTTCAGTCTCAAGAAAGAGTGTTATACTTGTCTTTTATATGTAACCTGTTGTTTCTTTTATCCCTACTCACTATCTCTTAAATCTTGATATTTGATAATAAATTTGTGGTTGCTTTCAGTATAATTCTCTCTCAGTCCTGTGGTATTAGTGCTGATCCTGAGTTGAACCAAGCAAGCCGGTGTGTATATTTTCCCCTTGGGGACAGCAGACCTGGGAACTCTAAGTCTTCAGTGGAGCAAGGGCTGGACACTACAGGGGAACACTTTGAAGGGGCTCAGGGACTGGGGTGCGCCTATTGTTAACCTGCAAGGCAAAGTTAGGGCTGGCATAGCCCAGAGGAGATGGTTTGGGTGGCTGATAGACCGGTGGTGTCAGGGGACTGATATCCAGCTAAGCACAAGAAAGTGTCACTCTCGTTGGAGGCAGGAGGTAACAAGTTGACTCTCTGTCCTGGGTAAACTGAGAACCATCATAATCACTGAGGTGTGTTCCTATTACAGTCCCACTGGGATCGGTTCCAAGCCTGATACTATTCAATATATTGATCAATGATGTGGAAGTCCATATAGAATCAGTACTGAAAGCATTTTGCAGATGACATAAATTTGGTGGGGTGGTAAATAACGAGGGGGACAGGGGAGTCGGAGCGCTCTGGATCTCTTGGTAAGCTGGGCCCATTCAAGCAAAACGTATGTTAATACAGCCAAATGCAAGGTTATACATCTTGGAACAAGGAATGCAGGCCATACCTACAGAATGGAGGACTGTATTCTGGCAGGCAGTCACTCTGAAAAGGATTTAGGGGTCACGGTGGAGAGGCAATTCAACATGCGCTCCCAGTGCAAAGTGGTGGCAAAACGGGCTAATGCAATCTGTGGATGTATAAGCAGGGGGGTAATGAGTGGGAGTAGGGAGGTGATTTTACCTCTGTGTATAGCATCAGTGAGACTGATTCCGATTGAATCCGTTATGGAGTTTAGCTCTGGCAAGGGCTCTCCTGCCATGGATCAGCCACAACTTAGACAGCTAGATTCTGATCTCATTAAACCCAGAGGAACCCCAATGAAGTTACTATAGATTTATCCTGGTGTGAATGAGATCAGAATCTGGCCCAGAATCTCTGGGGATGGCAAAATAAGTGTATGGCGCTGCATGCAAACTCTGGCCTGTCAGTTGTACTTTCCATCCACGGCTCCTTTTACGCAGCCGTGGAGCCGTTTTTGGATTGCACTAGCAATGAAAAAATAACCGTCGTTTTCAAAACAGAAGAAGTGCAAGGAACAGGGGCTCTCACATACTTGCAGAGAGCTGCTGGCAGCCAGTGCTCTTTCTGCACTTGTAATGACAAATCATATTAATCTTTGTGATTTTCCTTGGCACTCGAGCGTGTGTTTTTACACTTTTGTTGTTGTTATTCCTCTCAGAATAGGGAACAGTTTGTAATCGCTGCTTCAGTTTTTCACCAGTCTCGGGTCCAAAAACAAGGCCGAAGCCAAGGATTAAACAATTTCTTTCACATGGCAGCAAAACCCACACCATTCACAGCATCTTCCAGATCATAAAACTGTTTGCCTACCCACTTCAAAGTGTGACAGAAAGTAACCCTTTGCTTTTGGGAAAGTGACCTGTGGCTAGAACAGCCAGTGATCACCACATTCAGAATGATGCGGTCCTTGGTTCTTCATCTCAGTATCTGTTTCTCATATGTTGCCTCTCTTGTTTACTTATTTCCAGGCTAATTTTGCTCACCATTGTTTTTTGCTAAGTACCCTCACAATCAAGTGTCAAACTGGGGGGAAACCACCCCCCACGTACTCACCTCTAGAGCCCTGCAAATCTGGGGATATCTGTGGACCTTGTTTACGGATCACGTATGGATGCAGATCCAAATTTTGTACCTAGAGCTCTGCAAACCGGCGGATATCTGCTTTATATCCACGGACCGTGTTTACGGATCGCGTACCGGATGCGGATACAAATTTCGTATCTGTCTAGGGCTCTGCTCACCTCCCAAGTTCTGCTCCAAAAACAAGCTCCACCGCTTGACATCATAATGGGATGGCACTCAATGTAGACGGTAAAGCTTTTCACAGTGTGATTGTCGCTCTTGCATGCTTTGATCAGCAGTGAAATAGTTAACAGGGTTGACCTCTAAATTGTCATAATTAGGCGTTGGATTTAACACCCCATTGAAATGAATGGGTTGGCTCACACCTCTCAGAGCTATTATTCCAGGCTTGTCTGCAGACTCAGCATGGGTTCTGCTTGGGTCAACCATATAGTTTTATTTGGAATAATAATTTAGATTGACGTGCACAAGATGGCTTCCCCATAGAACAGTACCAGTTCAGCTAGTTGCCTTGAGCCAACCTAATTTGACCTCTGTCCACCATGGAGTGGAAGTTATTCCCAAACCCTGTGTCATGAACTCCATAGGAGGTTAGAGCATGCAGAGTTAAATGAGCAGTGAATGGTACACTGAGAACCAGCACAGAGACTCTCTATTAACCTATGGCAGGAAATCTAGACTGAGTCAGCTCATGTATCAATGCTGGCATTTGGGAATGACTTATAGATGACTACTTATGCTCACTGGAGATCCCATAATGCCTCTCACAAAATTAGGAGCATCTGAATCAAATACCATAGTGGATATTTTAATTTCTAAAAATGCACCCAACGCTTGCCTTCACGCAATGCACAGTCAACCTGTGGAACTCATTGCCATGGGATGTTATGAAGGTCAAAAGTATAACTGAGTTCAAAAGAGAATTAGATAAGTTCATGGCATCTAAGTCCATTAATGGCTATTAGCCAAGATGGTCAGGGATGCAACCCCATGCTCCGTGTGTCCCTAAACCTCCAAGTGCCAGAAGCTGGGACTGGCTGACAGGGGATGGATGTCTCAAAATTGCCTTGTTCTGCTCATTCCCTCTGAAGCATCTGGCACTGGCCACTGTCAGAAGACAGGATACTGGGTTCGATGGACCATTGGTCTCACCCAGTATGGCCGTTCTTATGTTTCTGGGTGCATGTAAACAATTTTCTTTTAAAAAGTATGAAATTAGTTTACAAATGTCAATTAATATGCTCAAAAAATATACCCAAAGCCATAAATCTGGCTAACCATCACCCTCTTAGGCAAAAGCCTCAGTGAACTTTGGCCTTTACCCTATATCATGAACGTCAACAATATTAGGCTGTAACAAAAGAAGCAAATGCCAGCGTGGCAAAGCCCTTCACTGAAAATGTCCTGGCTATAGTCCCCAGATGTTCAGACCTAGGAACTATTTAGCGAGAGATCATCAGCTGATCTCAACTGCCATGGGGGCACACAGGGAGAAAGGAGAATTCCCATGTAGCCAGGATCCGAACCTTTACAGTCTCAACATCATGAATTGAAACCAACAGGGAGCAGTGCTGTAATATGCACCTAGTGGCCTGCACTGCTTATCAAGTAGATGGCTATTGCTTGTAACAATCCAATTGGGAGGTCACAAAGTGGCATGCAGGGCAGATCCTCAGCTGCTCTACGTCATCATGGATCCAGTGACTTGATAACTGCCATTCCAACCGAGAGAAACTGTTGCAATACTTGCACTAACCGTAAATGAAATAAAGGCACTTCTGGCTATTTTAGAGGTAGGAATTACTGAAAAAGCACGCAAAATCCCCCCACTCCCACCCCAGAGCCAAGAGGTCTGGATAAAGTTCAAATTAACATCCCACGATTTGGGAGGTTTGCCAAAATGACCAGGCATTTGGAGGTTCCTAGTTACAATCATTCCCTGCGTGGCTGTACTGAGTGGGAAGCATCTAAATTAGAAATAAATTATTGCCAGTAAAAACCCACACACACTGCAGAGCTTGCATGGGAAATGACACTCCCTTATAGTGCTCCCTTGCTACGCTAAACCCCATTCTGTTGGCCATTCATTTCCTCCTCCCTGACTAATATGAGATATATATGGCCAAGGGAAGAAATAAGCCATGAGCACAGGCAGCATATATATATATATAAAATTAGACTTATATATATATATATAAATAGACTTTTGCAAAGGTTTTCAGATTTCCCCTCCAAGCTACAGACTACTTGAATCAGTGACCACAAACATTTGGCCCTTTCCCACCAACCATAGTCTCTTCTTGATCTTGTCTTTGTCTCTGCAGATTAATATTGTCACTATTAAAAAGGTCAGCGTCCAAATACTACATCCCAAATTGTGGGCTTTTGGGCAGCCCGGCAACCAGTGATTAATGACAAGTCTTTCTCTTTAGCATTGCTTTGAATAGAACCAACGTAATCCCACCCCATGTGGACGGGGCTAATGCTTTTGATTCCTGTTTTGCGACAGCTCAACGGTCACAACTCGGCTTTACACACGACTCCATTGAAAGAGAAAATTAAACCAGGGCCTTTCCCCTCCCCAGCCCATGTGTTTCTCTAATCAATGTTATTTCAAAACTTCATTGAGAGCGTTGGCCAAAAGAAGCCTGCTCTTGTGTCACATGACCGGTTGAGTGCAGTGGTTTACTTAAGCCAGGTTTTGCTTTTGTAAACTTTTTAAGGATATCGGATGAAACGGGAAACATGAACCAAACATTTTTCGGAAATGTTTTCACTCAGAACACACTGGATGTGTAATGACCTGATTCAATAGAGAAACATGTATTCTTTATCCCCCGACAAGCACCTGTATAAGACAAAGTTCAATTGGATAGATATGTACTTTCTCATCTTGCTGGCTCATGTTGTTTCAATTACTTCATCACTATAAAGCCAGATTGAAAAACCTCGCCAAGGAAAAGAACAGGAAAGCAATCTATATTTCTGTGGTTTAAGAAGTAGAGCAAACCCAGAACATATGAAATATTCCCATACATGTAATGGTTCAGAAAAGACAAATTTGGAATTCTGTAAGGTGTGAATTTCCAAATTTAAACCCTAGTTATTTATGAGCGATAAGGAAAACAGAATCTCTGGACTTCAAGTTAATGTGAACATCTTAATGGCTGATTAAAAAAAATTTTTTTGTTTTAGAATTTTTTTTGTATCCAGATCCCCATGTTTCCAACTCTCATAACTTTTGTCACGACTATTGTGATTTTTGGTGGTTTTCTTAAAGCCCCAGCGCCTGGAATTATGTGGCTACATGGGAATCTCAGTTTTCATTATTTAAAAAAAAAGTTTCTAGCCTTCATGGTTTGTGGAGAAACACTGGAAAAACGTAAACTCTAAGGGATCAAAACCAGGAGACCAATAATCTCATGATTTGAAGGGGCCAGACTCGTTATCTTTTTTTGAATATTTTTATTAAGGCAAAGTTACAATAAAATATTAACATACTACATTGTACATTACTTATTAGTTATTCAGGATCAGGTTAATATTCAAAGAACCTGGCTAAAGAATCTGGTTGGCTGGGTGAACTTTCTCCACTGAAAAGGGTGATCAAATTTCTAAATACCTAGCCTCTTTTTGGCACTGGTTGTGTACATATTTGATGTGAATGCTTTTCCATTACAAGACAGTCCATATTTTACTATACCACAATTCCATAGGAGAAGGCAAAATTTTCAAATTATGCGCAATACACAGTCTTGCTGCTAGCAATAAAAAAAACAATTAATTTGTCATTCTGTTTAAAATGTACATTTTTTTATTGGAGCATTAAGTAAGCAGGTCAGAGGATCTCTAGGAAGCTGGTATTCTGTCATAAGATGAATCTCTTTAATAATTTCCTCCCCAAACCATCTAATTCCTAGACACAACCATCACATGTGCAAATATATTCCCCTTTCCTCACAGCCTCTCCAACAGACCACCTCCCTAGTAGTAAAAATATGATGGATCTTAATGAGTCAAATGCCATTTATACAGTAATTTTGTAACAGTTTTGTTGAGCAACATGTATATCCTCTTTCCCAAATAGAGACCAACTCATGCTGATCAATTTGTCCAAATACCTCCCTGATCTTTTCATCTGGGTTGTTTTCTTATCAACATCTTTTTCAATCAAAATTGTATATATCTTAGAAATTAAATCTTTTCTCGCTTGCTCCTGGGTCAGTGCCTCAAATGTGGCTATAAGTCTAGCTAGAGCCATCTTGTATCCAGATTTCACAATAAAATGTTTGACTTGTAAATACTGAAAATATGGGATCTTTATTATTACATATCTCTTGGTATGATTTCAAATCAGGACCCAGGAACAGTTGTCCAAACTGAGTAATCTCAGCTCTTACCCATAACAAATAGTCACTTGGATATTTCCTAGGGATGAATTCCTGATTATTAATGACAGTAGCTGAGGGAGAGGGCCTCTGTGACAGGAATCAAAACAATTTGTCTAAAGCTGCTAAAGTGGTCTAGATGAATGGGTGATTTTTTATTTTATTTTTGGTGACCTAAATTTCTTTTTCACCCAACAACTCCTATAAATAGCTATATTTGGGCTCCCGTCTTGTTCAAGTTTTACCCAGTGTCTGATGGTCGATTGTAAACCCACTGATCACATCTTTTAATTGCAATGAATATCAATAATAAGCCAAATTAGAGAAAGCTAATCCACCCCACTTTGTAGGCTTCAACAGAACTTTAGAACTCACCCTTTGTCTTTTAGGTTTCCATTTGGGTTGCCAACCTTCCAGGATTGTCCTTGAGTCTCTGGGAATTGAAGATTAATCTTTAATTAAAGATTATGTCATGTGATGAAGCCTTCAGGAATACGTCCAACCAAAATTGGCAACCCCCGTTTCCATATGAATTTTAGTAGCACAGCCCGCCATGCTTTTAATGTTATGTCAGGGATGCACTGAAACAAAAATAATATCTTTGGGTGACATTCATCTCTACCAAGGTTGCCCTACCTAGCCAAGAAATTTCATATTTGTTCCATTCCTCTTTTTTCCACAGTAGAGGGTAATTAGCCTTAAAAAGATTTTTGTTTCTTCACAATATTTATTCCTAAATATTTTAAAGATTCCTTTACTTACTTAAATTTATATAGGTGACAGCAGTTTGTTTTGACCTTTCCAGGAATATTAATTCCTAAAATTTCAGATTTATTGTAGTTTATTTTGAAGCCTGATACCTGCTCAAATACCAAAGTCAATTGTTCTATAATTTTTAACGAGGCGTCTGGCTCCTGCCAATATAACAAGGCATCGTCAGCATACAAAACTATTTTGTGTTCTAATCCAGAAGATATTTTGATGCCTTTTACTGTAGGGCTTTTTCTCACATTTATTGCAAATGGCTACATTGCCAAAGCAAGTGGGGTTGTTGCCTGATTTTTTAGGGGTTAATATTATTATATAGGTTCGCCGATTGATTTGACCAGGAGATAATAAGATTCTTGTCCTGGAATCAGGGTAAACAGAATTAAATATAGTGAGATCAATCTCTGGTAAGGACCCTTGGGGTGTATGGCAACAACACTCTCACAGTGAGGACAAAACACAGCCTTGGAAACTTTTATTAAAATAAGTGAAAAAGCTACAAGACCTCCAAACCACAGAATGAAAAGGGAATAATATGGTATTGGAGGGACCTATGGTATTCTTTACAGAAACTCCTAGATTAGCATACTCACACCCTTCCTTGAGACCTGGTGGTAAGAGACAAAGGGCCAGCCTCAGCTCTGGCATGCCAAATGAGTCCAATGGTCCAGGGTCCTCAATGCCTGAGATTGATAGTGAATAATAGAGCTGAAGGGTCAAATGTTGAGTAGCTAGGTTAACAATAGAGAGCAAAGTAACTCAAAAGCTGAAGAAGAAGAAGAAAAGCTCCCTCGACATGGTGGTTTGCCCTCTTATAGTGCCTGAGGACTATCCTGACTATTCATGCTAATGCCCAACTTTCCATGTCCAAATCTAGCTTCCTCGCCCACATAATATTGGAGTGCACTTATTCTATTGGCTAGCATAGCCATGCATATTAATACCAATTAGCTCATTCTCAAACCCACCACTTCTTGCCCGAACTGATTTACAGTTGTTATTTCCACATTCCTGAGGTCTCTGTCAAGTTCCAACTTTCTTACGTAAACATGTCTAGTTCCTCAAAATCTAAAAGGGTGATGGTTAGGCCATGTATCTATGCCAAAGGTCACAAGCCTACTTAACAATACCTCTGCTAACTTGATTAAGCTAATCACACAGGACAGGATACAGGCCTGTAGGTTCCTTGCATTACAGCCAAACATAATAAAGTAATCCAATACAAAATACAAGCAAAATCTAATAAACCAGACAAGCAAACCAGTAAATAACGGCAGGATAATTATAAAGCAGGCCAGCAGGCTAGCCCTATGAGCTACATGTGATAAGGGGCAACCCGGTCTCGTATCCCTAGTCAAATTAAAAGAAGGGGATTGATGACCATTAACCAAAGCAGACTCTTGAGGATGAGTATACAGGGCCAATATGCAAGTAGAAAACTGATTTCCAAATCCATAGGTGCCAACTTCCTCTTTACCCAGGGGGGTGCCCCCTGCCCCAGGCCCCGCCCCCACTCCATCTCTTCCCCCAAGCTCCCACCCCACCTCTTCCTACCTTCGCTCTGCCCCCGCCCCACCCCACCTCTTCCCCCAAAGCCACACCCCACCTCTTCCCTGCCTCTTTCAGCCCCCTCCCCTGAGCACATCCCATCCCTGCTCCTCCCCCTCCTTCCCAGCGCCTCCTGCATGCCGTGGGACAGCTGATCCATTGGGGGTGGGAGGCGCTGGGAAGGAGGGGGAGAAGTTGACCAGCAGGGCTACTGGCGGGGGTGTGTGTGTGTGTAAGGCACTGGGGGTGTGGGGGGGAAGCTTGGATGCCAGTGGGTGCTAAACACCCGCTAATTTTTTTTCATGGGTGCTCCAGCCCTGGAGCACCCATGGAGTTGGCACCTATCTGTCTGAGATACTCCCACTGTAGTCGGTTGAAGGCTTTCTCTGTTTCCCAAGAAAGCAGCACACAGGACAGAATCTCTAGAATTAACATTATAGATGAAATTCAGCGTTTTTCTGATCCTATCAGATCGATACCTGCTAGCAACAAACCCAGACTGATCAGAGTGAACATATTTGGGCAAGATGACACTCAGTTTGCTAACACCTTGGCATACATTTTAGCATCCACATTAATTAAAGAAAGAGTTCTGTGTTCTGCACAGGTAGTAAGATCTTTTCCTTCTTTAGGAATGACGACAATTTTTGCCTCGTTCATGAATGTGGAATCTTGTTCCTCTGCAATATACCAGTAAACAATTCATTTAAAATAGGGACCAACACTTGCGTTAGAGCTCCCCAGAAAACCCATCAGGACCTGGAACTTTATTGGATTTGAAATTCCCAATTACAACTTCAACTTCTACAGCAATTTCCCAGTTAAGAGCTGCCACATCCTCCTCCGAGTACTGAGGTAGCTATACGTTCAGAATGTGAATGTTTTGAAATACACAACATATGGAAAAAAGTTAGCAAAACTTTCGGAGATCTGACTGATTTATCCTGTTTCTTTTTTAATTTTCTAGCTAAAAGTCTCTCAGCTTTATTGCCCTTTTACATAATATTGTTGTTTAACATATCTAAGTGTTTGCCCAGCCTGACCTGTTTATAACAGATTCATCTTCCCTAATTATTTCCTTATACCCTTTTAGATCCTGTAGATTTAGGTCTACTTTCCAAAAAAGTTATTTAACTGCACTCTCTTGTTCAAGAGCTCTTATATTTTTGAGGTCTGACTTATTTATGAGGACCCCCCTCGTTACCACCCTTCCAACACTTTTCCCTTCATAGGCGGTGAGTATAAGAGGCCAGGGGGGCTAAGCCTTTGGAGTGCGCTGCCACTGAAAGGGGGGTGCTCTGCCCTGAGGCCCTGCTCCCATTCGTCTTCTTCCCTGAGGCTCCGCCTCCTCCCATCCCGCTCTGCCCACATAGGAGTCTTGCGGGAGGGGGTGAAGAGGTGCGTGCGGAAGGGGCCGGGGGAGGAGGCAAAGAGGCACACGTGGGAGGGGGTGAAGAGGCACGCGCGATGGGCCGGGGTTGGAGCATGGGCAGGGTTTCGGGGGAGGAGGCTGGGAGCAGGGGCGGGCCTAGGGGCGGGGGCACAGTCCAGGCGAACGCAGCCCCCCCCAAATGAGAGTCACGTGCTGCCCATGGATCCCTTCCTTTTTTTCTTCTATATATTTCTGAAAATTTCCATCCAGCTATTGAATTCTAAGTGGGTCATACAACACAGCTCTATTCAAATGTGTGACCCTTTGGTTTTCTACCGAGTGCTAGTCTTTTAATCTAATATATGCAGGGCATGATCAGACCAAGTTATAACTTCGAGATTAGTTTTTTGTTGTTGACCAAATTAGCCAAGGTCCTAGAAGCAAAAATCAGGCCAATCCTTAAATAAGATCCATGAGTAGCAGAAAAATGTGTGTGGTCTCTTACATCCGGATTCATCTCCCACCAGACCCTCATTTTTAAAGTGATACAACAAATTTGCACTTGCTCCTTCTGATTATCCTCTGTGTACATTAGTTAAACCAAAGTGGGATTAAGCACCTTGCTAGAATCCCTCTTTAGAATAATATCCTGTTCCCTAAAACTTAAGTCCCTAAAAACTGATCAAAAAAAGAAGCTTGCCCTTGCTTGGGAGCATATAGAATTATAGAGTGGATCTACCCTGGGAATTGACATCGGCAAAGCTACATCTTTCAGGGGTGTGAAAAATACACTATGCTGACCTAACCCTGGTTTAAACAAATTTTGAACAGCTGGGGTTGGTATTACTGAGACAGTGAGAAGGAGTGGCCAGTTTAATATGAAGCTGTTTTGCATTTGTGTAGAAGGTGGCAAGGAAAGAGGGCAAAGGGTTATTTTCTCAAAGAGAAAAGAAGGGATTAAAATATCCAGATGCAGGGAGGTTTCTCTAAATCAGTGGTTCTCAAACTTTTTTTTTTTTCATGGACCACTTGAAAATTGCGGAGGGTCTCGGCGACCACTTAATGATCTTTCCAAATGTTGTTTGTACCGTTAGCTAACTATTGTAAAGTGCTTTGGATAAAAGCGCTATATAAAAAAACCCAATAATAATTAACATTTTTTTGTTCTACAAATAAAAGCACACAACTCATATTTTAATATCAGTAGTCTTACCTTCCTAATGCAATGGATGTGCCCTCTCTCCCCCACTGCAGCAGCCCCCGAGCTGGGGCTGGGAAGGAGGGGGGTCTCTCCCCTGCCACAGCAGCCCTGGAGCTAGGGAAAGTCACCTTTTTCTCTGGCTGCTGCAGTCCTTCACATCCCAAATTCCCACTGCCCCCTCCCATCTACCCCCTATTCCCCCCAAGGTCACCCTACATGTGCGTCTTCTCCAGGTCCAGGCACCTAATTAGTGTTGCCACGCCTGCGCGGCTCCACTCATTGCCACGCCTGCACGGCTCCACTCATTACGGGGGTGGCCCTTCATTCCAGGGCTGCCCAGAGGATTCAGGGGGCCTGGGGCAAAGCGGGGGGAGCGGACATAAAAGAAGGCGCCACCCGCTGCGGCGCTTGTACTCACCGGGCGGCGCTCCAAGTCTTCGGCGGCGGGTCCTTCACTGGCTCCAGGTCTTCCGCGGCACTGAAGGACCCCCCGCTGCCGAAGTGCCATCGAAGTCCCGGAGCGCTGCCGGGTGAGTAAAAATTAAAAAGGCGCCTCTAGCCAGGAAAGGGATTCTTGGCCAGGGCTCGTGGGGCCCCTGTGGAGCCCCGGGGCCTGGGGCAAATTGCCCCACTTGCCCCCCCCGGGCAGCCCTGCTTCATTCTCTCATGTGCAGCTGCCCAGGTGTGCACCTTAGAGGGAACTATCTGCAGACCCCCTGAATGGAGCTCGCGGAGTACAGTTTGAGAACCTCTGCTTTAAAACATCTTCAAAGCTGCTCCACACAGGCAGACTTTCCTTGACTTCAGTGGGACTCAGCTTCATCTGAAGGCTCCACCCATGGGGAAAATCATGAAAGATAAGGGAGTGGCTACTTCTTCCAGGACATATTGGGGTAAGGTTAAGATCTGTATCAGGATTAAAAGCAAGGAATGATTTAGATCAGTGGTCCCCAATCTTTTTGTGGCCAGTAGCACATTCATGTTTTCAGAAGAGTGTGGCAGGCGCCAACAATTTTTCAAGGCTTATTTTGTATTTGTACATTAAATAATATGAAAAACATCATATTTAATATTACATAATATATGAATCCAGAGAGAAGCCGGAGAGAAGCCGGGAGGACAGAGAACACTGGTGCCCGCACCCCGGAGTACTCTGTCCCCAGCAGGCGCGGGGCCCCGGCTCAGTTCTGGAATAGCCTTCCAAGGGGAGTAGTGGGGGCAAAAGACATATCTGGCTTCAAGACTAAGCTTGATAAGTTTATGGAGGGGATGGTATAATGGGATAGCCTAATTTTGGCAATTAATTCGTCTTTGACTACTAGCGGTAAATATGCCCAATGGCTTGTGATGGGATGTTAGATGGGGTGGGATCTGAGTTACTACAGAGAATTCTTTCCTGGGTGTCTGATTGGTGAGTCTTGCCCACATGCTTAAGGTTTAGCTGATCGCCATATTTGGGGTTGGGAAGGAATTTTCCTCCAGGGCAGATTGGCAGAAACTCTGGGGGTTTTTCGCCTTCCTCTGCAGCGTGGGGCACGGGTCACTTGCTGGAAGATTCTCTGCACCTTGAAGTCTTTAAACCATGATTTGAGGACTTCAATGGCTCAGACACAGGTTTGTTACAGGAGTGGGTGGGTGAGATTCTGTGGCCTGCATTGTGCAGGAGGTCAGACTAGATGATCATAATGGTCCCTTCTGACCTTAAAATCTATGATTCTATGATTCTCTCCCCTGCTGGGCACTAGGCAGCCCTGCACCTGCCGGGGACCGAGAACACCAGTGCCTGCAGCCCCGGAGTTCTCTGTCCCCGTCAGGCGCGGGGACGCGGCTTCTCTCTCCTGCTGGGCACTAGGCGGGCGCACATAAATGCCCCGGCAGGCGCCATGGCGCCCGTGGGCACTGCGTTGGGGACCACTGATTTACATACAAAGAGTATGTGGGAAAGGTGAAATTATGTCCCTTTGGGTGAATTTCCACATACCACTGGGCTGGACTTTGTACATCAATGACTCAAATATTTTGTTTGCACATTTCCTAACCACCATTGATGGGTCTGCTAATTTGGGGTTATTCCCATAAATTTGCTCAAAAGTATCATGAGCCCAGATGAATCTCACCCTGGAACCAATTGTTTGTCTTTGCTCAGAAGTCTCTCCCTTTCATTTGATATTTACATCATGTTTTGACAGCCTTTATTTTTTCCTCCTGTCTCTGACTGTTAAACAAACACCATCGAAATGGAAAAGTCCTGTGAGATCAGTTAGTCCCACCTCCTGGCCAAGCAGGATTGTTCCTTACAATGACTTGTCCAGCTTTCAGTAATGCAAGAGATGGGGCTTCCCAACAATGTGTGCAGTATTTTTCCTTCAATCAACTGTTAAAAAAGAACAACTCCTCTGTTTCCTTCTTGCCTGCAAAGCACCTCTCCTGAGGGACAAAGCAAGCCAGTTCACTGCTGGACTGCTCTGACTCCACATCTCCGGGTCCAGCCTTCACTTATCTCAGCATTCTGGTAAAAAACCAAGACGGCCAGTTTTGAATCAAACAGTGATTCAAGAACACAGACATTGAATAGCAGAGTCTTGTGTGGCACTTCTGAGAGGCACAATAAAGAAGGTGAAGGCCAATGCCAGAGTGAGCTTGAGGGGAAGGCAAAGATGGGTTCTGTTCTATTCTGATTCTTACAACACAGCCCTCTCCATCATTTCTGAGCACCTTCCAGGATCAGGACATAAAATAAATCTAATATCTATGAATTATGGTTCTTCTTTTTTCCTTATATGCTTGGTGGAAACTGTATATGTAGACTGCCTCATTACCCTCCCTCTTCCTTTCTTTGCTTGTTTTCAGTAAGCTAAGCTGCTCTGGTGGTGTTCTTAAGGGGAGGTAAGATTGAAGAAGTGTGCCTTGCAGTTGAACTGGAGCATGGTGAGGTGGTGTATCTAATCTAATCTGTTCCTGTGCATCTAATCTATCTACCCACGAATACTACGTTCATCACTATAGCATTTGAGCCGATGGAAGAGAGTAGAAACCAAGAAGAATTCTGAGCAGATCTGCTTCTAATTCTGAGTGCGTCTTTGTGGTAAAGTCTGTGACAGGGGATGCTGGTAAATAGGTTATACCGAGCAGGAGAAAACCCCAAAACCAAAACATGGGAACAAGTCACATGTGAGTGATCATCATGCTCGCTAATCAGCAACTGGGCCCTCAAAGACCAGCAGCAATACAAGCAGGGTGGCAGCTTTTTCAAGTGGATCAAGACAGACTGGTTAAATACCCTGTTAGGCAAAGTCACACTGGTCCTGATACAAATCCCACTGCAGTCAATGAATGGGAATCTTTGCATTGACTTCAATGGGTTTTGAAGGAGACCCATGGAGTTGTAAGCTCTTTGAGGCAGGAAACTCTCTCACTATGGGTTTGTATAGTTCCTAACCCTATAGGGGCCCAATCATGCTGTGTCTTCTAAGCACTGTGATGGTATGAATAACAAAGGGCCAACTGAAGAGCGCGAGAGATTGACAAGGATGGTCCTGCTGAATTGCCTTTTAGAAGACACACAACAGGCTCCAGGAGGGCAGAAAAAACACAAACCCAGGGCCAGCAGGCTTGATTCTCATTCACACTAAGGCTCCTAGACATCCCTCTGGCAGTGTAAAGGAGCCTGAAAGTGGGTATAAACAGGGGCGCTGGAACAATTTATATGGGGAGAGGGTGGTGCTGGGAGCCATTGAACCCAACTGTAAACCCTGTATATAATGGAAATCACTTCAAGCCAGGGGGTGCGGCAACACCCCTAGTTCCAGCACCTATGGGTATAATTGTAATTTAAGGCTAATTTGATGCCCTTTTATATTGTCTGAATGCTGTAAAGGGGCCTTAATGTAAATGAGAATCAGGCCCATAGCAAGACAAAGCAGTCATTTGAGTCCTGGAAGTGCTGAAGTCATCTTCCCAGTTCTTCCACCCCTCCCAGTCCCTTCCCCATATTGACGGGGGCACCTGTAAAAGCAAAAATGGTGTGCAACACAGGAGACCCTGGCCGAAGTCCTCGCTCCATTGAAATCAATGGCAAAACTCCCATTGACATCACGGGGTCAGGGATTTTGCTCCCAAGTATCTAGACCAAGAATAACTGGCTTTCACAATCCTACCAATCACGAAAAGCACATAGACGTTGCAAAGCATCCAGCTGCACAAACTTGGCCCAAGAGCTTTGCACATCAGATGCCACGTGAACAGATGCCAACGTGGCCTGTGGCTTCTTTCTGATCACCTCTTCCTCACGCTTTGGCAGCCGCAGATCCTTATTTCAGTGCAGGTGTATATGTGAGCCTGTGATTCATTTCTCAATACCCATCATCAGGAAAGGCTACAGGATGCAAAGATGGAAGAGTGGTTTCATGGTTTATTTGATTTAGAGGTACTCATGCTGCCCTGTTTGCTATAAAACAGACCCACAGCAGCCCCTTTCACGCCCTTTGTGCACTCTTTTTGTGCACCTGCTTCCCATATCAGCCACACACCTACAGTAGCTATCGAGTCAGCCCACTGCGTTGCAGCCATTTTAATCCTCTCTACTGCATGGGGCAATTTTTCAACTTTGCTAGCTCTTCGCCTGGCAAGTTCTAAAGCAGGTATCAACGGGAAATACTCTGCTCTGTGCTTTCACAGCTTTGAAAAAGAACACATTGTGGTCAGCTTACTGTAGGAGTTTTGGAGCGTGGCTCTCCCCGAAGTCTCTGGAGCTTGTATGTGCTGGATCAGACAATGGTGCCAATCACTGGCTCTACCCACACACTACAGTGCTTTGTACTTTGTATAAACTTTCTTATCAGTGACTTCCTGCCTCATAAGCACGGTATGAAAAATTAGTCTTGGCATGAAAGATCTGTGGACGCTTTGTCTGTTCTGTATCAAGGTTAGAGCGCTCCTGACCCAACTTCTGGCTGCAGTTCATTGGAACTCTGTGTATGTTATATGGTTTAAAGACTTCTGGAACAACGAAAAGCTGTACAAAGCTGTGATGAAATGTACAAAAGAGGCCGGGCGGATAGTACCCTTTATCCCAGACATTGGGATCTTTTTGCCTAGACTCCAGCTGTCTTCTGCTGTCTGCACTGCCTCATCTCTGTGTGAAACAATGGTGAGACGGATCAACATAATATGATCAAGTCACTGAGTCAGACCTCTTGTCGTACCCCAACCTTTAGGAACCCGCTGGCTGTTGGACCTAAACATACAAATGTTGACTGGGGGAAATCAGGTTCACTTATGGAAGGTTTAATTCGAGCTTTTTGAAAAATAGCCCATACTCAGTTGTTATAGTAAATTACTGAAATTCTGCTTTTAGACAGAAGTGACTCTATTTTAAAGAAATATTTTGGAATTCCATATTTATTCTCTCACTGGCAAACAAGCAGATCAAATTTCCTCAGCTCACTACTCATGGTGATTTCTGTGCATTTCTGATGGGGCAAATGCAGCCCAGACTCTAAACAATCTGTGTTCATTCTGTCTCGCATCATCGATGAGGTGGAGTGTTGGATTTCTAAACCTCTTCTATCAAACTTTCTCAAAGTATGGATTCAGATCCAGAGTTTGTGGCTTAGTTCTATTTCTCTGAATAAGCCCAGACTGGAACCCCCATCCACAGCTTGCTTAAGTTTTCAATCCAGATCTGAATCTGAGCCCATCTCTAATCATCGTCACCAGCAATAGAGACGGTGCAGTTAGAACTTTCCTGGGGATGTTGTCTAGAGGCAGGATGATGTGAGGTAAAAAGGAATGTGGCTTGCTTTCCCGTACCTGGCGCTACTGAACTAGCTGTAAGCAGAAAGGACTCAAAGATATATGGGAAACTGATATGTTCAGTAAGAAACTGGCATTTTCTTATAGTCACCTCTCTGACCATAACAGCAATCTAATCAAATATTTACTCTTTGGCAATCAACAACTTGCCTTTAGACCTGGGCTTTTCATGCTTATTGTCCCGAGGAAAGTAAAAAATGACTAGAAGTTGTGTTTGATTCAAAACTCCACATCCAAACCCCTGTGAACTTTGTGGAAGTTTGATAGGTGACCAGATAGCAAGTATGAAAAATTGGGATGGGGTGGGGGTAATAGGCGCCTATATGAGGCAAAGCCCCAAATATTGGGACTGTCCATATAAAATCAGGACATCTGGTCACCCTAAGTTTGGTCCCAATTTCGGAACTGACTTTTGTGTCCCATCTCTGAATGACACTAAACCAAACTTCATGATCAGAATATCGCAGAACTTTGCTTCTTCTTGACAAATGACATATAACAAGAAGTTATCAACCAGTGAGTGGTTTGGTATTTTAAGTTACCTCTACAAATGAAAGTAACCAGCACCAACTGAGCAGGCTGCAAAGGGATTAATGGCTGTTTAGCAAATCAATCTCAGTCAGTGGTTGCAAAGGGATGTTTTTCTAACCTTCTACCATTTAGGACTGGAGTTCCACAAGGGTCACTGATGGGGCACTTGCCAGCCACAGTGTTTATCATCAATGATTTTTCAAAACAGCGTTAAAATCCTCTTCATCATGAAGATACAATGAAACTTTTGTTCCATCCAGTTGGCGGCATTAGTGGGAGAAGGCGTTACACATGTTCCCTCAGCGTATTTCCTACCGTAATCTTGTGTGGTCTTTGCTTATTTGTGTTGTCACATTTTCAGTTACCTTTGATAGTTCTTTATGTATTTTTATTGTTCTTTATTAGTTAATAAAGTATCTGAATGCCAAAAAAGGTTCCCTTTAAACCTATGTAAAAGACCCTGGAAAGCAATGGAAATGAGGTACGGAGGAGTTGAAGGAATAATAACGTTGTGCTTCCCTACTTTTCTCTCTTCCGATGATCCTAAAGAGCTTTAAAAATGTCAAGGAAGCCTCAGAGCACACAGGTGAGATAAGACACAGCCATGGCTTACGTGTACATATCTATATGGATTTACCAGGCTAAGTCATGTAATGGCTGGTGGCTGTCACCTCCAGATTGCTGACCAGGACTTTGGGACAATCCAAAAAGAGACTGCTGCCAGAGAATCCATCATGGATTTTACACTGAGCCTGATGCACAGTGGGAGACAGGACATTAGGTGTGTTAAAGTCAATGGAGCTACACTTATACACACCAGCAGTGAGGGGATGGTCCAAGTGTAAATCAGTGTGAGAGGAGAAGTCCCCAGAGTAAACTGGGATGGGCCCCTCCTGAGTCCAGAAGTCTGTCAGTCTCAGAACATTTCCTTTGGGCCACTGATGGAATAAATCACTCAGGGGAGCTCTGGCCACTGTTCCTGCACCCCCCCCCCCCCCCATAAACCTTTTCTCCAATTTGAGCTCTCCACAAACTAAACCACCCCCACCAAGAAAAACCCAAGCCCCCCCCCCCCCCCCCGCAAAATCCTGGCCCTGATTCTCGAGTGCACACATTGCATGCTCGATTCTACGCAGCGCCAATGGAGTTGCACTGGTGGAAACCTGATGCAGTAGAGTAGAGAATCAGACCCATGTCTACAGAATGCTGCCGTGTGTGTGTATCCTCTGCCTATGTTGTCAGCTGTGGTGATCCCCTGGCTCCTGGGTTGTACTGGACGTATCACTCTCACTTTACCCTCTTTGCGGGACGGACTGAGGCATCTTTTCTTTTGCAGCAGGACTAGCAATGATCTTCACTTTAAAGAATACAAGCTAAACTTTTCAGGCTGTGAAAGTGCTGCACATGAGGCTCCTGCTTCAGATTATGCAGATGGTGCCACCTTGGATGTGTTTGCTGTTAAGCTGGCTTGTAGAAGAGCAGAGTCTTCTCTGCTCCTAAATGCCCCCTAAAGTTTTGATTGAGATCCAGAACCTGAACTTGGCAGAGGCCTCCGACACTTGTCATGGTCTGACAGGAAACCCAGGACCAGTGAGACACCACCAGGCTTTGGGGAAGTTTGGATCAAGATCTAAGCTTTGCATCTGGGGGCCTATCTCATCATTTAACTCTTTTATCTGCAGCCTGAAAGCGCAGTTATAGTCAGAATAGCGACTGCTCAATATCAGCTTTTTATTCAGCTTTCCTACCCCCCATGGGTCTTCCAGTCTCGACAAACAAATTTCTCGGAGTCACAGAGAGAGACTGACCAACCGAAACAGGAAACTCCAAGTGTTGTTGTTATTGTTCAGAGGTAGCTGCACACAGCTACCATGAAACTGCTTCAAGGCACTGCAATACTGCCTGGCTCTGAGAGCAGACCATGTAGAACTCATGCTCTCCCTGTTGAAGTTTACATTTCAGGGCTGATGGTTCAAGGCGTGTAATGTGGGAACATGCAGAGCGCAGGCTAGTGTTGAGTGGTCGCTCTATGCTCATGGAAATCTCACTGGTAAGGAACGTGAGTGAAATGGGAAGCCATGAACCAACCACTGGCTTTCAGTAATCTGTTACATTAGCTCAGTTGTTGAGGAGGAAAAAGAGTAAAATATTTATTTAGAACGTGCATCTTGTTCCCATTTGGGACTGAGCAAATTATGAAGACTGAGCTTTGAGGGGGTATTTTTAAATGGAATAAAGCCCTGAAATAATGAAAGCCAATGAAATGAGATTTTAAAAGAAGGTCAAATAAGCAAGTTTAAATTTCAGTAGTAGCTGCAGAATTGGCCTCTTTGCTACTGGTCCTTTTAAGCTGCTCTTTTTCCTGGCTGAAGTTTTACTTTAATTTCCTTTCCATATCACTCTCTGAATCCCTGCTTCCTTCCCTAACCTAAAGAGCCTCCCTCTAATCCCCTGCTGAATATCGGGATGTCAAGGCATGCAAGGAATGAGATATCCTATTGTCTAAAAATTCAACAAACTTTTAATTCAGCAGCACCTGCTTCCCCTGGAGCTGGTGACTGGCAGCATTCCCTACTGCAAGGACACTCTCCCCCGACTTCTCTCTCAATCCACACCACCCTGGTGGACCCCAGCTAATGGGGGAGGGGTAGTCTAGTACAATACTAGTGTGCTCTTACGGAGTCAGTTACACGTTCTACAGAACTAAGAATTCCTTTCATTCTGGGGCAAGGAATGCTACGGGCTGCTGGGTGTTCCAATGTCGATTGTGGGCAAGTGAGTGGGGTGGAGTATATTCAGGGGAATAGATTTTGCTAATCTTATGAAGGGCCTTAAGAGGTTATCTCACAGGACTGCAAAGGAGGCAAATATTGTAGATGGCGTAAGTGATCAATGTCACATTGCAACGACACATAGTGCTAAACCGATGCACTAGCAACAGGGGTCTTTAAATCATGAGTAGAGGCCTTGCTGGATGGTCTACTTTAACTCAAACAGAAGTTATGGGCTTCAGGCAGGAACCACTGGGTGAAATCCACTGGCCTGTGTTATGCAGGACGCTAGAGTAGGTCATCAAAATGGCTCTGCTAGCCGTAATATATGAAGCACTTTATGCCTAGGTCAGTAGGTTTCAAACAGGTAAAAGATAACAGCAGGGAAAGCCCCTTTGTGCCTCCAAAATCTCCTCCAACGTCTGTTGCTGCATGCCTTGCTGTGCAACCTCAGCTTTCCACTGCTAGAAAGCAGCTGCCGTTGAGTTTTCAGTTCAAATGTAGCCTATTACCGAGGAAGAAATACATTGTGCGCTCTCCTGGAAACTTTACTATTCCCCTGCCACCATCCCTTGCCTTCTTGGCATCAGTTGCTCCTCTCCATCGGCCTGTGTAAATCAGTCCTGAGCCAGACTTACCTTTTAGAGCTCATTGTGCAGAGGGTTATATCATTAATAACAGAAACGAACACAAAAACAGGCTGTCTCTGGTTTGTCTCCCCAGATTCTTGTTTTTCTCTCGACAAAGAACAGTCACCAGGCTCTTTGTCATCCTGGTGTCGGCTGCTTCTCCCAGTCCACGCGGGGGTTATTAGTCTCACATTCTGAGTCCCTCTCCAGCAGTTACTCCCTCCCAGGGAGCATACTGTCTCCAGGATTGTTTTCTTATCCTCTCCACGGGATTTTATTCCTTCTCAGAGGACTTTCCACCTTCCTGCTCCCTCCCCAAGACCAGATTTTGAACTGTCAGCCTCTCCTGTCTGGAGGCACCTGCCAGCTATCTTTCCAGAGCAAACAACTTGATTTCCTCTACTGTCTCCCTTCCCTGGGGACTCTGACTGTTTTCCCTGGGGATTTCCCTGTTTCTTCCAAGGCACAGCTCTGGGCTCCTTCCCCAGGAGCCTGCTCTGACCTTGGTGGGTCCCTTCTAGCCTGTAGAAGTCTCAGGCCTTCCTCAAGGAGAAAACACTCCTTGTTCCTCCCTCCTACCTTAGTGCCTTCCTTCTTATATTGCTCAGGAAGTCTCCTTATAGAACGCAACCGCTCCATTCCTAATTGGCTAAGGAGTCATTATTAGGAGCAGCTAATTGCTCCCAGATGCTGTTTCCAGGGTCATCATGGGCAAGGTAGGCCCGGATTCTCCCCGAAGAGCCACTTCCCTCATGACAAACTTCCATCCACCAAGCTAAAAGAAGTCATTTGGACTGTCTCTGGGCGGTGTATTTGGAGAGACAACATCTGGGAAATGTTTTAAAGAAAACTGGATACTACAAGGATGACTAGATGCCATATTGTGCTACTGACTTTGAAACAGGGCTCTCTATCTGAAGCCATTGGGAAAACTGATGGCACAATATGGCCCTTTTAGGAGGGGAAAGCGGCAGGAACAAAGTACCCAAGAGTTAGTAAAATTTCCTTGAAACACACATTTATAAGAGGTGGTCCCCAGATGGGATGGCCCATTAAGGGAGGTGGGCTTTGCCTCCACCTGTGACTCATTAGCTACCCCCCAGTGATGGGCTTGATTTCCTTTATTGTTACTTGTACAAACATTACATCCTGAGAGACATTGGCAGCACACATAAAGGGAACAAAAAACAAGCCCCGATGTTTACAAAGTAACCACAACGCAGCGAAAAACAAATTTCTGAAAGGCAGAGACAACTGAATCAAATGACAGAAATAAATAAATAATCTGTGTCCTGTCACTAGGGCAAGACACCCTGAAACTAACACAGTCCTTCTTTACTAGAAAAAAGTATTAGACAGAAAGAAACCAACTCAGGCAAAACCATCTGTGTTGTTTTTATCTGAAGCCGGTGAGCCTGTAACCTGAAAGGACTCCCCACTTTGAGCCATTCCCTTTCTTCTAACAGCCAAATCAGCAAATCCACAGCAGACACATAAAAGGTGGCTCATCAGGCACACCCGTATCACCCTTGGTTGTGAAGAAATAGACCTTGACCCCAACCACCCACTCACTAGAGGAACACGGGTTGTATTAGAGCACAGAGGCTGAGGATTCCACATTTTTGTAGCATAGTCCATAAATAATTATGTGCAATGTGAGCAGAAGCTTTACTTTGCTCCATGGAGCTCACAAACCCTTTCTCCTATCCTCTCTCCCTAGCTTCAAAAACCTCACTGAGGTCTGCAAATGAGTCACCAATTAGCCTGGCCTTCATTGCACTCATTTGGGCTGGCTGAATGAGAGCACTCATCACTCGAGATAGCTCCTGAAGTGATGCTTTGGCCAGGGTTTTGTGATCCATATTGAGCCAGGCAAGAGACCACCAGATGTTATGGCCAGGGAAATTGTCTCTCCCACCTGGCCCAGCAAGATGAGAATCCATTTATTACGATTCCTTCACATTTTCTCTTTGAGATCTGGTTGAAGATATCCCAGTTAACGTTCTAGCAAACAAGCTTGAGAAGGACTGGCCTAGTTCACTTCTTAGGTCACTTAAACCCAGAGAGATGCCTTTCTTCGAGCCCAAAATTATCTAAGCTACTTCTGTACAGGTGACTTGAGCCCTCAAACCATCTTCCTGTTCTGGAGTCCTTCTGGGTAATACTTCAAATCCCTAGAATAATATTGACCACAGTTAGTCTCTCTTGCCTGCTATTTGGGCCTTCTACTCCCAGAAGTGCCATTCCTGCTGTCCCTGAAGGCAATCTTCCCTCCTGTTCCTAAGAAGACCTGAGTAGTAATCAGAAAGGACTGAAAGCATCACTTTGTGGTCTGTACATAAGTCTCTTTCATATCCCTCAAGCCCAGCATTTCTCAAGCTACTCATCTCCCCTTATTGCAGACAAAAAGGGTGTAACAAGAAGCCCCTAACTTGCCCTGTTCGGCAGCTAATTTGGACGAGTTGCCAGTCCCCCTTCCATACCCCATCATCCCCTCTCAAACCAGATCCTCCCCTTCCTGGGTACTTCCCATAATTCATCACAGCCGGTAGGACATTTAACATTCTCTGTGGCAGTCCCTTACTGCAGTCTTTAAGGTGAAGACCTCATGCTCCACCCTTTTCCTGTCATGGCTTTCCGACAAACTCCTGTCCCTTTGAACATGTCTGGACCATTGCAAAAAGATACTTCTAATGTCTATCTTCCTTTGTTCCCATCATGCTGCCAGTGAAGGATAGAAGCCAGATATGTTTTCAGCTTCTTCAAATTCTGACAGGAAGATGCTGGCCCCAACACTTGTGACTTCCTGCCAAAAATCTGATTTAATTTCCATCTCTCTCCCAGAACTAATGGAGGAGTCCAAATGCAGAGAAATGCAAATTAGAAAATGATTTAAGACCTCCGTAGGGATTGCAGAATAGCTTGTACTCTGAATGTCTTCCTTTACATACATCCCGTCAATTGTGGACCCTTGACCCCTTCTACATAAGAACAGCCATGCTGGGTCAGACCAATGTCCATCTAGCCCAGTATCCTGTTTTCTGACAGTGACCAATCAATGCCAGGTGATTCAGAGGGAATGAACAGAACAGGTAATCATCAAGTGATCCATCCCCGGTCGCCCAGTCTTTGCTTTTGGCAAATAGAGGCTAGGGACACTTCAGAGCATGGTTTTGCATCCCTGCCCATACAGGCTAATAGCCCCACTGATGGACCTATCCTCCATGAACGTATCTAGTTCTTTTTCTGAGCCCTGTTATAGTTTTGGCCTTCACAACATCCTCTCATAAAAAGTTCCACAGGTTGACTGTGTTGTGTGAAGAAATACTTCCTTTTGTGTATTTTAAACCTGCTGTCTATTAATTTCATTTGATGACCCCCAGTTCTTGTGTTATGAGAGAGAGTAAATTACACTTCCTTATTTCTCCATACCAGTCATGATTTTATAGACCTCTACCATATCCCCCTTAGTCACTCTTATTCCCTGGCCTCCCCTCAGCTGTTGTAGTGCTTTCTGACCTGTGCCCTTAGCACTTTCATCCATGCACTATGGCCAGCGTCTACAAGGGGAATGTCTTCTGCACATTTCTCTCCACCTCCTCTAACTTCAGCAGGGTTGTGCTGACACCCGAATACTGTTCCCTCTTCCCTTCTCCCTCTCATTCTGAGAAGCAGCTTCTTGCCTCCTATGGATGGCTAAAGGCAAGCTGTCACCCCCATCTCTCAGCTTCTCTCTACCAGCATCCTCACCACCTCCATATGCCTCTTCTCCGCCTTTGGCACATGCCTCCTCCCAGTGACCCCCATTTCCAAAACATGCACATCTGGTCTAACGTGGAGACAAGGACGCTAACTGTCCTCACTGCCTGCACCAGAAACATTAACCTCCATGAATTTATCCAGTTCTCTTTTAAGTCCATTAATGGTTATTAGCCAGGATGGGTAAGGAATGGTGTCCCTAGCCTCTGTTTGTCAGAAGGTGGTGATGGACGGCAGGAGAGAGATCACTTGATCATTACCTGTTAGGTTCACTCCCTCTGGGGAACCTGGCATTGGCCACTGTTGGTAGACAGGATACTGGGCTGGATGGACCTTTGGTCTGACCCAGTACGGCGGTTCTTATTGTACCAAATAGCACAATCCAAGGTCAGAAGCCCTACACTTATGAGAGGTGCGAGGCTGTCCCACATAACTGATATGCCCCCATTGGTCTGCAGTAGTGGGAGGGAAGAGCAGATGTACAACCTGAGAGCTGTACCGGGATCTAGACAACCGCACTGTGAATGGCTACCCTCAATTAACTCGGGTTTTCTCACTCGGGCCCAATACCACTGCCTGTCTGCTTAGCCAACCAGCAATCAGCTCAAAGGGCACTAAATGATTGCAAAATGTGACAGTGACCTTCTCAATACCCAGCCTCATCAGAGGAACCACCACCACCTCCTGCAGTCCCCCTTCCCTGTCACCAGTCCCCCCAACTTGGCACTTGCTTGGTCATCAGGGAAGCTAGACCTGCCAGCCACCTTGTGACAGCTTCCCATGAGTAGCTTCAGTAGCACCAGTTTTAGTGGCCACCTCATTCCAGACTACTCCCCCGCAGCTGCCTCTGGGTTCAGAGATCCCTCTGCCGAAGCACCTGGCACTCCAGGGCCACTATTTGAACCCTCCTGCTCTCAAATGCGGCAGGTCCCCTGAAGAGGTACGCCAGTCCCTCCTCCTCCAATTCCCTTGGACTTCCTCCAGCCCCCTCCACCTCACTCTGAGATTTAGCTGAGCCATGCCGAAGTGCGGCCTGCTCTAGCTAAGCAGGAGGTGCAGCAGAAGCAACACAGCTAGCCAAAAGCCTGGCTGCCGAGTGAGTGGTCGCCTTGCCCATGCTACCTCTGCCTCCCTCCATGCTTGCCTGCATGTGCCTAGACACCACCACTTCTCCTCCCGCGCCAGCCAGCCCACCCTGGGTCTGAGCACAGTAGTGTAGCTACTGCCAGTGCTACACCTGCACTGAGGTGGCACAGGGTGGCTGGTCCTTCAAGGGTGGTGATCTTAGCCCCACTGGCGGCTAGTTTGTTACCTACCCAGGTGATGGGTCTGAGGCCAGGGATCAGATGATAGTCTGCAGGTTACCTGGGCCTCAGATAAGATGCCAACAAGTGATAGTTAGTCTCTGCTCCCTTGGGACCTGGGCTACTTCACACTCCTTTGTTCAGCTTTCTGCTAGATGGGTTCCCATTTACAGAGAACCTCCCTTCTTCCCCCAGCTAAAAAACCCTGTTCTGAGGGACCCCACTGAGCTGGCTCCCCTCTGGGATTGGAGATCCAGTGGTGAATCCCTTGTCGTTGCCTTATACTCACTCACTCTGTAACAGAGTCCCAAGTCACCAAACATAAGTCAAAACCATTGCCCCACTATGTTCGGGCCCCCTTGAACCTACAGGCCTTCCCCTGGGGTTATTAGAACAGACAAATCAAATCACACTAATTCAAATGCCTCCAATCCCAGTGGACTGTCCACCTTAGTCCATTCCAGTCTCTCAATTCCTCATTAGACCCTCTTACCACAGCAAGAGTCTTTGTCTCCTGCAACCTCTGTTCACTGATATCGGAGGGTTTTTCTGCCTCCTGAAGCCTTCCTGATGTTCTCAGTCTTCTGGGCCTCTTTCCAAAGGCCTTTGCCCCTCTTCCTTCAGGGCTTACTGCTAGGTTCACCTTGCTGCCAGCAGCCTAACCTCCTGGGTCAGCATTCTTTGTGGGTTCTCATTCCTTCCTTTCAGTCCCAGGGTCCCGCCCGGCACCTCTCTGGGGCTTCCTTCTTTATAACGTTGCCCTGTCAGACACATCTCTTCCCCAGCTGTAGCAAGGCAGTGCTAATTAAGCCTTGTCTCTTTTATCCCTTTCCTGGGCCCTACTCCTTTGGGCAGAGAGGAGGAGGAAGTTTACACCATCAGGCACCAGGCCCTAAACCAGCCATATGACACCTGATTTCTGTGATTTGTAATGTCATGACTTCCCCCAAAATTCACTTTTGTAAACCTACACTCTGTGGGAAGTAGGGAAGCTTGTCTTGGCGAAGAAGTCAAGGCTGATTTTCAGTTTGTGATAAACATCACTGAGAAATAGCGGAAGAAGACAGGAACAATTGATTATGACTTAGTATGTAGTTTTATGACAAATTTCACTATTTTGAGATGAACTCTTTGTTTCTTACAAACAAGCTTGACACTTGGGCTACTGCTCTCATGTTGAGTACCACCAGGGTATCATCCGTCAAACTGATACTCGCTGAAAGAAACAGGAACAACTGATTACAACAGTCAAAATTTTTGCTTTATCTTCTTTTTGTGGTCAACCAGACCCAGATTGTTGACGTCTTCAGAAAAATGGCTTATTTTAAAAAGCAGTAGAGCTTCCCACGCGCTTTGGATTTGGATTATTAACGAGAGATCTGAGGGCATGGAAAAACTGCTGAGAGCACAGGAAAAAAGAGGAAGAACTTGCTGTACAATGAAGAAAGTGACCATGGAATGGGAATGTGCTTTGAACGTTCCAGGAACAGAATTCAACTAAATGTGAATGAAATGCAACGTTAGGGTACTTCAAGGTTTGTATCACTGGTGGGGTTGAATAACTTTATCCAATTATTAGATCAAACATGATTAGCCCTTGAGGGGCAACCTGCTCTCATGAAGATCCTACAGAATGAATTACAGTGACAAACTTTTTCCAGTAAGCTTCCCTTGATTTAATGACTCAAGGTTTTCAGTGATCTAAAGCCTTTGGAAGTTCATCTCAGTCTTTGGTTTGGTCAAGCTGATGTTCAAATATCTAATGTACTTAAGCTCCCATAAAAAGGGAAATTCATGCACTGGTGTGTGTCCATGGTGGCTATTGTTTAAACTCTGGGTATTTGGTAATAAACTATTGCCTTATCAATGGATTTGATGCACATTGTTGTCAGATACAAAGAGTGAAGATCATAATAATTTTAAAAAGCTACATACCTGTGTGCTTCTTGATTGGCTAAGGGTAGGATGTAATACTGGATGTTCTGTTCAAATTCTCAGTGATTCATGGAGTGCTTCTTTCTTGAGAGGTTTTCTCCAAAGTCAGGGCCTGATGTTGTGAAATGCCGAGCACTTCCTGAGAAGTCCTCATCACCCTCAATTTCCATCAGTTGCCACCCTACGAGCTCTTTGCCGGTGAAACTCCCATAGACTCAAATGACAGGCTGTTCTTGGGAGACTGCCAGATAAGATTTGTGATCCTACGAGGTTCCGACAAGCGCACAAACGTCTGCATGTTTATCCCAACCAAACTGAATCCCCTTTTCTGAAGATCGCAGAACGCATAGAAAGGTAGGGTTGGAAGGCACCTCAAGAAGTCATCTAGTCCATCCCTCCTGTGCTGAAGCAGGATTAAATATACCTAGTTCTAGATTATATATCGGGGGCTACACCCTCGAGCATGCCCTCTTGTGTCCTTGCATAGACACAGCCCTTAGCTCCCTCTTGGTGCTTGCGATCACTTACTCAGACTTGGGAATCGAGAACGAGATGTCCCCTGCGGGTAAATCCTTTTACACAGAACAAAAGAAAACCCTCCCCGTTAGCCTCTCAAGTCCAACCCTTCTTTTGGCCCTGGGGCAGGCTAATGCCAACAAGCGTCCGCTCCCGTGCTCAGGAGTACCCAGTCCGACTCCTGGAGCTGGGTTATGCTTCTGGCCAACTGTAGCCTCAGTCAGCTTCTCTCCAACTGGTCCCTTTCTACTCAGTCCCTTTATCTGGTGGCTTGGAGAGGTTGACAGGTGGCAGTGCTGCTTTTCCTTGTAATCTTTAAGAGCTCCTTTCCATGGGGCGGGGGAGGCTTATTTTTCTAGGAGCCCCTCCCTCCAGCTGAGCCCTGATGGCCTTTTAAAAAGGTACAGGTACTCATTGGTCAATTAACTTCCCAGGTGGGGCTCATTGCCTTTAAATTAGCACCTCACAGACAGACAGCAACCACATCACAACATTCCTGAGAGGTGTTTGTCTAATCTGTCCTTAAAAACCTCCAGTGATGGGGACTCCACAACCTCCTGCAGCAAGCACTGATTTCAGTGCTTAATATCCTTATTGGTAGAAAGCTTTCCCTAACATCTAACCTAAATCTCCCTGGCGGCAGATTAAGCCCACCCTTGTCCTATCTTTGGTGGACGTGGAGAACAATTGATCACTCTCCTCTTTATAACACCCACTTACATATTTGAAGGCTTATCTTGCTTCCCTGAAACCTTCTCTTCTCTAGACAAAACATGTCTGCCTTGCATGCTTTCTAAAGATGGTTCAATTGTTCAATAAATAAGAGACCGAAAGTTTAGCTAGGCAACATGGACAGACATAGATGGGAAGAGTGCATTGGGCTGAAGGGTCTACATTCTGCTCCTGACCCACTAGAATTCCTTATCAGTAACCATAATCATGTGACCTCTGGGTCAGGAGCAGGAACCGATAAAGAAGGCAAACTAGAGGTATTTTTTTCTTGTTAGTTCCATTTTATGGACAGCAAGGACAGTTTCAAAAAGTGCTGCATTTGGACAGATATTTAAATTTTAGGAGTGATTACAAGAATTTGGGTTACATTTTCAGCTGGGCGAACAAAGGATCAGACAATAATAATTATATTTGCACATATTTAGCTTTATCCAATGATATCTAAGGACATTATAAACATTTATATTGACATGATCCCAAACCCAGAAACCAAGATCCCAAAGCCCTTCTACCAAACGCGGGGGTAGTTTGGATCCAGATCTGAATTTTGCAGCTTGGGCCCATTGCTGATTTAACCACTTGACCATCTTGCAGCTGACAAATGCGTGTTTTTGGTAGAGGAAGCGGTGCACTTTATTGCCCATGTACTACAAAGCCACTTTTTAACCTCTGCTTAATTTCTTGGTGTCTTGAATTTGCAGGAGGAAGGCACAGCTTCTGTATTCTGTTTATACGGGAAAGAGAGAACAAAATATTCTTTAATGCATTAATGCGAAGGTGACAATTTATCATACTGGATTTGAAATATAGACTAAGGGTTTGTCTACATTTAAAACTTTACAGTGGTGCCACTGCAGTGTGCTGCCATAGGGCTTCAGTGTAGACACTACCGACACCGACGGGAGGGGTTCTCCCATCCGCATAGATAATCCACCTCCCCGAGAGGCGCTGGCTAGATTGACAGAAGAATTCTTGCGTCGACCTAGTGTTGTCTACATGGGGACTTAGGTCAGCTTAACTACGTTGCTCAGATGCGTAGATTTTTCAAACCCCTGAGAGATGAAGTTATGCGGACCTAATTTTCTAGTGTAGGCCTAAGGATATTTTTCAGTTCCACTTGGAGGAGGAGGAATGAGCTGGTAGAGGAATTTTAGGAGATTTCTGAAATGCAAAATGTTATCTGGCTACGCATTGGCCCAGAAAGGACATTTCAATGAGGATATATGGCTCAGATATTCCACACAGCCTGGACAGAATAATGAAACACTTTTTACTGGCGATTTACGAGTCTGGAAAACAGACTGCAGACTTTCAGCCAGGCCTGAAAATACTACAGGTCATAGCTGTAGTCTGTAGTGTGCCTCTTTAAATAAGTAAGCCAGGATGGGAGTGTGCAGAGCAAGGAGGGAAATCAGAGGTGAAATATAAATATGAACATTTAAAAAAAAAAGTTTAGTGTCCAGAAATGATTGAGGCACAAATCTGCAGGGAACTTGTGCTTCTCCAGCCCTGACCGGGCTTCTCTTTTCTCTTTATTAAAAATAAAACAAGATTCATTTCAGAACATTATAACATAACGTGATTAAGTTCAGATCCAGTGAGTTTATAAGAAGGTACTGAAAAAGGGGGATGTGATCTGGAAGGTTCATTTTGAAAATGGCCTGCACCTTTCAAAACAAAGGAAGGTTACTTCCTATTGGAGAATGTAAATGTTTTATATGAAATGTTATAAAATGTAAACATGGATAACCTTGCTCATGAGACATATCTGCTTACTGGTTTGTTGGTATTATTGTTTCATTTATTATCGATTTTAGCTAGATTTTAAAAAGAACTTGGGCAGGGCCGGCTCCAGGCACCAGGCACCCAAGCACATGCTT